>NC_139027.1:105978570-106431306 GCF_964662115.1 Mustela nivalis | reverse complement strand
CTTGTCTGCGACGTTCTGTATGCAGGACTCATTCTACAGGGCTTAGCCAAATGTCATCACTTCAGAAAAGTCTTCTTTGCCTACCCTATGTCTAGAGTATGCTACACTCCTTCATCTCAGTTATATTCTCTATATTGCCCTATCTTCTTTAAAACACTGACCATATTCTCATAATATTATTTGTTTACCTATTTAGCATGTCTTCCCTAATACCATAGACTTCTCAAGAAACATAACCTTCCTTGTATTATTAGTGCTCTATCTTTAGCCTAGCAGAGTGTCCAGCACCCAGTAGGTAATACTTACTGTTTGTATGAATAAATAAACACGGCAAGATACTATTTTTTGGCCCTAAATCTTATGTAAAAAAAATTCTCAGCCTTTTTCCTTTAAAGAAACAACTTCAGCCCAGATATAAATAATTACTCCTAGGATATACTCTGAAATCAAAAGTATATTGAAAGCAAACAAATTTTATCTATACCTTCCTTTGGAACTTCTGCTACTGCCTTTTGAGGAAGCTTATTCACAATTTAAATGTGCTGATTCCAGGAAACAAACCACCCAAGCCATCAAAACATTTTAACTTACTCTTTGAGTCTTACCCTGAGTTCTACAATCTGACCAGATTGTACATGCCAAATGAAGCACTTTGGAATGAGAACAAGGAAACTATAATGCTTCTCATTTCTCCATTATAAATTTGGTTTCCTGAAATCAGAGGATAAGGCTAAAATCCATCATCTTCTAGAAATGGCCAGACTGGAGCTCAGGTATGATAAAAAGCAGAATATGCTAAGTTTCCATTTCCCTTTCCAATGCCTAAGAATCTGACATCCTATAATAGACTTTATTCATCTTGATCTCCTTTTCATCAATAAAATGTCAGTGCTAAAAGGCTATAACAACCAGGAAATAATTTTGAGCAATTTTGACTTTCCTGTTGAGAACTATTCTGGCCCACTAGTCACAAGGGACCAAAGCAGGGAAATTTCATAAAATCCTTCTCTTTACAATGGCAGCTTGGAGTTACTCCAGGAGCAAGTCTTTTGGAGTTCATGTGTGTGGTATTTAGATCAGGGAAAGGCAAAATGCATGAGAACAAATGGAAAATGCTTACAGTAGTCTCTGCACTGAGTTAGGTCTAAATATGGCCTGAACCTTACCACACACATTTACACATACCAAAAAGGTAAGCATGAAAAAATTCAGGAAAGAATGAGAAGTGCATACACAATGGAAACAAAGCTCCTTGGATATAGGAAACCAAATGCCAGATAGTTCAAGGAACCAAGGAAAAACGAGGAAGTTGGCTTTCTTCTGCAATGATGAAGCAGGACAAATGTAAAATGGATAAAATGGAACATAGATGTTTTTGTATATTTGAGCAGAAAAGCTTTTACACATCATCTAACACCATGTAAAAATTAAAAGAAATTTATACACACATCCACATGAACATAAATTTATTTTACGTTCACTTTTTCATAGCCTTTGCAAAGACCTAGAACAGATGCATCATAACAAAGCAGTGAAAGCACAGAAGAAGCTGACTTCCTTTTTCTTTCATCCTTTCTCTCATCAATCCTTCCGTAAGGATATTTCTGAGAAAGGAATCCCTGGTAAACCATTAATCAATCAATCCTCAATCACATCACCAAAAGCTTCCTAATAAAATTTCTCCTTGTTTGTACAGGGGCATGCTGACCCTTCCTAAGCTGAGAGATGTTTATACCCCATTGGACAGACTGTTTATAAGCCACTAACAGAGCTACACAAATTCTAGGAGTTTTAAGAGAATGGTAGATTATACTGTTTCTACCCATATCACCTTTTAAAAAATACCTCCAATTAAAAACTCAAATATGGGCTGGCTTACCTATTTTTGTCATTTCTTCGGCAAAGTATGGGTCATTCAAATCCACGTCAGAGGGAAGTTCATCTTCACTGGCCTCTTCAGCAAGAGCCTTAAAGTTGAATATAAGAATATATATAGTTTACTACAAAGGCCATGAAGGAAAATTCTATCATTTCTTTTTTTTTTTTTTTTTAAGATTTTATTTATTTATTTGACAGAGAGAGATCACAAGTAGGCAGAGAGGCAGGCAGAGAGAGAGAGGAGGAAGCAGGCTCCCTGCTGAGCAGAGAGCCCGATGCGGGACTCGATCCCAGGACCCTGAGATCATGACCTGAGCCGAAGGCAGCGGCTTAACCCACTGAGCCACCCAGGTGCCCCCCTATCATTTCTTTTAAATCAAATAGTTCAATATACAGTTTCTGTCTTTAAAAACTTTATAATCTCTAAACAAAAGCTAGACACATAAACCAGACACATATATCAGTAATACTAGTTCAAAACAGGTAGTGCTAGAGGGGCAAAAATGAAATGATAAAGACATTCAAAAGAGAAGAACACTTTTATGTGGCTGACAGCAAAAGTAGGTGGCTTTTCTCTCCAAAACTGAGAAACTGCAGTGACTATCAATAGTTTGAAGTATATGGTAGGTTATCATTTAAATTATTATTTAAAACAATTTATTTGCTGGTTCAAGAAAGTGATTTTTTAAATTATGAAAATTAAAATGTATACAAAAGCAGTTAAGGACACCCAATTTCAATAATTATCTTGCTTCATCTGTAATCTGCCCCTGAAAACCCTTTAGCTATTTTTAAGAAGTGTTGGTTAAATTTTTCCTAATTAAATTTGAACAGATGGTCTATTAAATTAGAATATTTAAATTAAAAATCAAGCCTATAAAATAAATAGAACATATGAACTAAGATCAGACTAATCCGATTGACTTTTATTCCAAGGAATCTAAAAAATAAGTCATTTTAATAAAAATATTTAGAGTGCACATTGCTAAACATCACCTTGCATGCTGAAGAAGACCCACCAAGCCCTAAAGAATATTCATTTTAATATTACTATCCTTTTTTTAAGATTTATTTATTTATGTTAGAGAGAGAACACAAGCAAGAGGGGAAGAAGAAATCTCAAGCAGACTCAGCGCTTGGCAAGGAGCCTGATGAGAGGGCTCGACCTCACGACCCTGAGATCATGACCTGAGCCAAAGCCAAGAATCAGATGCTTAACAACCTGTGCCACATAGCTGTCTGATATTAATATCCTTTTAAGAACAAGAGTTAAAAAATTTTTCACCAAACTTAAAACAGATTCAGTAATAATATGTTTCTAACGAAGATTATGGAACCCCTACATATCTAACTACACATCTATCCACATATTTCTTTAACTGCTTTTAGGTCTAAACTATAGCTATATCAATTTTGGCCCATAACCATGTACTGATTTCTTTAGTAATAATTTCCCAGTTTCAAAACTGAAGTCACAGAGAGGAAAAGGGGAAAAGTATTTTTAACACAAAGGAAATTCTTGGGGGCGCCTGGGTGGATTAGTTGGTTGAGTGACTGCCTTCAGCTCAGGTCATGATCCCGGACTTCCAGGATCAAGTCCCGCATGGGCTCCCAGCTCCTTGGGGAGTCTGCTTCTCCCTCCGACCCTCTCCTCTCTCATGCTCTCTCTCACTCATTCTCTCTCAAATAAATAAATAAAATCTTAAAAAAAAAAAAAATGAAGGAAATTCTTAAAACTCTTCTCTACATGAAAACTATGGATGGAAGGGATCTGTTGGAATCTAATACCAATCCAGCACAGAGCACTGAGTCTAGAACAAACTGGCTTTCAATAAATATATTTTTAATAGCAGTAATAAAAATTAGTCATCTTAGCCCAATGAAGGGAAAGAGTAAAAAGCATAAGATAAGCTCGAAGTGCCCAGCAAATAAAAATAAAAAAGAATAGTTGCTAAAGGTCTTAGACACAAGTGACTACTTTATTGACCCAAAAAGGACCCACTTGTAAATTTTACAATAAACTGATGGCTTAATAACTTGTGAGATTATCCCATTTAGAAGATATTTTATTGCTTACTTAATTTTTATTTTTTTATTAACATATAATGTATTATTTGCCTCAGGGGCACACTGAATCATCAGTCTTACACAATTCACAGCACTCCCCATAGCACATACCCTCCCAAATGTCCATAACCCAGCCACCCTATCTCTTCCCCCTTACCCCCCAGCAACCCTCAGTTTGTTTCCTGAAGAAGAGAGGCAGCTTATCAATGAGGACAGGGCCCTTACCCTCCTCATTTTTATTATCTATTTCCAGAAATACTGACTAAAATAGAGGAGCATAAAAAAAAAATCCCTCCAGTCCATCATTCAGTTTTGCAGCCCTCTGTCTTTACAAGCATTGGAAAGTCAAAGCTGTACCAAAAGCACAAGCTTCTGCAGGACAGAGAGAAACAATACTGTACAGTAGAAAGGACACTGGAGTAAGAGAGATCTGGATTCCAGTCTCAGCTTAGCCACTAACAAGCTCCGTAGCCGGAGATAAATCAGTTATTTTTCTACAACTATAAAGCATTAGAATTGGACTAGAACCAATCATTTAAGATTACTAAAACTGAAAAATTCTGTGATTATTGATACTATCTTAAGGCTATACCAGTACTGCGAAGAATGCTGCATTTCAGTGATAAGAGTATTTTTAGTGGCAAAAATCGTTAAGTGGTCTCTGCTATTTCTAAAGAGTCTGTGGAAAAGATGTTATCCTCAAACAATGGGAGTCAAATCAGGTTTTTCAAGACAATATTTAGTGCAGAGGAAATATCCTTAATAAAAGGGATTTAATGACAAGATGTTAATAGATCCATATGGTAATAGTGAAACACGAAAAATGCAGGTTGAGAAATGTAGAGAAAAAAATTTCACTCATGTCAAGAATTTCTGTATGTAGGGGCATCTGGGTGGCACATTTGGTTAAGTGTGTGATTCCTGGTTTTGGCTTAGGTTGTGATCTCAGGGATATGAGATCGAGCCCTGCACAGGGTTCTGCACTTATGTGGAGGCAGCTTAAGACTCTTCTTCTCCCTCTGCCCTTCCTGCTTGTGCTCTCTCTCTCAAATAAACAATCTTAAAAATTCTGTATATATACATCCTCAAGTTAAAAAATTCTGTATCTTTCTTCCTCAAACACAAATAGAATTGAGCTGTTTTATATCTAGGTATCAACTAAACTATGTATCTTATTTGGTGGTATATAAAGGTAAAATACTAGAGCACTGTAGTTAAAGTGGCCCCGGGTTTTTATTAGGATTTCTACCTCAGTACATCACTTTGCAGAAAACACTTAAGCTATCGGGTTCTTCCTGTCCTTTCTTACAATTGTGATGATAACAAGGCCTATTCTAATGAGTGATTACATTATGAGATAACAGATGCCAAGGACCTGGTACCTTGTGATACATGGTTGTTGTTCAATAAATATTTGCTTAAAATATCATTGATACCTTCTGTTTCTTCTTTAGTCTTTTTTTCTCTTTCTTCTTCTCTAAAAATTGTTCCCAAGGGGTCAATTTATCTTTTCCTTCCAATTTGTTTTTGACCATCTCTTCTGCACTTTCTTTCAGACCTAAGAAAAAACAGAGAGTTCAACTTAAAATGCTGTATCTTTATCCATTAAAAATGTAATTTACCTCAAAAGATAATTTACATATACTTACCAAAATAACAAAATAAAATGCAATACTAAATTGTGTAATACTCCTCAGAGTAATATAGGATCAACTCATATCAAAGTTATTTCTTAATAAAAAATCAATAAATTTAACCAGACCAAATAAATAAACAAACTGAACAACTTGATATACAGTCAAGCCACTGAAGTAAATAAAGTCTTTCATTTAGGTTCAAATTTCATTTCTCTATACTTAATTGCTTTGAGACTCAGAAAAATCCTGGAACAAAATCTTCTCAGTATATTACTAGTAATTCATTTTTGATGGCAAAAAGATAAGTGGTCTTTAACATAATTATTTCTAATTGCTTCTGTTGCCCAAATAAAAGACTGCATTCCCTGGAAACTATAGGTGACTAAAAAAAATTGGTTAATAAGGCAATCTTTGTTGAAGCACCCCCAGAGAAAAAAATTCTCATGTCTCAAGTACTCTGTAAGATACATCCTTATGATCAAAAGGACTACCAAGGTCAGATCCCACTTTATATGGTTTACCTCTTTCAACGTTATCTGTTCTTGTATTTCATCTTTAAAGGTCCTTATTTCTTATATTCTATAGCTCCTAATTCATGTTTCTAGGTGGCTTATGCAATAACTGGATTGGATGACAGTGAGAAAGAAAAAGCCCTGACGCTGACCTATCAGTCCTTGAAGACCCTCACTACTGCCAAAATAAAGGAAATGTGATTACTGTGCTGTTACCTTTGATAATAAAGATGTTTGTTTTATTTTGTAGTATTTTTTGGACATTACAGTTTGGTTTGAGGAGGAGGAAGCTTCACTATTTATATGACATAATATTCATTTCAGAAAAATAATACTTAATGGAATGATTCCAAATGTTTTTTTTTTAAAAGGTTTTATTTATTTATTTGACATAGAGAGATCACAAGTAGGCAGAGAGGCAGACGGGGGGGGGGGGGAAGCAGGCTCCCTGCTGAGCAGAGAGCCCAATGCGAGGCTTGATCCCAGGACCCTGAGATCATGATCTGAGCCAAAGGCAGAGGCTTAACCCACCGAGCCACCCAGGTGCCCCTCAAAATGTTTTTTGAGAGAGACATGGTCAATCCAGATCATCTTCCCAGATAATACTCTAAATTCTAAGGTGAAAGCAATCCTAAGGATATAACAATTCTTTTTCTTCCTGGTGAGTATACTGAGACAAAGAGTATTCAGCAACTTGCTAAGAACATGCAGCGAGGAAGCCGCATGACTAAAATTGCCTGGTTATCCTCTATAGTATGACCAGATACATCTAAAATGCTGATTTGACCCAGAATAAAGAAATGTATAAGGTGAATGAATAGAGGGGCCTGGGTGGTTCAGTCATTAAGCATCTGCCTTCAGTTAAGTTCATGATCCCAGGTTCCTGTGACAAGCCTGACATCAGGCTCCCTCTCAGTGGAAGCCTGCTTCCCCCTCTCCCACTCCCCCTGTCTGTGTTCCCTCTCGCTGTGTTTCTGTCGAATAAATAAATAAATAAAATCTTAAAAAAATAAATAAAGCGAATGAATACAGTCAAAAGCTTTGGGCCTCAGGTTCCCTATCTGCAAAAGGAGTTTGTTTGGTGTAGATCAGAAATGTAACCCTCCCACCCACATACACCTTTTCTCCCTGCTCAAAGAAAATATTTGGTAGACGTCCAAATATGTAGCAACTAGAAGTAGTGTTTTGGGTCTTGTGCCTCAAAGAACAGCCTGAAACAGCTGGAACAGATGTTCTCTAAGGTCCCTTCCTTGGCTTTTAGGCCAAGACTTAATCTTCAAATTTCTATGACTTAGAAAAGTATTAAATTATCTGCATACTCAAGGTTATATAGATTTGTTTTTATGATGTGCTGCTGGTAAGATCTCTGACTTACTGAATGCTAAATCAGAAACACAACTCTCAATTCAAAGATGTTTCTTATGAGAAAAATACAGTTCTCCTTACTAAACTGTTTTTAAGAGAAATGTGAGCAGTATAAAATGATGTCCAGATCTTTGAATCAACAAATATACAACATTTAGGAAATGTAAACTGGGATCCTTGGGAGAAAGCAGCAAATCCTGACAAAAGAAGTTGGTTTTAAATCACAAAATAATAGGTTTATATATTATGCCTATGGGTTAGCATACAATCAATTCAGTGCAATTCTACATGCACAGTACTATATTATTAGAAGAGTATGATGTTTAAATAATCTTTAAGGTATTCTAGTATAATTTCCTCAAACATTAAGCTTTTATTACTCTAAAATACTAAATTAATATGTTTAAACATTTTTTTTTCACCAAAAAAGTATTCTTTGTTTAATTTTGATCTTTGAAACTTACTGTGATGCTAAGGAAAGTTCTGTATCATTGTCTCAGGTAACTAGGACACTGCGTTGATGTATCTTTTTTTTAAAAGATTTTATTTAGACAGAGGGAGACCACAGGTAGGTAGGGTGGGTGGGTAGAAGAAGCAGACTCCCTGCTGAGCAGAAAGTCCCATGTGGGGTTCAATCCCAAGACCATGAGATCATGACCTGAGCCGAAGGCAGAGGCCTAACCCACTGAGCCACTACCCAGGCACCCCTGCTTTGATGTGTCTTAATCTTTTTGGGGAACATAGATACCTTGAGAATTTGATAAAAGATACAGAATCTCTCCCTGAAACACTGTGGTACTGGAAACACTTGCATACAGTGTTCAGGGGCTTATGGATACTCCATGCTCATTTCTATGTAAGGACTTAGGGTCTTAGGGTCTCAGAGGCAGCAGAAGTCTACATGAGAATGGGAGACCAGCTCCCAAAACTGGAAAACTCATTAGCACTGACATTTGTAGATTCTGCAGCACAGTTCCTCATATCAGCACTGTTGTCATTTTGTACCAAATAATCCTTTGTTGTGAGGAATTATTCTGTACATTGTAAGGGGTTTATCAGTATCTCTTCACTATCCACGAGATGCCAACAGCCCCAGTCATAAAAATTTAAAAAAACAAAAAACAAAAAAAAGTCTCCAGATATTGCAAATGTCCTCTTGGGAACAAAATCACTCCTAGTTGAGAACCACTGTTCTAGACAATGATTAGAAATCACTTCTGAAAAAAAAAAAAAAAAAAAAAGATTATTTCATTATTTGCATCATATAAGTTATGTGTAATTTTATTTGGTACTTGATTATATAATGTCTTTCACTTTCGAGTTTTCTCCCAACTAAACCAAAGGCAGCTAAAGTCACCTTCTTTTGTATTCCATGATATTCTACATAGTGCCAGACACATAGTAAGTACTTAATAAACACTTAATTGATCTGTCTTAAAGGAAGAATTCTTATTTCAAGCCAACTGTTTGATCTTGCAAGTTTGGAACATACTCTCCAACAGAAAATGAATCAAATTTAAGATATAAATACAAATGGCCTTCATCTCAAAGTGGGGTGTGTGTGTGTGTGTGTGTGTGTGTGTATGCTCCCACGCATGCCTAACAGACCTACAGCTCTAGAATAATTCATGAAATATTATTCTCAGAAAATAAAATTTTTTGGTATTTAGCTTGTTTATAACAACAAAGAAATAGTTATCTTCAGTTAAATACAGTCTGAAATTTTTTGCCTGGCTCTCACTTAAACACACCAAATCTGTATTGAAGTAGAATGACAAAAACATTGCAGTGAATTAACACAACACCATGATAACTTAAAAATGCTTTGTTCTCATTGTCATCATGAGGTCATTTAAATCTCTTGCCAGAGATCACAGTTGTTTATGTTCTGGTTCTTAAAAAATATGTCCATTCCAGAAGTCTCTTGGCATATGCACAAGAACATTCTTCAGACAGTTTCAGCCTCATTTGAGAGCAGCCACTATGTGACTAAAAAACAACTTCATTTTAGCTGTTTTTAGTTTTGCACAAATTTGTTTTTAAAAATTTTAAGTGTATAGCCAAAGACTGCCGAATTAGTTAAAAATAACATCAATCATCCTACAAATAAGGGATAGAAAGCTCTTTCAAAGCCAACCATGAACACAGATTACTCAATTATGACAATAATTTAAGCAGAATCCATTCAGAATTATTTTGGCAATTTGCATATGTACAAAAATACTTTAAATATGCTTTCAAAATCCACTAAAACAAAAGTATACATTTCCCCTGACTTTACTAATACGAAATATTTGGAAAGTCTTCAACAGGTAGGACATGAATGACTTAAATTAACTCAACTAGGTACTGTAGTTGGTTTTGTTTATAAAAACAAAAAGCACGTTTTAAGATTTCTGATATAAGCTGAAACTAGCATTTTTACTTAAATGAGGACTTAGGATCCACTGAGAATATTTATGAACACTTATGGTTCTATCTTTATTTATGGTTGTATGTTTAAATCAAACAGTGTAACACTCAATTCCAAAAGCAGCTTTTAAAATGTAACTACCACCACCACCACCATTGCAAGGAACTCCCAACTTGGAATTCACTCTGGGTATAAAGGTTTTAAAGGAAAACCACCAACCATGTCCTAAGAACACTGACATCAAAGGTACCCCTTCAAACTGGCCAGTTATCCTCAATGCTGTGGGGAGAGGGAAGAACACATTTACTTATATAATAGAGGTCACAGGAATATTTGTTCCCTGTGAGTAATGGCGATCTTCACCAGTGGCATTTTTTCCCTCTACGGTAATCAAGTGATTAAGTACTTAGGGTATCCTCAAAGCATACTGGTTAAGTCAAACTATCCATCTTTATAATGAGAAAGATGAAGATTTGAAATGTTTTGAACTTGGTTCAAGACTTGTTCAGAACAAGAAATTGTTCAGAACATGTTCAGAATTTGGTCCATTCTTTCTTATTTTAACTTCTGTAAATCCTTTTCAAATTCTTACAGTATTATATTTTTATCCGGTACCTATATCACAGCTGCAACCTCATAATTTGTGTGATTTTTAAAATTATTCTTAATAGCTATCTCCTTTATTAGCTTCATGAGGGGAGAGGCCATTCATAGCCTGTCTCTCTACCAGTTCCAGTGAGATTCACCCCGGTGGCTAGTGGAGGGCCTAACCTAGTAAATGTCTGTTGACAAATGAAAGGATAAACAAGTCAAATTTGTTGCCAACCTTATGGACAAAGGGCAACAATTCATGAAATTAAAGAAGAAAAAATAACAACTAGTTTGGGGAACAACAGTAAACAGTAAAAATTACCAGTCAGCCAAAACCAAAAATGCTCTTCTTATTCACTTAATACTGTTAGTATACTATTATGCCTACTATATGGAAACAACACAGACATCTTTAATAAAGATGATAATGATAAGAGGACACAGGCAAGCTGCTTAGACTAGAAAAGGTTTCTCACATAACATTTAATTTGTTATCTCCCAAAATATTCAATCAGGTATCCATAGAAGATTACCTCTCAAGTCTGTACTGAATGAATGTTAATGCTTTTTGCTGTTGCTGATTATCTTAAAGCTATTTCAGTGGGTAGCAACTGTTTCACATTTGTCTTGAATTTGAGCTTATACTCTAACCTCTTCTAAATCTCCTTTTACCCTCCTTTAGAGTGATACCTTCCATTTGTAAATATTTTCAGTTTACTGTGAACCAAGGTGTCCCTGCTTCTTAGAATTGAATGTTCTTAAGCTGACTTCAAATACAAGACATTTGGGCCTCATTTAGGGAGCTACTGTTTTCTGTATTTGTCTGTAATTATTTGTATTTTATTTTTGTTTTTGTTTGCTTTTCAAATAGTTTGTAATCACAATGTACATAATAACAACCTGTCCTAATAATAACAGAGTAAAATTCTGGCTGAGTTTGGTGAAGCCATACAGCTATTTAATTTATGGCAAAGAGGAACGATGAACTGCCTTTGCTACTGTTATTTTTTACACATTAATGTTTACAGACAAGGTGGAAAGTAAATATAAAACTTTTCAGCAAATGGCTAAGATAAGGAAACAAAGGGGATTTTCTGGAGTCTAGTCACAATAAGAAAACTCAATCACAACTGTTAAACTAGCTCAGAAGCAAGGACTTTCCTTTGGGGACATACCCTATTCCACTAGGGTCCAGAATGGATCTTGGATTTTAATGGGCTGCTAGCCAAGGAAGACAGGATTCAAAGTTTGGAGCCTGATTATAGTGGAAAGTCCCACTGATACTACTCCCATGAAGCCAGGATCCTTAAGGGTGCCTTCAGTGGTGCTGCCCTTCCTCCAAAAACTTAAAATACTTGCCTTTCTGGGCTTTGGCTTTGAGCAGAACAAGGGAAGTAAAAACACGTTTTCCCCCCTAGAGAATTTATAACCACATGCCCACAAATCCATGGGTTTGTGGCTAGAATTCACACTATCTGTGGGGCCCCAAATACCCCAAAGCAAAAATTTGGTTTCAATTGGTCTTGGATTGGAAGTGCCCTTAGGTATCTGGCAAATACTCTCTCAAGCACTCTCTAAAGAAGTACTTTTGACCCAGGCCTCTGAGAATTCCCATAGGTGAAAAAAGATCCAAGAACAATGAGTCACCAAAAAAATTCAATATGAACCAGAGTAAGGAGAAACAAAATATAAAAGCCAGGTCTATAAAGACTAAAGATTTTGGAATGATCAGATACAGAATAAAAAAAAAGCACATTAAAAAAAGAGAAAATTGGGGCGCCTGGGTGGCTCAGTGGGTTAAAGCCTCTGCCTTCGGCTCAGGTCATGATCCCAGGGTTCTGGGATCGAGCCCCACATCGGGCTCTCTGCTCCGCAGGGAGCCTGCTTCCTCCTTTCTCTCTGCTTGCCTCTCTGCCTACTTGTGAAGTCTGTCTGTCAAATAAATAAATAAAATCTTAAAAATAAATAAATAAAAATTAAAAAAAAAGAGAAAATTAAAAGATAAAATCATCAAAAGTATGAGACAGATTTGGAAAAGAAAAAAAAAAACTTCCTCAAATAAAACATATAATTGAAATAATAAAGTCAGCAGCCAAGTTAAACAACAGCCTGTAAGAATTAAAGAAAAAATTAATGAACTGAAAGACAAATTTAAGAAATTACATAGCATTATACATAGGCTGAAAGGTATGGAACATGTCAGTTATGAGATATAGAATGAGAAGGTACCACATATATCAAACAGAATTTCCAGGAGGCAAAAAGAGAGAACACGAGAAAAAGGTAATATTTTAAAAGAATATGACTGAAGTTTTTAAAACCGATGAAAGGTACTAATCTTTAAGATTCTGGGTATCCAATTACCTCTACACAAGATTAAAGCTACCAAGCAAAAGTATGACCTAGATAAACGATAATGAAACTCCAAAACATTAAAGTATTTTAAAATCCAGGAACAAAAAACCAGCACTGTGGAGCAAGGCAAGTGTGTTCTTTAGTTATACTGGTTTCCTCACCTGTAACTGGCCAACAGGAGTCAAGGGGGACCCTTGTGAGCTCATAGTAAATTTGCCTATCCCCAGAAAGGGGTTAAGACGGTGATTAGCTTGGTGCATTCATGGCAACAGCAGATACCTTTCCCTCCCTAATCCTCAACACTCAAACCTCACCACCAAAATCTGCCTTACACCTATAAGAAACGAACTCTGTGGCCTTTTTATCCATATTCATTTCGGTTACCACAAAAAGCCCTAATCACCAGGTTCCTCCTAATCTCCCATGTTTTTATCCTCAGAGGTTAACTACAAATCGACTCTTCTGCTACTATTTCTCTTCCCCTCCAACTCTCTACCACTAAATTCTCCAGAATTCATAGTGCCTTATCAGTAAAAAATTATTTTATCTCTGAACATTTTCTTCATCTTCTTGCTCTAATTCAAACTCGGCTCTTCCCAGAAGATACTGCAAACTACAGCACTTGCAAATGGTTTGTTGTTGTTGGAGCTTGTTTTCTTCAGAGAACCCTCAACCAATTGTTCTGGGAGGGGGTGGGATATTTTTGATGGTCATTAGTGCCCTTTTATCCAGTTTAAGAAGTATGGTACAGGTCCAGGGATAAACAGACTAACTAATAAAACAGAAAGCCAAGCAAGAGATCATGCAGTTTTGAAACTTGGGTACATGACAGAGGTGACATGTCAGATTACTGAAGTGAGAGATTATTCAATAAATGGAACAGGATAAAAACGTCCAAGTAGAAGAAGATGAAATTGGATGTCTACCTTATATCATATAAAAAATCAACTCCTAATGAATCAAGGACTTCAATGTCGAAAACATTAAAACTTTCTACCTTCAGTAGAAAATAAAGATGAGTATCAGTCTTAACTGTATTGAAAAGGATTTTGTACATGAAACACAGAAGTCACTAATTATAGGGCACCTGGGTGGCTCAGTCAGTTAAGCATCAGCCTTCGCCTCAGGTCATGATCCCAGGGTCCTGGGACTGAGCCCCACATCAGGCTCCCTCCTCTGCTGGGAGTCTGCTTCTCCCTCTCCCTATGGCACTCTCCCTGCTTGTGCTCCTGCTCACGCTTTCTCTCTCTCTCCCTGTGCCAAATAAAATAAATAAAATCTTAAAAAAAAAAAGAATTAAGTATTTCATCTTATAAAGTTGAACATTCACATACCCTATGACCCAGCAATTATACTCCTTGATAAATACCCAGAAAAACTTAAACACCTACCAGAAGATGCACAGAGATGTTCATAACAGCATGATTCATCATAGTAAAGAACATCCCAGATGCATATCCAACAGGAGAATGGATATACACTGTGGTATATACACTCAAATGAATGAGCTACAGTTACACAAAATACGGATAAATCTTAGCAATATAATGTTGAGTGAAAAAAAAATCAGTCTCCAAAGATTTTTTAAGTATCTAAAACCCACACCTGTTTCCTCAATGTGAACAAAGTTAACAGCTTTAATTTATATAATATAATAGTTTTTAATATAGTCACAAGTATGTGCAACTGTCCCTAGTCAATTTTAGAACATTTGTATTTCCTCAAAAAGACACTCTTATCTCTCTCCCCAGCAACCAACAATCTACTTACTTTCTCTATAGATTTTCTTACTCTGGACATTTCACATAAAATACTTGGTCTTTTGTAACTGACTTCCTTTACTGAGCATGAAAATTCAAGGTTCATCCACTTTGTAGCATATATCAGTACACCTTATTCCTTTTCATGCACTCATGCTTTTTAGGAAAACTTATGAGATGAAAATATATACAATGGGGTGAATACTGAAATCTGGATAATGGTTATAACAGGTATGGAGAAGTAAGGGAGATCAAAAGGATAAATGTAAGCTACTGTATGGTTCTAGCTTTTGTTGTGGGTTCATTTATTAATTACTAAAAATAAATAAATAAAAGGGCCAAGCTGGACCAATGATGAGTGTCCTAATCCAAGGATTATAATTGATTTAATTATATGAACCAAAGGTACAAAAGAATAAAGAACAAGTTTAATGAAGTTGACTACACCGTTTGTTCTTCAAATGATATTATAAAGAGTAAAAAGAACATATTTCTAAAATATATGACTGATAGACACCAGTCCAGAATATCTGAAGAACTTCTATGAATCACTAAAACAGAATACTACATAAAAATGGTCAAAAGACTAAACAGGTATTTCACAGATAAGGAAATAAAAAGAAATGTTCTTCCTCATTAGTAATTAGGCAAATGCTTGAGCAAGTCTTTAACTTAAGTCAGGTCATATCCTTCTACTTCTCATTTCATTTACAGTAAAAGCTAACGTCCATTCAGAGGTCTCAAAGCCCTCTATGATTTGGCTACCTCTCTGCCCTCATCTTCTAGTGCTGTCCATTCCCTGACCCATTCTGCTTCAGCCACTGCTGCTTCTTAAATGCTCTTGGACAAATCAGAAATGCTCCCCCTTCAAGGTTTTGGCATTTATTGTTTCCTCTGCCTGAAATGCTCTTCTGCAGGATAACAACTAGTATGTATTGTCCTTTCTATTATGTCTTTGTGCAAATGTCACTTTCTCAATGAAGCTTTTCCTGACCTATTGAAATAGCTACCTACTCTCATCCCTGAACTTCCTACTCCTCATTCAGGCTTTATCCTTTTGTTTTCACAGCCCTGAATCATCACCTGGTTATTTTACCTATTTGTCTCATTCCCTTTTTCCCCTTTCTCCCCCACACATATAATGTAGGTCCCCATAAAGGTCCGTTCAGTTTTTTGTCCAGAGAAAAGAGTCTGGCACACATAGCAGGAACTCAACAAATATTTAAGAATAATACACAATTAAAACCATAATGAGATACCACTAGCTACATATTCAACTAGCAGAAACTGAAAAGCCTGATAATATCTATTAATGATGAGGATAAAGAGCTTTGGGAACTCACACCACTGGTTAAAATGGTACAGGCCCCTGGGAAAACAATTCAGCATAACCTAGTAAATGTAACTCTGTGAGCAGGCTCCACAACCAACAAACTCTACACATATCCAAGACATTCTCTCTATATATTCCTAGGTGAGAAGTCCCAAGAATATTCACGAAGACATTGTAACAGCAATACTATAATAACTGCAACAGAGCAGACTTGATATATCTAAAATGGAATTCTGTCTAATAGGGAAAATTAATAGAACATATCCTTACATACTGATAAGGATAACTTTCAAAAATAGAATGTTAGTAACAAAAAACAAGCAGCAGAAGAATATAGAGAAGATACTTTTTATAATGATCAAAATTAACAAGACTGTTTAGGGATATATGTATATGTGGTAAAATGATTATACAGAAGAAGAGAATGATTAACATGAAATACAGTTTAAATTTTCTCTAGTAGAGAAAGGGAGAGAGTGCAACTGGGAAGTCTCATAGGTGACTGCAAGCATTTGTAAAGTTCTTTCTTAAGCTGAGTGTACAGGTGTTCATTTTATTATTTTTCTTTAAACTGTATAACTCACTGTTTTTGCCTTTTTAAATCTTTTGTTGTCTACCCCCCCACAGTAAAGCATTAAAAAAAAAAAAAAGAAAAAGAAAAAAAAGAGTGCTTACTTCTTTGACAACTGTATGCAAAAATGGCTTTCACCTGCCTTTTCTCATTTACTCCCCATCCAAATAATGAAAAACTTGAACCCAGATTTTCTGATAGCAAGCCCTCTATCCTCTTTTAATAATCACAGTAAACTATTAATGCTATTCCAAATTTCACTGTAAGCAGGTCCCGATCTATATACTGTATTGAAAAACCCACCTATAAATTGGTGGCTTGAAACTAAGTTTGTTTTCTTCCCTGGAAGAGTTTCTGACCACAGAAGCTATTAATATGTAAGGACAATTTGAGGCTGGGATCCAACCAAAATGGAATTTCTAAGTCCATTAAAGAAAAAAACTTTATAAGAATAAAAGGAAATGAAAAATATATCAACCTCCCTAGCATTTCAATATTTAACAACTTTTCAAGCTACATTTTTCTATTTTCTTCCACATTTACTGGAGTTATATGTAAGTAAACTATACATTCTGACTACTTTAAGAAGATGTCACAATTAACTATTAGGAGAGCAATAGACTGCCAACCTTCTTCCTATTCTGGTAGATTAAAAATAAGATTTATATAGGACACTTATAAATGATAAGATTTATATAGGATAAGATTTATATAGGAAATGGAGGAGGCAACCAGAGAAGGAAATCACCCTGAAGGTTCCAGTTGGGCTAAGGGCTAACGGGATCAACATATTGGGTGGGAATCCCTGACAGACTATCATTCAAGGTTTACTTTTTCAACTTTTCCAGTATTTGTAATTAACCCAGAGTTAATTCATGGGCAATATCCTCTATTGCAACATTAAAAAAATTACAGAATGAGAGTAATATAGAATGAAAGTAACATTAATACTTAGGACTTCAATATTTCCACAGCTTGTCTTGTAAGTAAGTATTGTTTCTATTCTTGGGAATTCTCTGGTGACAGAATCTATTGAGGAAATCTGTAACAAGCCAAGCAGTCTTAGGTCCCAAGATAGAATCTTAGAATACCAACTATTAACATGTATGCCCCCAGAAGCCTGCAGTGTTCAACACTGGCAAAATGTTTTGCCTTTTCTGTTTGTTTGTTAACCTCCAGAACAGCTTATTAGTCACAAGACAGCCCTCTCTGACACTGTCACACAGGTGACACTGGCTGGAGACCAAAATGTTCCCACACCCTGAGAAGTCTGTAATAGCACATACTGGTCCGTCCCTGATAAGTGCTTAGTTTTTTTTATAAAATTTATCCAAATTCTCAAATAAAACTCACTGAACGTCTTTGTGTGTCTTTGTGCACACAACAGTAAACACATGCAGATTGAGAAAAGTGAAGACACTGGACCCAAATTCAATTAGTAATCCAGGGAAAATACTCTAACGGGTACAGAAGTCAGACACATCAAGGTTTGAATTACAGTTCTTCTAGCTCCTAGCTGTATGATCTTTTTTTTTTTTTTTAAAAGATTTTATTTATTTATTTGACAGACAGGGATTATAAGTAGGCAGAGAGGCAGGCAGAGAGAGGAGGAAGCAGGCTCCCTGGTGAGCAGAGAGCCCGTTGTGCGACTCGACCCCAGGACCCTGGGATCATGACCTGAGCCGAAGGTAGAGGCTTTAACCCACTGAGCCACCCAGGCGCCCCTCCTAGTTGTGTGATCTTGAGTAAATCTATGCTTCAGTTTTTTCTTCTGTACAGTGGCTTAATAACCACTTTACAAAATTGTTGAAGAATTTAATGTAAATTTTTTGCAAAGCACAGAGCACAGTTTCTGATAGAGCACAGGCATCTGATAGGTGCAAATGTCTCCTCTCACCCCTAATGAGCATTTTAAAATGTATTTCTTCTGGATCAAAATTATGCATCCAAATAAACTGCTTTAAAAATATTTTAAAATCTCCTTCTACTTCTACAGAGGGGAGCAATGGGAATCTAAAATGAAATGTATTTTATGACAATCTAAGCTGAAATGCTTAGGAAAATCTTGGTTAAGTCCTTTGCACACAGAATTCCCTATTTTACACAAGCCAATTCTTAGGGAAGTATATGCTTTCAAAGTATATGTTCCAACTTATCACTAAGGCATATTATACCAAAACACCAAAGGGAACTCACCCAAGTCAAATTACTGGCACTCACCTTTTGGCATACATAGGATCAGGCTCTTCTAAGCTATGCCAAATAATTTTACAGATACAGGTTTTCCATGTCACTGAGTGAGTAGGGTAAGCTAAGAATCTATCTCTTGACAGTTCATTTGATGAGTGCTATCCCACCCACCCTCAATGAAGATTATTCTAACGGAGGAAAGTACCCCTACAACCTCTTTCTAATATGTTACATCAGGAAAACAATATCAATGTGAAATGAATAACACGTGAAGTCGGCAGATTTGGCCTGCCTAGCCACCAGTTCAAGCCACAGACATTTTACTGGCTTTATCTTGGACCTCATAACTGAAAATTATCATTGCATTATAGTCAGTGAACATTTGTTTACAATGGTCTAACCAAAAGGGCACTGAGAAAGACTAGCAAATGTTTCAGAAAACAAGGATATGGCATATGGTCTCCCAGTGGGATTAAGTTTTGCATCAAATCAAAGATCTGCAGAAAGTACTTATGCCCTTTCCTTATGTGGCTACAAAACTTGAACCTACTGTAGAAGCTAGATTTGATTTTGTGTAAGATGTTACCAGCACTTTTTTTTTCTTAAATTTTATTTATTTATTTGACAGAGATCACAAGTAGGCAGAGAGGCAGGCAGAGATGGGGAAGCAGGCTTCCTGCTGAGCAGAAAACTCCGATGTGGGGCTCGATCCCAGGACCCCAGAATCACGACCCAAGCCGAAGGCAAAGGCTTTAACCCACTGAGTCACTCAGGTGCCCCCTTTTTCTTTTCTTAAATTTAAACCTATTATCTGTAATTTGTTTATTTGGGAAAGAGAGAGAGACAGAAAGAACGTACATATGCAGGAAAAGGGGGAGGGGCAAAGGGAGACAATCTTCAAGCAGACTCCATGAGGAGCGTGGAGCCCAATGAAGTGCTCAATCTCATGAACCTTGAGATCATGACCTGAGCTGATACTGAGAGTTGGACACCTAACCAACTGAGCCACTTAGGCACCCCTGTTATCAGCATTTCTGAGGCACCTTGATAAATTAAAAAATGTTTCTCAGTTAGCACCATAAATTAAGAGAACTATTTCAAGATATATGATAAGAGACACGAAGATGTTCTATTAGGGATTTATGCTAAGAAAATCCAATATAAGGTTATGTTATCCACATGGCAAAACATTAGAAACAGCCTAAAACATATCAGGGAAGTATTCCATAATTTATAAATCAGAAACACAATGGAATGTGATGCAGGCATAATGATTATAAAGATTATTTAGAAACATGTAAAAATAATTATGAGAAATGAAATTTAAAAAGGAGAACTCAAAATGGGGGTCTATTCAATTATGTCCGCTTGGTTGTTTTTTTTTTTAAATAATTTTAAAAAAATTTTTATTTATATATTTGATAACGAGAGTAAGATAGCAAAAGAGGGGAGGAGTAGGAGAGGGAGAAGTAGGCTTCCTGCTGAGCAGGGAGCAAATGTGGGACTCAATCCCAGGACCCTGGGATCATGACCCGAGGAGAAGGCAGACGCTTAACGACTGAGTCACCCAGGTACCTCTCAATTATGTCTGCTTGCAGAAAAGGTAATAATGTACAGTTAGGTAACGTATAGTTAAAATATGAAAGTAACCCAAGTGACCATCAATGGATAAATGGATAAGCAACATGTGGTGTGTGTATTATTCAGATTTGAAAAAGGACGGAAATTCTGAATGTTATAACATGGATGAACCTTGAAGACATTACACTAACTGAAGTAAGCCAATCACAAAAAAATAAATACTGTATGATTCCACTTAAAAGGTACTTAGTGTGGTCAAAATCATAGATACAGAAAGTTGAATGGTGGTTGCCAGGGGCAAGGGAAAGGGGTTACTGTTTAATGGATATAGATTCAGTTTTGCAAAGATGAAAAGCAGTTCTGGAGATAATGGCGGTAATGGTTGCACAGCAACATAAATATACTTAACACCGCTGAACTGTGCACACTTAAAAAAATGCTTAGGATGATAAATGTATATGTATTTTATTGCAACAAAAAAATCGGGAAAAAAATTAATGTGTTCAAGTAGTAACTTAAGATCATACGATTTTCAGGTTTTTGGAAAAAAAGAATAATGAAGGTGCTGAAAGTAAGTAGTCTGAGTGGATTCTGTCAAAATAACATATGGAACATGTGTGAGAAAAATGATGGTTTGCTAGCCAGGCAGTTAGCATATAGAATGATGATGTGGGACAACCTCAAATAGAAGTTCTGCTTTAAAGACCAAAGAATTCACAACTTCAAACAAATCAGCATAGCTGTGGGCTGTGGGAAAATAATACATGAAACAAGCTCACTCTTCTTGAACTGACTTCAGGCAGATTATAAATCTATGGCAAAGGCGAAAAAAAAGTACTACTGTCTGGAAATAGTGGCTACAGATGCAAACGGTACAACTGATGTGACGTATGGGCAGAGAAGGAAGAACTGATTAAAAAAATCATCCTAGATGTTAGCAACCATCCTAAGACAGCAGACCAATTAATCTGAAACTTCAAAACATATGGGGATTTTACACTTTCTGACACTATGACTGGGATAAAAATATCCTAAATTTTTGCATTGGATCTTTTTTTAACAGTCTTAATATTATTAAGAGAGAAAATAAATTTTAAAATAATCCAGGAAATTTGGAAACATTTTCTACCAACTCTATGGAGAGAATGTGCTAGCATTGTTTTCAGATAACCTTGGCTGCTTTTTGTTTTCATTACACATTCCACAAATGATTCAAAAGAATTTTTTTTGCACAGTAAAAAGTTTCAGCTTATTACCTTACAAAACCCTTATAGCCAACCTATTAACTAGATGATTCAAGGAAGGAGCACACACCTAAGTTCTAAAGTTCTAGCCACTTACCAGCTGTGTACAAGATAGGAGAGTGCACTGTAAACTCACTTCCATCCCATCATCAAAATACAAAGCATAGTGCAAATTCTTTAGCTTATTTTAAAATTCAGGTTTTCTATTTAATGGTCTCCTCTCTCCATGCAACTCAAAATTTAAACAGCCTGTTACTTTAAAATCTTACCAAAAAAACATTTTTGTGAATGTATTTCAAATATATTTCAAATATATCCATAAGGTGGATACCTTGACAATAAATGGAAATATTGATATAGCCAAAAGTAAACAGTAAACAGGTTTTGAGATGTCTGAATATTAAATGTTTGAAACTGGGCTGCCTACCAGAAAGAATACCCTACTGATTCAAAAGCGTTTTCCTTCTGTATAGAAAATAAATAATACAATGGCCATAGATACCTGTCATTAATGTGCCTCTGTGTTTAAGCTTCCCAGTGGGACACTAAACAGAGGAATGAAGGTGGAATAAAAGGGAAAAAAGGAAGGACAAAGGACAAAGCAAATAACAGAATAAACATAAAATTACAACTATAAAGAGTGGAAGAAAGAGTAAGTTGAGTAAGGAAGAGCTGCAACTGTACCTCCTGCCTCACTGAACTGGCTTAGACAGCAAAAAGGAGTCCTTGCTGCTTCTCTTCTAGCTTCCATGTCTCCTTTGAAAAAGCATCCTATAGCTCTAGGTTCCTGACAAGAACTCCCTCAAGACATTCACAGTCTCACTACCATTAGGCGCCTGAATGGCTCAGTCAGTTAAGCATCTGCCTTTGGCTCAGGCCATGATCTCTGGCTCCTGGGATTAAGCCCCACATTAGGTTCCTTGCTCAGCGGGGAGCATACTTCTCCCACTCTCTCTGCTGGTCCCCACCCCCACTCATGTGCTCTCACTAATAAATAAATAAATCTTTAAACAAAAATAAAGCTTTAAGACCATCAGCACTAATCTCATCATGCCCTTTATCCCTATTTAAAACTGTCACAAGAAGTCTACAACTTCCAAATTATTTTTCTAATAACGTGGTAAACATTCCCTTTTCTCACCCTTCCTTCTAGCAGTCAGTCATAGACACAGTCATTAATATTCATCAATAGAATTCTCTTCATTCACCTGTTAGTCTAAGTCTCACTGAAACCTGGTTCTCCTCTGGGGCCTATATTCGTATATTCTTTTTAGGTGGTTAATTTTTCTCTCCCATAGTTAGTCTTCCTTACTTCTCACTGCCACCTTCAGTCTACTGGCTGGCCCTTCTCCCTAAAGCCCCCGACTGTGAATATCACATTATGAGGCCATACCACCTAAAATCTCTTCTTATTGAGATATCTAATGACCATAGTCTCTTCTCTCATTTCTTAAAGAACTAAGCCCTTGGCTCACTGCTACTCTTTCTGATACTAGTCCTGTCATAATTCCTGGTGACTGCAATATCTACACAGACAATCCTTCTAACACCGTGGGCCTCCCAGTTCACTGACCTCCTCTTCTCCTATCACGCTGCACTCCATCTCATCTTAGAAACTTACTACTAGAATCGTAACTAGATCATGTCATAACCCAAAACTGCAGTCCCAATCATAACCTTAGCTTCAAGTATCCTATTCTTCAAACACTAGCTACCATCTTTCCATTTTATTCTAATATCCCAAGGCTAACAAGGCTAATCTTAGGTCTTATAGGGACCTACAATCCATCAGTCCTCTCATCTCTTCCCCATTCCTCACTCTCAATGTGCCCTTATTTTCCTCCTAACTCAACCCAGATACCTTGGTACATTATTACGAACAAGCCCTTGCATATAACCTTCAATCCCCTTGCCCCTCTCTTGCTTGGTCATACTTGACAAATCTTCTACACTGATTTAATCCAACTCTCTCCTTACTCCCTGACTGTACATCATTAAATGTGGCTGAAGAAAAACACAATTATGTTGATTCATCTAACTTTACAAGAGTAAGAACTTCAAGTCCACTCTTATTGCTGCTCAGTAATACTATTAAATTTCCCTCTTCACCACTTCTTAAACAACTATTTCATATCTTTTTTTTTTTTTTTTTACATCTCTATCTCCTCCCCCATTCCTGCTCTCAGCTGATGACCTTCCTGTTTCACTAACACAAGCAAATAGAAGAGTACTGCAAGCTCTCACTGCCATTTTTCTACATTATCCTGTGACCATATTCTTTGGGTTCTATCCTGTTACAATGGATGAAATGTCCATGTGCATGAACCAAAAGCCACTTCCTCCACTTGCATAAAAATATTCCTACTCCTTTTGCCTAATTTAGAACAGTTATCTACATTATGATTTCTTCCTATTGCTGGTGGATCACTCACAGAAGCATGCTGTTATTTTCCCTATATGAAAGAAAAATGCTTTCTTGATCTCATTTCCTCCTCCAGTTTCTTTTCCATTCCTCTGTGACCCATTACAAGAAAATGTCTCAAAATCTGTCAATCCATTAGTGCATGGTAACTTAAGAAAGGAGTGGATGCTAACTAATAAATGTAGAAGAAATGACAGAAAGTCAGTATTTTGCAATGAATGGTATAACAACTTGACTCAAGCAAGGATCATCAAAGAATGCCAATGGCGTGAGCTAAATTGTTGGGAAACAGACAACCCCACTCACTAATTAACTCACCAATTACCCAAAACAAAATGTGTCTTTAAGGTAAAAATGAGTCAGATACCACCTTAACTGAGTGAGCAAAGTTAAAAGTGAAAATAATGGTACAAATTGACATCGGGGACCTCATGATGTAAGGCAACAGGAAAATATACAATATCATATGGAGAATTCTTGCCCAAAACTCATTATTGGAATTAACTGTAAAGAAACAATCAGACAAATCCAGATTGTAAATATTCTATAAGCAACTATAGTAGACACTTTATTTTATTTTATTTTTAAAGATTTTATTTATTTATTTGACAGAGAGAAATCACAAGTAGACGGAGAGGCAGGCAGAGAGAAAGAGAGGGAAGCAGGCTCCCTGCTGAGCAGAGAGCCCGATGCGGGACTCGATCCCAGGACCCTGAGATCATGACCTGAGCCGAAGGCAGCGGCTTAACCCACTGAGCCACCCAGGCGCCCCATAGTAGACACTTTAAAACTGACACTGGACCATGACAGAACTATAAAGAGAATTATTAGAATGAGTAAAATATCTATTATTGTATCAATACTAAATCCCCTTAGTGTGGTAACAGCACTGCACTCCTGTAGATGACTGTCTTTGTTTTTGGGAGTTACATGTTGAAGTACTTTTTACGGATGCAGTGTCACAATGCCTGCAACTTCTGAGCATTCAAATATTTAAAAAAGGGAGTTGTCTATACTTATTCTCTCCAATTCCACTCCTCATTCTCTCTTGATCCCACATTAATCTTATCCCTTCTATTCCTTCAAAACAGCTCAAAATCACTGTTGATCTCCACACCAATTATTCTTAGTCTGTATTTTAGTGCCCATCTTCTCATTGAAATGCTTTCTTCACACCTGGATGTCTGCATACCCTACAGCACTGAATTTCCTGCTGTGGTTTTGGTAGTTTCTTCCCAGCCCTTTGGATAATGTATGTTTTACTCAACTTGTAAATGCTGGAGTGTTCCAGGGATCAGTTTTTGAACCTCTTTTCTTTTCTACCTATATTCATTCTTTTGGTGTTCTTCACTTTGAGAGACCTAGACAATGAAGGTCCCCAAATTTAGATCTCCAGTTCTGACCTCTTTCCTAAACGCTTAATTATATATCCGAATGTCTCCTTGACATGCCTATTTTGATATCTAATAGGCATTTAAATTAACATGTGTCCAAAAGAGAATTTCTGAGGTTCCTTTGCAAACCTATTCTACCCACGATGGTCATTATCTTAAGAATATGACAATAGCCTTGTGACTGATTTCCTTATTTTGTCCTTACCTCCTACCATAATCTACTCTCAAGACAGTAGCCAGGGTGATCCTGTTAAAAAATAATTCAGATCAGCTCAAACCTCCAGTGGCTTATCATTTAACTCAGAGAAAAAGTTCAAGCCCTTAAAATAACCTAAAAGACCTCATGATTTGGCTTTATGTTATCACTCTAACCTCATCAGTTGTTCTTTCTTCCACTCACTCACTCCCACCACACTGTTCTCTCTCTGCTATTCCTTAAACAGGATAAGCTACAGTTTCAGGACTGTGTATTTACTATTTCCTCTGCTCTTACACTCTTCTCTGCATCTCTCACTTCCTGACCTCTACTAGTTTCTAGTCAAATATTTTTTTTATTAGACTCGTCGGTCTCCCCTTCAATTGAACGTAAGATTTATGAGGTCAAGAATTTTGTTCACAAAGTGTCTAGAATAGTTCCTGGCATTACTAGGTGCCTGATAAGTATTTAAAGGAAGGTTGGGTCCTGAAGGATATTAAGGAAAAAAAAAAAAAAAAAAGACCAGATACTCTTTCACCAGCATCTATTAAACCAAAGATAGCTAGTCTTTCATATCTAGTCTCTCTTAAGATTATAAACAAAGAAACATGTCATTATTCATATTCTGGATGGAATTTCAAAGATATTATTTATATGTATCTTGTATTAGCTACAAAAAATTGTTAGCTTGAACTATTAACATAAGAGAAGTTATTTAACATATGAGATAAAACTGAATATCCTTTATTTGTAGGTATGTTATAAATTCCCTAATGAGGCACATTCACTGATGAAGGCCCAATGTACATCACCTTATCTATTTATCAAAGTCAGCCAGCCAGGGTATCTTTTCAGCAACACACTGAGATGGAAAATATTATTCTACAAACATCAAAATACTGAATTAGGACTTTATTTAAAAATGTTATAATTCGAGGCACCTGGGTGTCTCAGGGAACTAGAATATCAACAGAAAGGCTAGTTTGTTATACACCTATATACCTATTATCTGCCTCCTTTAATATTCTACCTTTAAGGAGTTAAACTCCTGATGTTACTATAGCATATAACCCAACGTAAAAAGATAAGTTTAAATAGTCTGAACTAAAATTCCTTTTAAAAATCCAACCAAACCAAAGCATATTCCAAAACAAGTGTTAGTGATTAGGATACTTATTTTTCTGAAGAGCTTAATATTTTGGAAATGAAGCCACAGAGAAACCAATGAATGATGTAGTATAATCTCATACTGACCCTTTGTGGTTTACTGAAGTATAGCATTGTAAAAAGTCCCAAGGTTCAGGATAATTGTTATAGGGAACATTCATTCTGTCAGACACAAATCCACCAAAATACACATAGGACATGAATCATACTCTAACTTATTAGGTACCTTTATAAACATCTCAGATTCAGCAAGAAAGGTATTAATCAGTGCCACTTTCCTAACAAAGATCCTGAAAGATTAGCTCATTTACGTCATTTAACGTGTAGTATACAACAGACCTGTAACATTATGCACATACATGCACATACATAGTTGTGTTCATGTATATACCAAAGATCCACAGATAGCGATACCCTAACTGAGGCCTTCAAAAATACTATGGTTGAAGACTTACAAAATGCACTATGTAGCAGAATATCAATTTTCCTCCATTCGATTAGCAGTAAAAAAAAAAAAAAAAAAAAAAAATTCCCAATTAAGTCCATGAAACTGGCACTTCTACCTATTGTTGAAGGCATTATAAGCTAGTACAACCCTTTTGGAAAGCAACTTGGCACTAATATCAAGACACAAAAAGTATTCATGCTTTCTCCTAGTAATTCCATTTCTGGGAAGCTATCCTATAATAATAATTCAAAATATGGAAAAAGCTATAGATTATTTATAACATCCTAGATGCTTGACATCTGAGATTTAACATTTGAGGTTTTAACACTGGTAGTTTTAACAGCTTGTGAGAGAACCACAGGTTGATCCACAGCATATGTCAAGTTGCTATGTGAATGAGGAAGTCACATAACTAACTACTGAGTGAGCCTGACTACCAGCATTAGCTTTTCCCTGTGGTCTGACTGCTCTCTATAGGCACAGACATTTCTGAAACGGAGAAGGGAGAGGATGGCCAACTTAAAAAAAAAAAAAAAAAAAAAACGTTTAAAAGTAAAAAAGCCCTAAAATAGCAAGTCAATTACTTAGCCAGTGATGAATGTGAAGAGTCTAAGAAAATACTGTTATTTTGGGGTGTCAGGGTGGCTCTGTGGGTTAAGCCTCTGCCTTCAGCTCAGATCATGATCCCAGGGTCCTAGGATCAAGCCCCACATTGGGTTCTCTGCTCAGGGGGTATCCTGCTTCCCCCTGACCCCTGTGTGCTGATCTGCCTACTTGTGATCTCTCTCTGTCAAATAAATAAAATCTTTAAAAAGAAAAGAAAATACTGATATTTGTGGGTTTGAGATCGTTAATGGCTTTTAGTCACATTTCTTCCCAACAGCCATAAGTGTACGGCAATGAAAGTTTAGAAATATGATTAAGTATTCAACAACAGAGAAATGATAAATCAATCCAACTAATCATTCAGTGGCTAAATTAGGGTAGTGGAATTATAGATGATAATTTTTCATTTTCAAAATATTTTCTGTGACAATATTGTATCTGGAAATCAAAGTCAAAGATAAAAAATGTACTGCTAAATAGAAAAGGGAACAGTTCACAATTCATTTCAGGAATGACACCAAAAACTAAGGACACCGCAAGAAACAAAAACTATAAACAAATACTCTTCATTTTACACAGGTGCAAAAATCTTTAACAAAATATTACTATATCGAATCCAGGAACATATAAAAAATGTAGTATACCACTACCAAGTGAGGTTTAACCCAGGAAAACTGTACTGCTTATATCTTCCAGTTATAAATACAAGTATAACTATCACTTTATATTTTCCATATATAACTGTATTACCATAGACAAAGGTCTGACCTGGTTCACTTGACAAAGCTGAAATATTTGTTACAAAACTCAATTCACTCGGTCCAGTGAATACTTCAATTTAAGTGTTCATTTAAGGGACACTTGGGTGTTAGTTAGTTAGTTAGTTGGGTATCTGCCTTCGGCTGAGGTCATTATCCCAGGGTCCTGAGATCCATCCCTGCATCTCTGAGGTTCTCTGCGCAGTGGGGAGCCTGCTTCTTTCTCTCCCTCTGCCTGCTATTCCCCTGCTTGTGCTCTCTCTGTCAAATGAATAAAATCTTTTTTTTTTTAACTTTTATTTAAATTATCTTCATTTGGGGGCACCTGGGTGGCTGAGTCAGTTAGGGTCCGACTCTTGGTTTTGGCTCAGGTCGTAGTCATGGGATTGAGCCCTGCTAGGGCTTTGTGTTCAGCAGAGAGTCTGCTTAAGGTTTTTGCTCTCCATCTTCATCTCCCTCTCTATGTGTCAGCACACACGTGCACTCTCTCTCTCTCTAAAATAAATAAATAAATAAATCTTTAAAAAAAAATCTTAATTCATTGAGCTCATTCTAAGATTAAACTGCAGTTATAACCTATTTGACTTTAAAAAAAAAAAAAAGAATTCAACATTCCTTGGAACCATAAAGAACTTCAAGTAAAATATGGCTTCACAAATATCCCTAGGTGATATGGTAATATCACTATATTGAAAGACTTACAGAAAATGGCATCCAACCACTTAAAGTAGCATCTTTGATTTTTTGCTGGACAATTCTAATGATGAAGAGAACTCCTCTTTATATTACGCTACACTCTATTTTCCTTCAAATTTGATTTACTAGCAAAAATACTGATTTCTGAAGTATTAAGAGTACTTGAAAATAATTAGTAAGTCACTTTTTAGACTTTCCATCTCCAGACTAACTGAGTTCTCCCAACCATTGTTCAGATGATAACACTACTAGATTTCATTTTTTTCTCACCACCACTTCTTGCAAAAGACAAACATTTAAAAGAAATGGTCTACAACACAGTACCACCTTCCTACAGGAATATGCAGGGGATGAGTCCACTCTAGGAAATTTATTACAAGTCAATCAACTCTCAAATATCAAAATACGCCCACAAATAAAAATCTTATGCAAACATTTTTTTCCCAGTGAATAAACATACTAGTTGTAAAAAAAGATATAACTGAATATAGAACACTTAATTTTTAGCAATGATATTCTTACAAGTTGTTAGTATTCTTTCATCTGGAGATGAATTATGGCAAAAGAACTGAATCTTGGTCAAAAATTCTACCTAGCTTTAAACGATATACATGTATGTTGTACACTGGAAATGAATGTAACACCATATATTATCTATACTGAAATTTTAAAAAAAGATATACATGTATGTAAACAGCAGTAATCTCCAAAACCAATACTGGTTCCAAGGGTACATGCTGCTTTGCTCAGGTTGCTAAAAAAATGGGTATGCTAGAAAACAATCCTCATATATAGTAGCTTTTTTCTTTGCTTAGCTTTGACATGGTTTTAATTAGTATTGTACCACTTTAAAAAAAGTTTGTGGAGTCCTTCAAGGCAGTTATAAAAATCACTTACGATGCTGTATTTCTTTGACTCTTCACAGCAAAACTGAGATGGAAAACTATGTATTACATATTTTGAGCTAGTGAAACCTTGGTAATTAAGGATTAGTAGGAGTTATGGGAGAAAAGTTCACTTATGAATTACGCATTTTAAAAAGACGTTTAACGATCTTAGAATGCATGGTGCCTGGATTCAAGTCTGTATATACTGAACATACTGGAACCAAATGTAGGCAAGTTCTACCTTCGTAAGTACACAGAAATAATCTGTAGTTAGTAAATCAAAGAAACCAATCAAGAATAAACTGGCAAGAGTCCTTAAGGGAATTAAATGATGTATGCAATTACCACGTTAACTTCCTCACCAAAATATTCCCGGCAAATAAGATTTTTTTTTTAGGCTTTTGTTTCAAAGAGTTAATATTCTTTTCCTTCATATCTAAAATGCACTCAACATCTTGAAATGAAGAAAAACAAGTGAACATTTAATGAATATCTAATTCTTACCTGGAACCCACTTAATTTCCATTTCCATATCATTTTCTTTGCCTTTCTTTTCTTTTTCTTGAATAACCTGCAAGAGCTGCCTGTATTTAGCAATTTGTTCTTCATCATCCTTCTGACTTTTCTTTGTTTTCCCCTCTTCTTCCACACTGACTTTATCATCACCTAGTAAGAAAATAAATTTAATACACAGAATAATTGACTTTTAAATCCAGTATTTAAATTTCAGTCACTACAGTACCTTCTAAAAGTTGTCGTCAGATAAAATGCAACAACAGAATACCAAAATTAGATACACATTTTTAAAAAAAAGATTTTATTTATTTATTTGGCAGAGAAAGAGATATCAAGAGAGGGAACAGAAGCAGGGGGAATAGGAGAGGGAGAGGCAGGCCTCCTGCTGCAGGGAGCCCAATGTGGGGCTCAATCCCAGGACTCTGGGATCATGACCCAAACTGAACCGAAGGCAGACACTTAACAACTGAGCCACCCAGGCGGGCGCCCCTCAAACAAACTTAATATTAAATGAATTAGATGAAAGCATTTGGTGTTGTTTATAATAAAAATCAACTACAATGTAAGTTAGCCCTGTCTAAGTAGGATATTGGGACTCTCCCTTTTTATTAAAATTCATGTTTCAGAATAATTTACTAAATATGCAACATCCTTGGACTGTCTCTTCCCTATAAACAAGACAGGGGAAGCAGCATTTTATCCCTCTTTATGTCTTCCATCACCTGCACACTGGCTTTAAAATGTTATGGTCACTAAAAGGAGGCTGAATATTGTTGGGATGCATTTGGTACATGGATTTAACTATTTATGCTCAAGAGGCAGATAAAGGAAGCTCCATTAAATCGAAAACAAACAATTATGAATCTTTTCCATTTGAAGGTGCATAAAAGTATGCTTACTCTCAGGATGTCATTAATACACTGAGAATAAAAGTGAATAAATTAGAAATTAATTCAACTAATATCCCTGTGTGGAAAAATATCCACATTTCCATTTCCTAATTTTATAAAAAATAATCAGAATACAAAGGAACAGTATAAAATTCATGGCCAACAAATACTGAAGAAAACTAATACGTGAAAAGTTTGTTTGTTCTGTATTTCCACTGTAATTTTCCAAGTCAAAAACATAAATTGAGAACCTGGGTTTTAATGCAAAACATACAGACTTATTGAACTGACTAAACGTCCCTGGTAGAGGAAAATTTAGAAGCAACATAATGAAGACCCTCTCCTCTATAAGCTATAGCTAACTGGTCACTAAAAATGTCTAACACCATTAAGCACTTAGCTATCAAACATCAATATTAAGATTGTCCTCACATCTTAAAAAAGGTGACATGGAAAAAGCATGGTTAAATAAATGTTTTCATAGTTTTTTTTCTCTAAATGAATAAAAAAATAGTCCAGGACATTCTTTCCATCCTATCACACTTTTATATTTTCACTCAAACAGCTGAAATTCATTTTTTTCCTGTTTGTGCTTTGTGCCACAAAAATAATGTTGGATGGAATTCTGTCATGTATCCCATAATTCAATGGATAAAACATCAGGAACACATTAACAAAATGGCAATGTATTTCTTTCTATTAAAAGCTTACTTCTGAAAACATAATTAGAAGCAAGCTCCTTCCAGGTTGAAATTTTAGTGGTAAGTCTCTGATGGCCTACTTTAAATTGATTTTTTCCAGTACTAAAATTTTACTTTCTGAAGCTCTAAAATGTGGGATAACTCATGTATGTCTGTTTTTTTCCAATTCAAAGAAAATAATTTAAAAAAAAATAAAAGACAATAATTTGTGAAAGCCTTACTACTATATAAGGAATGAAAAAAAGATCCAATGGTTGGAAGCCTTGCAACGATCTTTTATAAACACTGGGAACATCTACTAACTTCAACACATTCAAATATTCTAATGTATCTATCAGAGCCACTAAATTATAGATTAAAGTAAGCTGGCAATCAATTAAAATACTGAAGAAAAATGCACGCTTTTAAAACTTAATGAGTAGTATATGTCAAACAAAAAGCTATTAATTCTTAAAGTTTTAGAAATAAAAATATTTGATATGGGATAGTACGCTAAGCACTTTATGAACATTAACTCAATCTTTCCAACCTGAGCCAGGTACTATTATTATCCTCATTTCATAGCTATGGAAAGAAAAGCACAAGGGCTTAGGAAACGTAATCTATATAACTCTATTATGTAGTAAACTCAGGCTTTGAAACCAGAGGGCCCAAGATCTTAAGAATATACTGACAAATTAATACATTTTTGTCCAAATGCCAATAATGTCATTTTAAAATCTGTATTAGTATCAAAGAAAACTGTTAACATACAACCACTCTCCCCAAGTATACATGTTCTCTTCTTTCCTTTAATCTAGAGCTAATGAAGAAAAACTAACCAGAATTTTCAGAAAGCGCTAAATGACCACATAAGCATTATGCATAAAAAGAATATATAAATAAGTAAGTATATATATTTCAAAGACTATCTGAAAAAGGGCTTAGCTCTTCTGGGCACACTAGAAATAAAATGGTCACTCAATTGTTTGGAAAGCCAAAACATTAACAAGCAACAGCCACTGAGGCCTTAAAATAAATGAGAAGGCTTTTGTGCCCATAACTACTCCTGCAAATCATACTTTTTCAAAAAGACTATTAAATACCTAAGAAATTATGTGGTTTTATTAATATGAGATGTCTGAACAAAGAAACTAGAATGATTAAGCATGATTTTCCATTCCATGTGTAGAGCATAGTTCAAGAGTAGCACTTTATGAAAAACTCAGAAAATGAAGCAGTGTCTCCAGTAGTTTAAAGAAACGATGACAGGCCAATCACAGGACTTAAAAAAGTTAAGAATTAGTGGTCCTATGTTAATACTAAAAAAGAATTTTATATAATTTGATGTTCAGGTCCCAAAAATAACACATATAAAATACCAAAACCAAAAGACAGCTATGAAAAATATTAAGCTATAAATAAAAGCAAGAATATTCATGACTGCTAATTTAAAATACTTATGCTTAACATTTATGGTATTCGTTATCAGCACTAAACCTCTTAACACAATTTTGCATGACTGGGAATTCTATCAGATAAATAAATGAAGATGTGAATATATCAGGGAGACAAAGACATCAACAATTACAATTAAGCAACCATTTCCAAACAGAGCCATACTACATACAGGAAAAAAGATTTTTTTTTTGGTTCTATTTTTTAAAAATGAGTTATTTTAAGCAAATAGATTAAGCAATTACAATTAAGCAACCATTTCCAAACAGAGCCATACTACATACAGGAAAAAAGATTTTTTTTTTGGTTCTATTTTTTAAAAATGAGTTATTTTAAGCAAATAGCACACACAATTAGAAAATATGCTATTGAACATTTCAATCATCAAAACAAAATTTTTAATAAAACATAGATAATTTGAGAACTTCTGTTTCTATTCATGGCAAGCTAGACATTTCAGACCAATCTTTTCCCCAAGCATATCAAGTCAGATGAAATATTTTTAAAATCTTCAAGGAGTTTAAAAAAAGAAAAAAAAACCTTCAAAGAACTGATAAATTAGTAAAAAATTACTGACTCAAAATCAAGAAGGGAGTACCAGGGAGTTGATCCTATATTCAAGATTTATTTTTTTCCTGAGAACATTTACTGATCCACAGAAGAAACAGCTATAAAACTAAAAACTGTAAAAACTATAAAACTAAACTAGTTTTGGCAGCCTGGCAGGGCCAAGAGGACAAATGTTACCAGAGAAGAGAAGACAACTACTATGTCCACCTTAAGCAAGGACCCAGAAGGATGAACAATTAGGGGAGAAGCCAACCAGAAGTAAACCAGCCTTCATGAAGACTTGCATCACCCACAAAGTCCCAGGAACCTGAAGCCTTAAACCTTTGGAGTAATGTAGTCCTAGAATGACCAGAGTAAATGAAAGTTCTGTCTGATCAGATACTCATCTCAACTATCAAATTAGCACACAAAATTAACCATGTATACAAATAAACAAAGGAGAAATATCTTGTAAAGTAACAAAAAATGAACCCCAAAAGACTTAAAATACTGAAATTATCACACATGGACTACAAAAACATGCTTATACCATTTACAGAGATAAGGATTGAAAATACCTGCATGAATAGAAAATTATAAAAAGTGTTATTGCTGATTTGAAAAATAGCCAAACAGGACTTAACAAAAAGGAAGAATACAATAACCAAAATTAGGAACTCAATGGATAGGTCTATCAACAGATTTAACACTGCTGAAAAGCAAATTAATGAACTGAAGGATAGGTCAAAAGAAAATATCCAGAACACACAGCAGAGAGACAACAGATTAAGAAATCTGTGACAGTAGCAAGATGGAAGTCATACTGGAAAGAAATAATATATATACTTACTTGGAATCCCAGGACAGGTTAGAAGAAATATGTAATTAGATAATGACTGAGAAAATTCCAAAACTGATGAAAGATGCCATGACACAAATGCAAGAAACCCAACAGCCCCCAAGCACACAAATAAAAAGAAATCTACTATCGTAGTAAAACTGCAGAAAGACCAAAAAAAAATTTAAATGCAGTCAAAAGAAAAAAGAAAATTCAGATAATCTTCAAAAGCCTGAAAAAAAGACAACCAACTTCTCAAAAACACAGTGAAACTACAAGTCTGTAGGATATTATCATCAGTGTGGGGATGGAGAGGACTTCCTACCTATAATTTTTTTGCATGTGGAAGTATCTTTCACAAATGAAAGCAAAATAAGGATATTTTTATACTAAAACTCAAGAGAGTTTGACACCAGCAAATACTACCAGAACTTATCAAGGATATACATAAGGTAGAATGAAAATGATCCTAGATATAAGTGTGAGATTTAAGAAAGTAGAAGAAATGTGGGTAAATGGAAATAAGGACAATTTAAATATTAACAGCTTATAGGACTTACAAAAAACCAGAATTACAATACATAGGATAGGATGAGAGTTGTTTTAAGATTCCCTGTATTATTTAGGAGGGTAAAAATGTTAATTACAAAATTTCTTAACAAATTAAGAACGCAAGTCACAATTTCTAGGATAATCACTAAATGGACAGAAACAGTTTACCCTCTAAACTACTCGAAGAGAAATGAATATAAAAATATTCAATCAACTGGGGCACCTGAGTGGCACAGTTTGTTAAGGATCCAGCTCTCAGTTTCGGCTCAGGTCATTATCTCAGGCCTGTGATAAGTCTGCTTGGGATTCTCTCTGCCTCTCCCTCTGTCCCTCCCACTTGTGTACTCTATCTAAAATAAATAAATAAATCGTAAAAAAAAAATAATCTGTCAATCCAAAAGAAGCTCTTAGTTAAAAAAAAAAAGAAAAAGAAGGAGGGGTAATAGTGCATTTTACTAGTTTGTTAAGAGACTGCAAAACTATATGAATTAAGACAAATGTAAAAGGCCAGGTTTTTTTTGTTTGGTACAGTTTTAAACAAAATGTTCATGGTTAAAGAAATCCAGGCTAAAAAAATACCTCTAAATAAAAAATTTCAAATACTATCTGCAGGTATATATAACACTATACATGGAAGTATGCTTTGCAGACAGCTTAAGAATTAGCTTGACCCTCCCTTTTAAACTACCACCAAAGACATATTTCCAGATTTATAAGATGCTATAAGTAAATAATACACAAATTCTTTTTTGAAAGCAAGTCTAGATTAGGCACAGTCTAAATGCTTACAAATGTAAAATATCAAAAGATTACTAAGTACCCTGTAGCTCCTCTTCTATCTCTTCTTCATCCTCACTAGAGGAAGCTAAGTAGGCTTGAAAATCCATGTCCAAAAGCTCTTCCTTTTTAAACTTCCTGTTGAGTGTTGTAATTCTTTCATGATCAGTCTCATCCCACGTGATCTCCACCTTTCACCAATAAAACAAACATAAAAACAGAAGTGTCAGTAACTCTTACTCACAGAATATTTACCACTACTGTGGATGTAAGCTAAAAAAGACATGCTAAAACAAATAATTAATGACACGCATAACAAAGTATTTTACTTATGAAAGAGGAACCATATCCATTAACCTGTACCTTTTCCTTCCTAACTCTCTGCTATATGCAAGCTATTCTAATATTAGGAGTAAAAATTCAACTAATTGTAGGGAAAAGAAATAAAATGCACAGTGAAAAAGTTAACATTATGAATCAACAAAAACATGTTTTTCACCTGGAATTCTAAGTTTTTCAGGAGGTCTACAAACTACACGAAATCCATTCATAAAGCTTTCAACAGAATTTCAGTAGGGTCCCTTTTCCAAAAAAGATTAAGAGCCACTGATAAGAAAGGCATGTACTGGTTGGAAGTATGGCAAACCCTCATGACACAGAAATTCATCTATAGCATGACTGGTTTGGCTCCTGTCCTCCATGCTGCCCCCATTCTCAGACAGGGTCTTGTCAGAGTTTTAGCTTCATCACAGGGTAGGTCCCCTACCCTTGTTTTTTTTTTCCCTCAGTCTAATCTCCTCAGATAAGGACAACAAAATGGGCACCAATTAACAAAGGGAATCTTTAAGACAGCTGTCATTACCTTAGAAGTTCTGATTAGTCAGTCATATTATCTCTATTCTGATAATTTGTCAGAGTGATAACCATAAAACTGCTGCTGGAATTGGATGTCTATATGTGGATGGTATGGCCAAACCCTAGAATTCCAGAATGGCTGTCTGGACAGACTTGCCTCGGTCATTTTTCAGTCTTGAAAATAACCTGGCCCTATATTTTATGTTACTGAAGCTTTTAAACGTCATTTATTGCATAACAGTGGGGTTTTCCCATACTCAGTAACTAAACAAGGCCAAACAGTACCCAACATAGTATGCAGGTGACAGATATGGTAGCTTTCTCTACCACCAGCCTATTCTCAGAAGAGGCACAGTGGTCTGTCACAGAAAAAGCAATGGGAAACCTGTGTGGTTCCTGCAGAGTCTATCCATGGGCAAAAGGTTTATGGTGGGGGTGGGGAAAAGGAGAAGAGAAGGTAGGCAGCTAAGTAACAAATTAATTCAAAAGAAATCTTCTGGCTCTTCATTACTAAGCAATAATGTGATATCTAATAGTCCTGAATTATTCTACTTCAATTGTTTTTTATAATTTTAGATCGTATCTGCAGAAAAAAATGTGTTCCTATTTAAAATTTCCACTGGTTTTAACTGTGATTTGAGGTTATTTGTTACCTCCTTCTCCCTCCTCAGGATACTAATAACTGACGTATTACTTATTAAAGAATTTAACTGAATAAGAATATATGGGAAAGAGAGAGGAAAAAAGAAACATTTGCAGGTTTTGACTCAAGCTTAAAAGGATAACAAAAATCTGAAAATAGGTTCAAACAGATGTGGTAGATAAAAATGCAAATATTCTTGTGTCTCACTTCTATTTGTATTTGTGCATTAAAATTTTGAATACCTCCCATTTCTGAAGATGCTGTAAGTAAATAATACACAAATTCTTTTTTGAAAGCAAGAGTCCAGCTATACATTTTTAAAAGTTAAGAGATACCGTTGATGTTCCCATTGCAGCAGATGTGAAATATTTTGGTTTATATGCTGTTAAATCCACTTCTGAGGCTACGTCCTTGGGCTCATCATCAAAAGTAGTATCATCTGGTATAAACCTAAGAAGCAAAGAAAAAATAAATTTATTTAAACATATGCTGTAGTGATAAACAACCAGAGTTTAGGTTCTCTTCTAATTAGTTATAGTTTATATATGCATACCGCAAGTTTCTATAGAACACATACGTAGATGGGGCAAACTATGTTACAAATAACCTTGGCACAAAATTTCTGAAATTCATGAACTATGAATCTCTAATTCCACTAAATTTGAGTGAAATCTGTGGGCAGAAGCTGGGAGTCAGTTAATATGAGTCAGGTGCAAACGCACATGGGTCCCTCATGTTTCAAAAAGACCTAGACTCCTGCACAGTCTTCATTTGCTATATGATATACTGAATATGAAATAGAATTAGTAGTAGATAAGTGTTCTAAATGTAAAATATCAGACACATAAGGTGTCATTGAAAATAAGAAAAACGTTTAAGGCTGATTCTTTATGACTAAAAAATCCTCAAAATCTTATCTTTCAAAGATAATTTGTAATTATTTTCACAAGTAATTAGCTGTTAGATGTAAATTAACCACTGTAATTGTCTGACGATGCTTAGGCATCAGGCTAAAACATAGGGTGAAAAACCCTATGGTTAATATATTAGGTTTTGTAATTTATATAAGGAGATTTTGGTTCCATACACACAAAAGGCATATGCTCCATTATCCACCAAAAATTATTCTAGGGGAAAGAAACAGGTAATTAAGGCTCATTAGGTTTACAAAATATCCTTCTCCAGCAATACTTTTACAAAGACTAGAAGAAGAAAATCTGAAATCAATATTTTTAAGTGTTATTAATATGCATGCATTTATATTTTGGGGGAGATGAAACAAAGTTTCTAGATAATTGGATGGTAGCAGAAAACTCAACTTTCTTTTCTGATATTATGTTTAACAAAATAAAACAGGGAATGCGATTTTTTTCCATGCTCATTGATCTTGTTTTCTAGGTCTGCCAGAGCTTATTCTAACTATCCTTATTCTATCCTTATTCCAAAAAGGAAACAGAACAAAATGATTCTGAAAAGAACATGTTAACATGAATTCACGAAACCCAAGGAGTTTGACATGCTAACAAATGTTTGGTACCTACTATTTAAACACTCAAAACAAGTACCTCCTATTGAAATTGTTAAAAGAAGAGAAAGAAACACTTGTCTGATGAGATAGGCCCTTCTTGTTATAAAGGCCAATGTACTAAAATCTTACCTTAAATTATCAATTCAAAAACTTTTATTTGTATTTTTATACCAGTCCAAATGCCTTTGAAATATGAAAGCCAGGGACTATGAAATGATGCATTTTTTTTTTCAGAAATATTTCATTTTTAGAACAAAGCCTCTCACAAACCTGGAAACAAAGAACTGATTTCTATTCTAAGTGTCACAGGAGAATGATTTACTGAGTTCAAAAACACTAGGCTAATGAAAAAATGTTATAGTAGTTCAGATTCCCGTTTCCTCAGAACTGACATTTACCACCATTTAAGGTTTTTCAGTTTTGGGCCAGTGAAACCTGCACATACGGTGAAAATAATGCCCAAGTCTGAAGAGAAAGCCAGTAACACCATCCTTTCACTGAGCATTTAGAGCAGCACTATCCAATGGAACTTTCTGTGATGATAGCAATGTCCTGTATCTGCTCTGTCCAACATATGGCCAGTAAGTACTTCAAATGTGTCTAGTGATGAAGCAAATAAATAAATTTAAAATTTTTTAAAATTTTAACTAAGTAGATATGACTAGTAACTACTATATTAGCAGAGTTCTAGAGGAACCAGTTTATTAGGAAATGCCTTTGCCCCGCCTTGGTGCCTTTTTTCAGAGTTAATTCACCTGGCTCCTAGTTCTAAAAGAGGGTTCCAAAGAAATATCACCGCATATAAGCCATTATCCTAAAAACATTGCCAATATATTGGAAATTTACTTTAAAATTTTCTCATTTTAGTTTTCTTTGTTAAGAGAGTGATGTTCCATAGGACAGAGTTCACCTAAAGCAAAAAAATCCTCTTACAATATGGAACAACAGAAAATACTACCAATCTAATATCCTACTTCCTACAATAATATTATGACACAAGATAAAATTGGCAAGACACATACTGGATTACCTTAAATCTATGAATGAACAACTACTTTCGAATTCCAGGCCATCACAATCCTCATAAATTTTACCAGCTGTTTCAGGAGAATCACAGTCTACTACTGCATAATAGTATTTGAGTCGTTTGAATTGATAATCTCTCAATTTTTCTCTAGAAGTCCTAAAAGGTAGAAAACTCATTTAAGCTTACTCATTCAGGAACACAAATACCTACCTTCCTTTAAAAAATAAATGTGATTACTTCAAGAAAAACACATTACAACCTGGCCTTCATCCCAATCCATCTTTCCTTCAATTCTACCTTTATAGGCATTAGATATTTAAGATCAATTTATTATTCTGATAATATTTTGATTGAAACTTAGTATCCAGAAAAGGAGCATGTGAGAATCACATATGCTTACTCATAATTTTAATTCTTGAATAGTCTTTTTTGTTTTACTACCACCTATAGTCTCTCAAGTAAAACTCCTGAACAAGATCACTGTATTATAAAATATGCTAGGAAAACATTAGGTCTAAGTACAAAGAAATTCCTAATCTTGAAAATTTTTACTTCATATTTATGTGTTTTCAAGTCTAAATGGTTATAAGTTTAATTTCATTGAACTACAACATTCTCCTTGAGGGTCTTCATTGGCTGTTCTGCCACTCATCTATTTAACTACCATTTTTATTACGTGCACAAATAGCTCCACCTAGTGGTTTAAAAACTACCTTAAATTTTTTTCTATACATTACGATGATAAAAACTTATTCCAGGAAAAAAGCAAAACTTACTAAGAGCAAAGAGGTTGAGAACCTTAAATCAGTCTAATCATGAAATGTTTTTCAAAATTTCAATAATTGTTTTGGTGAATATAGAAATATGAATATACACACAAAAGGTTGTTGGAATAGTGTGCCACTTCTGATAGACTTTAATCTGCTTGCAACTTGTTTTAAATTATAAAAGGCAGGCACAACATATACTTTAGTCCCATTAAAGTGACCAGAATTCTGAGTTAGTGAAATGAATTTAGATTTAGTTTTATTTTCTGTAAAAGGTTAATACCAGTCCTTTTCAGGGGCATCTTCAGGAATACTTAATAACTCTACTGGTCCTTGAACTTGCTCTTCCTTCATCCTCTCCTTTCCGAACTCCGAAGGATATATCTAGACACACAAAAAATAAGATCAATGTAATTTATACTTTACTTATCTTAAAACATCCAAACCTGTCAAGGTCAGGAATTCTGAGAGTTACAAGCGAACTCGATGAAAACAGCAAGGATGACTCACTTCCAAACCTACTACAGGAAGCTAAAACACCCTGAGGAATCTCCTTAAAAATAGTTTTCACTAGAGAGTAACAGATATGGAGCTTGAGAACAAAAATAGATTTATCTCCTGCATATGTCAACTAGAACAAGATGGTCCTGGGATCCAAAGGAAAAATTAAGAAAAGCAAAAGAAGACTCTAAGTGCTCAAGGAACTTAAAGTACGTACACACACACACACACACACACACACAAATGACTAGGTTAAATAGTTGGCATAAAATACACAAAAATGATTAAGGGAGTATATAAAACATAAAGAAAAACAATTTTGTTTTCTCTCTTAAGTCATATCATTTATCCAATGCCTTCTTTTAAGAAATACTTTAAATAGAAAAGAACTGATAGTAATCTTACCACACCGTTTAGAGGGTCTTGGTAAAAGAAAAAGAATTCACCCTCACTGGGATTTGATAATTTTTGTATGTTGGCTACTTTTGAGAAAAAATAAAACTGTATTAATTTGTCTTATTTTGACATTACTGGGCTTAATATATTTTTGCTAACCAATACATGCTTTTCTGAGTTCTCTGCAATATGCATTTATTAAATAGGGGATTTGAGTTTTCCTTACTAATTTGAGTGGTAATAGGTTTTGATGTAGAAGTTTTAAATACATATGTAGTCGCATCTGCTGATTCTGTTTTTCTAAGTCTAGAAATTCTTACCATGCATTTTCTGAAACACAAGATTTAACAGAAACACAATCCTATTTTATTCTGTTTCTATGGCTTAACTTTTTTTTTCTTACTTTATCTGGAGTATATTTTGGACTATGATGAGGTGAAGATCTGAACTAAGCTCTTTATACAAAGACTCACTCATTTGTCCCAATTCAAGCTTACTTTGGCCTGTATTATAATATGAATTTTTCTATTTACCTATTTCATTCCATCAATTTGTCTTTCCATTTTTAACCAAACTGTTAACTCTTGTAGTAATATAAAATGTTCACATGTTGTACCTCACAGAGCAAATCCTTTTATACTGGTATGTTTTCCTAAAAATTTATTAGTCATTCTCACTTATTTATTCTTCTAGATGATTACTGGTATCCTTTTTCTTTGATCTGAACTGAGATTGTAACTAAATACTTAATGTGAGCTTCTTTTCATTTCATTCTTACAACTACCCTAGGAAATACTATTATTACATCCGCTTGTCAGGTGAGAGAACACATCTGAGAAATTAATAAAATGCCCAAGATCACATGGCATGTATCAGGGTCAAGATTTGAATGCGGGTCTGTCATACTGAAAAACCTAGATTCTTAATCACTAGGCTTGCTCTCCAGAAATATGGTATCTCAACAATTACTTAAATTTTTCAAATTTATCCAGTGTTATAGTTTACTTCATATATATTATATATATTTAAGGTAATTCCCAAGAATTTTACATTTCTGCTGCTAGCAAAAATAGATTATTCTTAATTGGTTAAGAATTGAAGAATGCAATTTAAAAAATATTTATTTTACTTGTCCCTTTATTGAGCCTTATAATAGCTTTTCAATTGTATTCTTTAGATTTTTAAAATACATACAATCGTATAACGTATAGAGAGCAATAATTTTGTCTCTTCCTTTCTAACTTTTACATCTATTCTACAAGTTTTGTGCCTAACTATACCAGACGACTGCCAGATTATTTTTCCTTAAAAGGAAAACTATGACTTAAAAAAAGATTAAACTTAAAAATGTTTAGAAATATTTCAAAATGAAATCAATTCTCACCTTTACAGAAAATATAACACCCCCTTTAGGTTTAAATGAATTGAACAGAGCTAGCAAATCTTTTGCCTTTAATCTGTCCCAGTCCATGTTGCAAACTGCTAATCGACGTGTAACCTAAGAAATGAGAAAAATTAAATATTACATAATCTCTATCATTCCCATCACTTGCAAAATATATAAAAAAATGTCTTCTTTCCCCCAAATTCTGAAATCTGAAAATACAGTATTTACCTAAGTCGTTTCAATATGTTAAACTTCGCCTGAGTCACACAATGGTAAAAATGTCAACAGATAGATAAGCACTCTCTCTTACTCAGTTCTTCGTTCTTGAATCAGAACTTGATAATCAGCTGACTTTTTTTTTTTTTTTTTTTAATTTTATGTATTTGTTCATTTGCCAGAGAGAGAGAGTACAAGCAGGGAAGTGGCAGGTAGAAGGAGAAACAAGCTCCTCACTGGGCAGGGAGCCCGACATGGGACCCAATCACAGGACCCTGGGATCATGACTTGAGCAGAAGGCAGCTTAACCAACTGAGCCACCTGGGTATCCCAATCAGTTTACTTTTTAACACCCAAGTTTGTTAAGCTATTTTGCTACCCGTGCATTAGTATGGAGATTGAGTATATTACCCTAAAGCGTTTCTAACAGTGCAGTAGGAACTGAAATATAAACTACCAGCTACAGTAAATATCTTCTAAAAATTTCATGTGACCTGGGGTGCCTGAGTGTCAGTCATTAGGGGTCTACCTTTGGTTCAAGATCCCAGGGTCCTGGGATCAAGTCCCACCATCAGGCTCCTTGCTCAGCAGGAAGCCTGCTTTTCCCTCTCCCACTCTCCCTGATTGTGTTCCCTCTCACTGTCTGTCACATAATAAATCTCAAAAATTTCATGTGACCTTTAATTATTTCTTTAACTAATCCCTATTTGCTTGGACAAACATCTAATTTATATAGCTACAATCCATATCAAGAAGTTTTTTTGTACCAAAAAGTTTCAGTCAGAACAATCATTAAGATTATTATTTACTAAAAACGTTTTCCAACTCAGTTTAATGACAGCAATTCTACCATCTACAAAAGTGACTTTAACTATGCTTTTCACAAATAATCTTATTTATTCAGAAGTTCACCTCATCAGCCCGAGGAGCATCTTTATCTAATTCTCTCCAAGCATGCTCAAAACCAGAGTCCTCTGGCAGTAAATCTGCCATATCTTCTTCATCTTCAGAACTAGTTTCTATATTTCCTTTACCCCTTGCAAGATCAGGGCCACTGTCACTTTCATCATCATTGTCACTATCCTCATCTTCATCTTCCTCCTCATCACTTTCATTTTCATCATCATCATCATCATCAGCTGAAGCTCTACCAGTACGTGTAATTCCATCTTCAGATTCCTCATCACCTATTTCACTAGCACTTTCTGAATCTTCCTCCAGAGCATCTTTGTCAACCATCTTACCACCTGCAGAGCTTTCATAACCGTCACTGTCTCTTGCCATTATTAGAGGAATCACTGCAAAAAAGATTAAAGGAGGGAGAAATTAAGAAAATGTAGACACAATTAAATTGAATCCAACTAATTTTGACCTCAAATCCAGGAAGAATATAAGTTGTGTTGTGGATGCGATCACATACGCAGAGCAAAATAGTAAGTTTTCTGCTAAATCTTGAACTTAGTAACTAACTATGGTTAGCGATATATGAAAAGTAAAAGACTATTTTTACTTAAGTTGGATTTTTTTATACACATAACTCTGAAAAAACTCATTTTCTACTTCAAAAGCAATCATATGATTCTGCTGTGGGGATGTGAATATGTTGATTACACAGTACCTTGCACATTTTATTCACCTTTAAATTGGAACTTATGTTTCTGCTTATAGGCTCTGCTTGCAGAATTAAAAGAAAAAAAACATTAAAAGCTTAACACTTGGAATGAAATTCGAACTTATTTTTTTCTTGGTCCTATAGTCTTATAATAGTCATTCATTGACTAAATATTTATCATCAACTATGTAAAATGCATTGAGCTCAGGAAAAGGAAAAGGGAGGGGTGCCTGGGTGGCTCAATCAGTTAAGCCTCTGCCTTCAGCTCAGGTCATGATCCCTGCGACCTGGGATCGAGCCCCGCAGAGGGCTCTTTGCTCAGTGGAGAGTCTGCTTCTCCCTCTCCCTCTGACTACTTGTACTCTATCTTTTTGCCAAATAAACAAATAAAATCTTTATATATCATAAACATGTTTGGGTATATCACAATTTAATCAAGTCCCTAATGATTTATATTACTTTTTACATTTTAAAAACAATGCTAAGGTGTAAATTTTCTTTTTTAAAGATTTTATTTATTTACTTGACAGAAAGAGAGAGACAGTGAGAGGGAATACAAGCTGGGGGAGTGGGAGAGGGAGTAGCAGGCTTCCCACTGAGCAGGGAGCCAGTGCCAGGATGGATCCCAGGACCCCACGATCATGACCTGAGACGAAGGCAGAGGCTTAACAACTGAGCCACCCAGGCAGCCCTAAGATGCACATTCTTTGCACAAATGTGCAAGCATTTACTTAAAATAAGTTCTTAGGAGTGCAAGTCCTAGGCATCAACATTTACAACACAAAATACCAAATTGCACTCTTTCCATCACCTTTACCTTGTAGCATTTAAAAAGCTCTCTGCAGGGGTGCCTGGGTGGCTCAGTAGGTTGGCACCTACCTTTAGCTCAGGTCATGATCCCACGGTCCTGTGATGGAGTCTCACATTGGGCTCCCTGCTCAGTGGGGAGTCTGCTTCTCCTTCTACCCACTTCCCCCTGCTCATGATCTCTCTCTCAAATAAATAACATCTTAAAAAACAAACAAAAAAAAACACCTCTCTGCACACAGTAGTTGCTGGTAACTGATGAATAATGAACAAAAGATGGTGTACATATAAAGTCATTTATCCCTACTTATTACATAATGCCTTTCTGGATTGTGGAATGGATGTAAACGACTAGAAGCAACATGATGCAGTAGAAAGATTTTCCAAGACGTGAACTGCAGGCCCAACTCTGTATACCCTCACATAAATCACTTTAGCCTTGTTTCCTGATTAATCTATCCTAATTTCTCAAGTTTACTGAGAAATTTCAATAAAAAAGATAAGCAAAAAGATTCTGTAAAATCAATCCAAATGAGTGTATGGATATGTTTTATTAATCCAGTGCCCTAAATCAAGTGAAATTTGAAAGATGCTAGACTAATTTACCTCACAAACAGCATCAAACAAACCCTGCTGCTGTTCCTATTTTGATCTTATTCTCCAATTTCAGTAACCAAACTCCTATCCCTCTCCCTATACCTCAGTTTGCTGCCTCCTGGTTCCACTACAAAAGGAATGAGATCCCACTCTGACCTCCTAGTCCCTGCTGTCTAGAATTCTATCCCCTACCTAATACCTCCTATCTTTCAAATGTGATCTCAGCCTGTCTAGTTTTCTCTTTTTCCCAATATCTATCTTCCTTGAATCTTGTAACCATGGCCAGGCTTTGGCTCATCTGAATACCAATTTTCAGTTAACAACATAAACAACAGGCAAAACCAACACTCAAAATTTCTTGCTACTGGAGGTGACACCAAATTTTAACAAGCTCAGTAAACAAGCAAGCATGAACCAGAACAGATGTTTCTTAGTTCCGAACAACGATCTCTAGTTGTATTACCTACTTACCCCTTCAGAGACCTTATTATCTAATTAAATGGGAATACTGATCTCTTCTGAACATATCCAACCACATCTTTGCTCAAAGTCCTTTCTATATTGAGTACTCTGGTCTCTTGATTTACTTTTTCCAAACCCATTGGTACTTCCCTTAAGAATTTCTCTGATTACCATACCTTAGAGTGACCTCTTCCTCTGAATTCCCATGGCCCTCTGCTAAACACTTTTTATGGCACATACTGTTATTTATATTATATTATAGATCTAATTTCTTCTACATTAGATCTGTGGTGTCCCGTACATAACCAGCAGCCACATGCAGCAAGTGAGCACTTGTAATGTGGCTCGTCCAAATTTTATACTTCAGATTAGTATGAAAATAGAATGTGAACTATGCCATTAAAATTTAAGTTGATTATATATTGAAACAGTTGGCTGGTGCCACTGCAGAGTTTAGCAGGCTTTTATTTGCAATACAGGATCTTATGAAGGGCTGAAATCAAGATAAAATCCACTCAACTAGCTATGCACCTTGTAAAGGTGCTGTGTCTACTCACGGGGAATAAACCTACCGCTTCACTCAAAGATGCTGTCCCTTACCAAACTGTGAACTCTAGTAGGAGTTCTATGTATCCAAAAGGGCATAACATTTTCTAATTTGCACAGGCTAGCAGTAGCCCCAAGATGGGGAACCATGTCTTACTCACGTTCTACCTGCCACATATTAGTTACTAATAGTTGAATGAATGAAGGATGGATGAATACACAACTCTACTAGCCCTCTTCACACACACCTTCTCTTACTATTCATGACAACATATAACACTTGATCTGCTTGAAGAATATAACTTTCACTAGTGCCTACCACAAATCAAAATCATTGCTTAGTCTCAAGTTTTTCTCTCCTAGCCATTATAGCACCAAATAAAAAATAATCATTATGTGGCATTTTTTTTCTTTCACAGCTTTATGCTCCCAAATAAGCATTTGATCATTCCCATTAGACTATGAAAATGCTATATATGCCTTTTTAAAAAAATCAGTCTAAAAACAAATAATGTAATATAAAAGAACCTATAATTCTTTCCAACCAACCTGACTGCATTTCTCTTCTTGCTTCAGAGTCCTTGACCTTGGGAGATTTCACAATTTCAGAGTGGCCCAAGTCGCCTGTGCTTAGTTTTCCTTTGGGACATGCGTCTGTACTATGCTGAATAATGCTTTTTTTCTCTTTTGTCCTTTTTTGTGTAAATTCGTCTGTGTCTTTCTTGGGAATTGTTTTTGAATCTACCTTCTTAGGTTTGCATGACTTTTTCATTTTCTGGATTTTGTCAGAGTTATCTAAATCATTTTTATCTCCAGAATCCTTCTGGTTAATTTTCTTGGTTTCTTTCTTTTTCTCCTCAACTATACTTTTTGATTCTATTTTGTTGTTAGTCTGGGGTTTTTTCTTCTTCATCTTCTTTTGGTTCAATGCTTTACCATCTTCATCAGATAGATCTGAATCAGAATCTGAAAGATCATAAAAACGTTTCAAGTCCTCTGTAGTGCTGTGGTTGATAGGGCGTCCTCTTTTATCCACAGCATAATTCAACTTGAACCTTTTGTCATGAAACATTGCTCGAAATCTCTTGTCAATTTTGACTTTTCGGTCCTTTTCTGGCATCTCCCAAAATCTTGGATCTTTTGTAACCCTCCTAAACCGCTGGTCACTCATTATTTCTTGTTTGGATGCCATTTTTAAATGTCTGACTGGACAAATGCTTCAAGAAATCAAATCCTAAGAAGTGAAACAAATATTATGATAATGAAGAATTAGTTTTAAAAAGATACTTAGGGAAAAAAAATGCTTATTCACAATATAGTCTAAGTTAAATATAAATAAAGGTAACACATCCAATTTCATTTCCCAAACTTATTCTGAGTCACATACAGAAAAGCAAAAACTATCAGAATATCCTCTTTTGACTACAGAGCATAGAAATAAATTTAAAACAAAACCAAGCACAATTCCAGGGCTTTACAGAGGGAGACAAACGCTTACTAGCCAACTGCACTCACCTGGAATTTCTACATTTCTTTTTGTATACCTGTGTACCTGTTAAAAGTTAAAAGCTAACGTAATCAAAAGTTTCCCAAGCCTCAGTTGATCCTATTTGTTTCTTCACATTCTGGTCCCACTCTTCCTGTTAGTCCTTACTTCATGCTACTACTCTGATCAGTCCTTAGTTGTACAAGGCTGGTCTCCTAACTAAATAGACTCAAATCAATTCAGATTCGGTTCACAAAACTCCCTCTTTAACTCCTACCATCCTTCAAAAACCTGGCAAATTTTTATCCTAGTTATTAACAAACATCAGTTCTCTCTATAATTTATTCTATAAGGCCCAAGTGGGCTGATTCTCCCCAAACATATTAGACTGTGTGTTTGTGTGTGTGTGTGTGTGTGTGTGTGTGTGAGAGAGAGAGAGAAGAGGGAGACAGAGAGAGAGATTAGTATTTTTCCCCATCTCGATTAGATTTTTGCGGAGCTAATTTTTTTTTTTTTTTAAAGATTATCTATCCATTCGTCAGAGAGAGAGAGAGACCGCGCACAAGCAGGAGAGCAGCAGGTAAAGGGAGACGCACGCTCCCCGCTGAACTAGGGGCCCATGGGGAATTCGATCCCAGGATCGTGGGATCACGACGAAGCCGAAGGCAGACCCTTAACCGATGAGCCACCCAGGCATCCCCAGAGTCGTTGACTATCATTAACAAAAAGGAACTGATCAAGCAGGGTAGCAATAGCAGTGCTTTGTTCTGAAAGCAAGCCTTGAATTTTTACTTAAATTTGAAAACAATTTTTATAAATCAAAAAAAAGACACACAGGTTTCAATAATGCACTTATACATGAAGCATTTAACCCTCTAAACAGTTAGGGACCGAGGCAGGTACCATCTCATTCAACTGTGAGTGGCAATGCATATAAATGTTTACAACAAAAGCATTCGATAAACGTTAGATATTCAGAGATGGATGACCTGACCTCACCTTCCGACGCCCACCTTCACTGTCCCCTCTAACCACCCTCTAAGGCAGAGAACAGCAGGGTGGTCCTAGAACGGCGATCTCCTTTCCAAGCCCAAACCTCAAGGCACAGCTACTGGGCTGAGGCCCCTCGACAAGACCCTGGCGAGGACCAAAAAGTCTGAAAAATGAGGCCGGAATGGGAAAGAAAAAGAGCGCAACCCCTCATGAATCCAAAGAAGACCCTGTCAAAAACCGGTTCGGGACTCTCCACAGCCCAACTTCTAGAAATCGAAATCCACTCACCTCCCCCGAGTTCTCGCCGAATCTCACGTGCGACCCACACCCACAATCCTCTGCGTGACGCTTCGCCGTGATGGCAAGAGAGGCCGGCCAAACTACCTCCCCTTTCCTTTCTGCGGCGATCTTCGGCGCAGGCGCGGGAGCCGCAGTGGCGCATGCGCAAGATAAGTGCGCCGGTAAGTGGCGTCTCAGCCGGACATGTTGCGGCTTGGCGGTCTTTGGGTCTTGAGAATGCGATCTCCCGCGGCTGGGGTACCAGTAAAGAACCTCGGCCTCAGGGAAGTCGCGTCCGGCGTTTCTTCCCCAGGCAGCACCTCGACGAGAGCCCTAAATATCTTCGATCGGGATTTGAAGAGGAAACAGAAAAACTGGGCGGCCCGGCAGCCTGAGCCGATGAAGTTTGACTACCTGAAAGAGGAGGTAAGTCCGCGGGGCAGTGGGAGAGGACGGCCCCTAGCTTTGGCGCCGGATGAGGGGCTCCGGCCAGGCCCCAGCCGACCCCACCTGAACCCACTTCGCCCCATCTCGCCGGATGACCTTGAGCAGCTGCCCTGCCTATCTGAGCGTCTACCGTAATCACTGAGCGGGTGGGTGAGGTTATTTGTACGTTGCTATTCCTTCATCCATTCACTCACTCACAGCAAATATTGCTTGAGTTACACCTCTGTCATGGGCAGAATGAGACCGCTACCTTCAGGAAATTTTATTCTTGTGGGCGTCGGTGAACAAGAAATGTAATTTCAGCCAAAGAAGTAAGGTGAGGTGCTTAAGTGAAGTAGTATAATGACTGCGATGGTCAGAGAAGGCCGCTCAGGCAGACGACATGATGAGGAATTAGGCAAGCTAAGATCTGGAGGGAATAGCCTTTAAGCAAAGGGAAGAAGAGTTTCTGAGGCGGAAAGGACCTTATTGAGGTCTCTACTGAAGCTTCGGTGAAGGAGAGAGTGGGAGAGGAGGTCAGGGAGGGCGCAGGTTATTAGGGCAGTAGAAGATAGGAACTTTGGATTTTCTCGTCCAGCTGAACTGCCCAGTCAGTATGATAATCACTGGCCACATGTGGCTATTGAGTGCTTGAAATATAGCTAGTCCAATTGAGATGCAATGCATCTGTAAAATGCACCGGATTTCAGTAACTTAGTGTGAAAAAAGGATGCAAAATATTTCATTAGTAGATTTTTAAAAATCTTGATTACCTGTTGAAATTGTAGTTTTGAGGGGCGCTTGGGTGGCTCAGTGGGTTAAGCCTCTGCCCTCGCCTCATGGCATTATCTCAGGGTCCTGGGATCAAGCCCCGGAACGGGCTCTCTGCTTAGCAGGTAACCTGCTTCCCCCTTTCTCTCTGCCTGCCTCTCTGCCTACTTGTGATCCCTCTTTGTGTCAAAGAAATAAAATATTTTTTAAAAAAAAGAAATGGTAGTTTTGATATATTGTGTTAAGTAAAATATGTGAAAAATAATCTCTCCTGTTCCTTTTTACTTTTTAAAAGTGACATATATTGTTCTCATTGTTTTTCTGTTGGTCAGCCCTGCTCTAAAGGAATGTGAACCTGTTGAATGGTTTTTTGGTTTTGGTTTTGGGGATAGGGGGTGGAAAATCAACCCTGGGGCTTGATCTCACAACCCTGAGATCATTACTGGAGCCAAATATCAAGAGTCAGTCTTTTAACCGACTGAACCATCTGGGCACTCCTAGCCTGTTGAGCGCCTGGATGTCTTTAAGTAGTGGGATGATGGGATCTGGTTTATGTTTTAGGAAAATTAATTAAGATAAATTAAGATCTCTGATTTATACTTGTTTGAAAGACCTCTTCCTCTGCCCAAGTGGACTAGAAACTGAGGGTTTGTACTCTGTGGACACACAGCTCCAACTTCAGGCCTAAGTGAATGTTTCTTTGGGAATGAATTAAAATTGATGTTAAGTGTAGTGAACTCTTAAAAGCCAAAGCAAGAAACAGTTTTTGAGCTCCTTTGGACAGAACTCTGTGCAAGTTTGGCCTGACCAGGTGATTGACTGTGTTGGTTCTTAGGGCTTATAATGACATATACTTAGAAGATGTATATTTCTAACCACTCTTCTCCAAGCAAAGTGTGTAGATTATGAATTGACTGAGGCCTTATCAATCTGTAGGACTAGAATAAATGAGGTGAAGTATATGAATGTTCTTTTTGTAATAAACAAGTTATTCATAATAAGAATGATATACAAAGTAGACTCCTCCAGGGAAAGACTTCTGGTATACCTCTTTCCTTTCCCCTTCTTTCCCCCCAAAGCAAGTACACATATGTTCTGAACTTCCAAGTCCTAATAGAAGCTCTGGGGTGTTTATGAAGGAATAGAGGAATGTGAAGAATCTTGGGCTCTCACATCTTTACTCCTGTCAGATGAAGCTAGCCTGGCAAAAGGAAGCACTTTCCTTATGGCCTCTTTTAAATTGGGATGGGACTAGGAAGAATAGCCTGAAGCGCAGGTTCTTCAGAAGTGACTGACTTTCTAATTTGCACATGTTCCTTGGAAAAGCAGCTTACTTGTGTAGTAGTTTCACAGAATTTCCTATGAGTCTTCAAATAATAGAGTTTTTAATTGATCATTTACACATTGATCTGTAATAAACCCTAGCTAACAATATTTTTTCACTTTCATATACTTCATGCTAATATCTCTGGACAATAATGTATCTGTTATGCTTCTGTTGCTTCTTATCCTTATAATCTTATATAGAACATAGAATGTAAAGGCCAACGTATACATACATATTCATGGATATTTAGTCTTGGGTTCATTAAATGGACTTCTGAAGTAATTCACTTCAGTTTGTTTCCTGGGATAGTATAATTTATTTTGTTTATAATTTATGGTCAGATTTATATAATTTGTGGTCAAATTGAAAGTGGGATAGTGAGAAGTACTTAACAATATGTAGAAACATAAGTAACCTGTGGATTATTGAATACTGAAAAAGTGTTGCTCCTTTGTTAAACCTATTCAACTTGTATACATCATTGCTGCTTGTAATCCTTTAGGTTGGAAGTCGGATTGCAGACCGTGTGTATGACATAGCGAGGTATGTGATGACTATCATAATAAAATGCAATTAACTTTTGACTGAAGATTTAAGAGATTGAATGTTGAGAGCTTAATGTTTTGAATGGCAGAATCTGAAGGAATTTATTACTGGGATTAGTGATTTTAATCACTCTTAAGTCTCTCCTTTTTTTTTTTAATTTGGGAGAGAGAGTAAGAAAAAAAACAGGAGCACAGGGAAAGGGAGAAGCAGACTCCCAACTGAGCAGGGAGACTGATGTGGGGCTTGATCCCAAGACCCTGAGATCATGACCTGTGCCAAATGCAGATGCTTAACTGACTGAGCCACCCAGGCGCCCCAGATCGCTCCTTTTTTATGTCTGAAGAGCAAGTAAGTGTTCTTTTTTTCCCCTTGTTGGAAAAAAAAAGAATAGAAGCTCAGCTTATAGCTTCTTTATGAACCTGAATTACTGATTCAGTTTCATTTGGCTAAAAGCCAGTAATGAAAACATTGCTCCAAAAATGAAGATGAAAATTGACCGCCTGTGAATTTTTAAGTTTTACTAAACCTAGCTTTAAAATTTTAACTACAATTAACAACAGAATCTTTGGCTAAGTGAAGGAAAGAGACTACCTAGATTCATTCCCCACTCGGGTTATATGAGACTTTGGCCATTTTATCTTAAGTATTGTTAATGGCAGTAGGTTTCTCTGACAATTATATAGTGGCAGATTTGAGAACACTTTGAAGAAATATTAAAACCATGGGTGCCTGGGTGGCTCAGTGGGTTAAGCCTCTGCCTTCGGCTCAGGTCATGATCTCGGGGTCCTGGGATCGAGTCCCGCTTCGGGCTCTCTGCTCGGAGTGGAGCCTGCTTCCTCCTCTATCTCTCTCTGCCTACTTGTGATCTCTCTCTGTCAAATTAAAAAAAAATTATTAAAAAATAAAACCTTGATGAATTCTTTGCTCTGTGTTAGGCATAACAAAAATTTTACATTTATAGATGTGTGGCAGGAGCCACATAAATAATAGTTAAATAATGTCTTTACTGTAGATTGTTCTATGATCTTAGCAAATCACTTTTTTGTGCTCTTTTTTCTAAAGACATCCATTAAATTAGACAAACAAGGGATGAATTTATTACATTTGTTTATAAAAAGGGGAATTTTTTAAAAATCAAAAACTCAAATCATTTTTTAGAGATTTCTTGCTACTTAAAAGAGTTTAGGGATGAATTAATTTCATATGGTAAAAAATTCTTCATTGTTATGGATAATCACCCCCATTTCATCTGTTTTATTAGTTCCATTATTTTAAGGATTTGAAACAAGTAGCTAGCTCTCTGTACTGCAGTCATTTGCCTGGATTATAGGCCATTGAATAAAAATGAAATAAATTTTCCAAGTTAGTATGGATTTTGCAGTCTTTTATGTCATAGTACTGAGCAAAACATAGATCTACAGTGAGACTTGGGATTGTGGCTAAAAGCATGTTTTAAACTAACATTAACTCTTTAGAACTAAATTATTAAAAATACAGTCTAAAAAAATACCAGTGTAAATGCCCTTGCACTAATGTTCTATTGTTATGAAGTATAGTTTATATTGTCCACACTGATCTTTTGTTGATTCTTAAAAAAACTTAACCCCACAGATTAAGTGTCTTCTTTGTGGTATCTGAAGTCCATTTAATTACTTTTATAAAACTGGGGGCTCCTGGGTGGCTCAGCAGGTTAAGTGTCTGCCTTTGGCTCAGGTCATGATCCCAGGGTCCTGGGATTAGGCTTCCTGCTTGATGGGGAATCTGCATCCTCCTGTCCCCCCACCGTTTGCACACGGGCACGCACTCTCTGTCTCATGGATAAATAAATCTTTTTAAAGAAGTGTTATAATCTGTGATAAAAATAACTCATAACTAACTTTTGTTGAGCATTTGTACTGTGCTAGATACTTTAAATGCACCATTTCATAAAATTCTCTTGAGGGAGGTAGTAACTTTTTCATTTTATAGATGGGGAAACATTCAGTAAGATTAAATCACTTGTCCATGGTCACAGAGCCAGTAAATTGCAGGCTCAGAATTCTAAATCTTGTCTTTCCGATCCCAAAGCTTGTATACTTTTATCATGTCATACTGCCTGTGTTCACAACCAAGATAGAGGGTGTTATGTAAGTAAATGGTTCTTTCTCACCACCAGTTCTCTGGTGTTCTATATTTTTGACATAAGTTTTTAACAGAAATTGAAAAAGGACTCCTAATTTTGGTTCCAGTAGAAAAAATGTTATTAGTGGATAAAACTTTTAAGTTTTCTTGTCAATGAATTTGGCTTACAACTAGATGTATGAACTGGTTTTGTATAACATATACTTAGAGGAGGCAATGTAGTATGGGAGATAATAATTCTCGTTTAGCACAGTGAGATACCATCTCACACCAGTCAGAATAGCTAAAATTAACCAGTCAGGAAACAACAGATGTTGTTGAGGATGCAAAGAAAGGGGAGCCCTCCTACACTGTTGGTGGGATTGCAAGCTGGTGCAGCCACTCTGGAAAACAGTATGGAGGTTCCTCAAAAAGTTGAAAATAGAGCTACCCTATGACCCAGCAATCACACCACTGGGTATTTACCCTAAAGATACAAATGTAGTGATCTGAAGAGGTCTGTGCACCTGAATGTTTATAGCAGTAATGTCCACAATAACCAAACTATGGAAAGAACCTAGATGTCCATCAACAGATGAATGGATAAAGAAGATGTGGTACACACACACACACACACACACACACACTGGAATACTATGCAGCCATCAAAAAACCCGAAATCCTGCCATTTGCAACAACGGGGATGGAACCTAGAGGGTATTATGCCGAGTGAAATAAGTCAATCAGAGAAAGACAACTATTGTATGATCTTTCTGATAAGAGGAATTTGAGAGACAGGGAGGGGGTTGTGGGAGATAGGGAGGGAAAAAATGAAACAAGATGGGAACAGGGAGGGAGACAAACCATAAGAGACTCTTAATCTCAGAAAACAAACTGAAGATTGCTTGGGGTGGGCAGGGAGGGATAGGGTGGCTAAGTTATGGACATTGGGGAGAGTATGTGCTATGGTGAGTGCTGTGGATTGTGTAAGACTGATGATTGGCAGATCTGTACCCCTGGGGCTAATAATACATTACATATGTTAATTAAAAAAAATTCTGGTTCAGGATTCTGACTAACTGAATTCAAGTTCTGATTACTGCTTATTAGTTGAGTGACCTTGGGTTGACTTACTTTGAACACTTAGCATATTGCTTTAAACCTGCTATGATTTTAGTAAAAGTTAGCTACTATTTAGTTGGTGTTTTGTTTTGTTTTTTATTTTAACATATTAGTATTTCACGGTATTTTACATGATTTTAAGTTATCTGCTGCCTCGACAAATTTGAGAAAAAGGGATCATTACGTTCCTAACAGCTATGCTGATATTTTCATGTTAACTTATGTTAGCTTCTTTTCATTCTTTATTTGTGTAATTAAATTAAAATATCCCCACTAAATTTGTTCTTTGAATCCACATCATGGACCAACCTCATGGGAAGCCAGTTGACTGTGAGGTCCTGTGAATGTCTGGAACAGATAGACTTGCTCCTTTAATATGTTCTCTGGTAGAAACAGCTTATAAGGTGAGGCAGAAAAGGCAGATGGTGTAACTTTTTGAAAGTTGTGTTCATTAAAATGTTTTTACTTAAGAAAAATCAGTTTTAGTAATTGTCCTGTAGACTGTGTTATTACAGACAAAATATAACTTCTGTGTCTATTTTTTAGAAATTTTTCCCTTGCTTTGGATGTTGGTTGTGGAAGAGGATACATAGCACAACATTTGAATAAGGTATATCTATTCAGTGACTTAATTTACCTTAAGAAATAAAATTGACTGTTGTTAAAGAAAGTCTTCCTTAGTTCAGTTTGTATCATATTTAGTTTTTGTTTTTTGTTTTTTGTGTGTTTTTTTTTAATTTATTTAACAGAGATCACAAGTAGGCAGAGAGGCAGGCAGAAAGAGGCTGAGCAGAGAGCCTGATGTGGGGCTCAATCCCAGGATCCTGGGATCCTGACCTGGGCTGAAGGCAGAGGGTTAACCCACTGAGCCACCCAGATGCCCCTCATATTTAGATTTTATCAAAATCACTAAATTTTTAAAAAATGGTGAGCCAATGGTTGTTTTGTGTCTCTTCCTAAGTATTTTTTTCTTAAAGTGGGTTTTTTTTTCAATCTGTTTTATACAGTGATTCCTACTTAAAATTTCTTTAAATCTGTATGAGATGTGTTGCTCTCCATTCTCATTTTGTGCAAATGTTTTTGATACTTCAAGTAAAATCAGATTGACATTCATTTGGAAAATATTATTAAGCTAATCTTTTATCTGAGAAAAATATTAATATTGTTATTAGAAATGTTTCTATGTGATTGTATATAAGTATCTTTTTTAAGGCTTATACCATTTTATTTTGCATTTTCTAATTCAGACAATAAAGACATTTGTTTATCATCTTAGCTCCTGTATATGTGACACTGTGTTGGACACCAGATTACAGTGGGCTTTCTATATTGAATCTACTTCAACAAAAACATACACTTGGGCTAGGCTGGTAGGAGAAGGGTGTGAGAAGCTCCCAAAACACTGTTGTCATGGACAGGGCAAATCTATTCTTCTAATTGATCAGGCCAGAAAACTTGTTCATTGATGCCTCTTCTGTCCTCACCTCCCACATTGAATCCATCAACAAATATTACTTGGATTTCAAAATATATCTGTAACTACCACTTCCTACTACTTTCATTATCATCATATTGGTCTGTACTGCAGTAGCCTCCTTACTGGCCTCCCTGCTTCTACCCTCGCCCTCAGCAGTCCATTCTCACAGCAAAGTAATTCTTTCAAAGCACAAGTCATTTCATTGCCAGCCCTCTGCTCAGAGCTGTTGGCTTCTCCTCTAATTCAGTAATAATCCAGATTCTTAATCCATAAGACCCTCAGTGATCTGGCTCCCCTAACATTTATCTGGCCTTATGTCCTTACCCTGATTCCTTACTTTTCAGCAACCCTGACCTTCTCTCTCTCTCTCAAACTGGCCAGGGCTTTGCATTAAACTTGTTGTTCTCTGTTCTTCCTCATGATATCTGGGTGGCTTACTTCTTTACCTGTTTCAAGTCTTTGCTCAAATGACTCTTCATCAAAGATTCCTTTCCTGACTGTTCTATAAAATAGGGTCCCCACTCACCACTGGGTATTTCCCTCTTTCCATAGCTTATTTCCACTTATTTATTGGCATCTGATATGTGTTTGTTTAATTGGTGTCTCTCTTTTCTTACTGGAATATAAACGCCATAGTCTTGCTCATTTGTGGTCACTGCTAAGTTCTCAATACCTAGAATACACAGTGAAGATTTGTTAAGTTAATATTGCATGAATAAATGCAAGATAACTTTGAAGTTACTTCAGTGACTGGAAAAAGTCAGGGGATGTAGTGGGGCAAGGAGCCCGGGAATTTCCCATTTTAAATATGTTACGTTTGAGGTAACAGTGGACTGTTTTTAGCGTTAATGTCTGACAGGTAGCTGGAAATGTAGAACTGGAATTGGGATGTTGAGGTTAAGAGCACTGACTTGAACTTGGACAGTTAGGGATTTCAAATTCTGCTCTGCCACTTACTGACTATATACTGTTGGGCCAGTTACCCAACTTCTCCAGACTTCAGTTGCTGTAAAATGTGAGCAGTAATACCTATCTCCAAAGGTTAGCAACAGGATAAAGTGAGACAAGGTTACGTGGAGGCTATTGTTCTTATTTGGAAGCCTATCAGAGGTGATAACTGAAGCCATGGGAATATAAGCTTACTTGAGAAGCATATAGAAAAGAACCATCCACAATTGTTTCTGGGGGTGGGAGAATGAACAGGAATTACACCACAGAAACTGGCAAACACTACAACTCAGGGGACTTTTTTTTTTTTTTTGAGGCCTATAGTTAAACATTCACTTGCACACCAGTTGCACTTGACTAGTTAGCAGTGACCAGGCAATAATAGGGTACCCTTTCCAAGTTGTGGGCAAGAAAGGTCTTTAAGAAGGGGGTGTGCATGAAGTGGAAAGGATTAGAAGGAGGGGAGGCAGAGTAGAAAGTACTGAAGATGTTTCTAGGAGACCACCAACAGTGCTGGACTTCAGAGAGGTCAAGTAAAGTAGGACTGAGAGCAGACATGCTGTTGTAATTGATTAGGTTGTTAATAGTGTTTGTAAATAGTGTTGTTAGAACAGTGAAAGTTGGAATAGATTACGAAGAATTAAGGAGAAAAACATTGAGATTGGAGTTGTAGATTGCAAACAGAACAACTAGAAGGTAGAGGTGAGGAGAGATTGGGAGGCTTATGCCTGTTTCAAGGTAAGGGAAGGAGACACAGAAGACAGAGATGGAAGTTTGATAGAGATGATGATGGGGGCAGCAGAATCCTGGAGAAAAGAGCATAGTGGAAAGTGTTATTCTGGGAAAGAAATGGTGCAGGGCTCTCGGAAGAAAGAAAGGAGAGATGAAACAGGGAAAAATGAAACCAGTGAGTTCCCCTTCTCCCCAAGTGTCTGCGTTTATTAAGTCTTTCTTTACTCTTTGTAAACTCTTTGAATGAACAACTGAAAGGTCCAGGTATTTTGTGGCCCAGGAGTGGAGACCAACTCTCAGCCTGTTGTGCTATGGAAAAGTTAACACATAAGCCTTAATCCAGTGACGTGAACTGAAGAGGCTGATTACTCATACATATGTTGTGTATTTTTTAAATATAGTTAAATGTGTTAAATATAGGCATTATTGCATTTATTCAAATCTGTGTAACTTCCTATATGTTATTAAAGCTAATAGTTTACTATACTGGTTTTATTGCAGAAAAATACCCTTACAAAGCTCAAAATGACTCTATGATTGCCACTTTCTCCTTTAGCAATTTCAGCAGTTATTTTGTTTTGTCAGTGGCTTTTTGTTTGTTTTGTCTTACCTGATTAACTTTATTCCATTGCAGGAAACTGTTGGAAAGTTTTTTCAAGTAGACATTGCAGAAAATGCTTTGGTAGGTACCCTTATAACAGTCATGATTTCTGATCTCTTGGTTTTATTTTTAGTTTTTTATTTCCTTCAAAATGAAAATAGTTTTTTTTTTTCCTGATTATATATAATACATACAAAGAATGAAACAATACAGGAAATGTAAAGGGGAAAGAAAATATCATCCCTGGTTCCACCCTTCAGGGGCAACCACGGGTGACATTTTGATCTTCACCTTTGCAGATGTATAACTGTCTCCCAACATATAATTTTATACAGGTAACATGCCATGTTTTTCACAGGGTATCATTCTTTTATATCAGCAAATGATACATATAAACCCAAATTCCACCTTTTTAAATGGCTATATAGTATTCCAATATAAGAATATTCCATGGTTTATTAAGCTAAATTTCTATTGAAGGGCAGCTATATGTCTGTTTTCTTAATAACTGATACTGTAAAGAACATCCTTATATAAAGCAACTTGGTACATTTGATTTCTTTTTCTCCCTGGAAATAAATTCCTACTAGTAGAATTTACGGATTCATTGATGTTCATCTTTAAATTTTTGATATACATCAGACTGCCATTAGAAAGAATAAAGGGTTTTAGGATTGAGCCCAGCATCTGGCTCCCTGCTCAGCAGGAAGCCTGCTTCTCCCTCTCCTGCTCCCTGTGCTTGTGTTCCCTCCCTCAAACTCTTTCTCTCTCTCTGTCAAATAAATAAATAATCTTTAAAAAAAAAAAAAAAAAAAAAAAGAGGGGCACCTGGGTGGCTCAGTGGTTTAAAGCCTCTGCCTTCAGCTCAGGTCATGATCCCAGGATCCTGGGATCGAGCCCCGCATTGGACTCTCTGCTCAGCAGGGAGCCTGCTTCCTCCTCTCTCCCTGCCTGCTTCTGCTTCTCTGCCTACTTGGGATCTCTGTCAAATAAATTAAAAAAATATATATATATATATTTAAAAAAAAAAAAAAGAAATACTTCTTGAGCTTTTTTGTGGCTTTTTTTGGGGAAGGAATAGAAACTGCCAAGTAAATATGACATTGACTTAAATTTAACAATGATTGCATTAGTAACTGAGATTCTATATGAATGTATTTTGAATTTTTATTTTTTAACCACTAGAAAAATATCATAGAAATGGAAATTCCTACTGTCAGCATTTTAGCTGATGAAGAGTTCCTTCCCTTCAGAGAAAATACATTTGACTTGGTGGTTAGCAGTTTAAGGTTGGTAATCTGTTTGTACTTCTTAAAAATGTATGTTATAAATAAATAATTTATGATGTAGTTTTAATATTATGGGGTAAAGAAAAAATAATGAAGTAAATTCTTAATAATTTTTTTTTAAGTCACAGACCAGTTTTCTTATGTTATAAACTATAAGATTTCTCTGGGAAAGAATAACGAATTATATGCTCCCTAGTGGAGTTGATATGGTATAGTACCTTAACTTTTTTCTCCACAACTTTATTTTTTCAATTTGCTGAAGCTCATCTGTGATAGAAGAGTTTCTTCCCCAGTATACATAACTTAGTATCCATATTGATGGAGGCAGGATTTGGAAAGAGTATACTGGCTCCAGCATTCAAATATTAGTGCAGTCTTAGAAACTCATCTTGGCCAATAAGGAAAAGCTAGTATTTCCTTCAACTTCAATTTTTCTTCACACAGAAATATAGTCCTTAAGGTTATGTTTTCCCATTTGTGCTTCCTACCATGTCCCCTCCACATTGATTACATAAACATATTAATATTTATTGAATAGTTTGTAATATGTGAGGCTCTGAGCTTGATGCTTTAGGGAAATACACAAATGAGTCTGGATGGAGATCCTGTCCTCAAACAACTCAGCAGTAATAGTTTGTATGTAACTTTATTTCCCCTACCTCATTTTATAGTCATATTTTCTTACAAAAATTCAACATGCTCTTCATGTTAACACAGCCCTTTTGATAGCTGTTTTTAGGGTGACCAGTCATTGTGGTTCACCTAAGACTTTGGTAGTGTTAGCACTGAAAGGCCTATCTCCCAGGAACCCCTCATTCCCAGACTGGGAGAGTCGTACTCTAGCTTTTTCTTCAGTGAGTTTGTAATTTTTTTCATGCTTTTTAAGGTATGCTAAGCAAATTTAGAAAAGTACATTCTATCAGGAAATGAAAAACATTATAAAGAATGTTGGTCTAAGGGAACGAGTCCTGGACGGGGAGTAGGAATGAGTTTTGGCTCTTCTACTTGCTGTTTGCAAATACCTAATTCTGTTGCTTTCAGTTTCCCCATAAGTATGATAGAGCTTGTGGTATGACCTTTATTTTTAAACTACCTAATAATTACTAAAAAGCATTATGAAAGATAAATGTGATCTTAACATAGTATGGTTTGAAATGGGTATTCAGTGCTATCCTGGATGTCAGTATAAGAGGATGCCACTTCTGTCAGGAAAGTATGACCATACTCTACAGAGACTGTGATTCTTGCCATCACATATCACCACACACTGGTAGGGGGTGAATAGAGGCAAAATAAAATGCAAGAGATTTACTAAATTAAGTTCTAAACGCTTTGTAGTATTTATAGTACTGTCACATTTTCTAGTGTCATAGAAGGAAGGTTTTCCCCTAGGAATATTTTTTACTTTAAAACTTATATGAAAACAATCAGTGAATTTTGATATGCAACTTCACACTTCAAAATTAATATCTTTTTGTTGGCTTTTATTTATAGGAGTGATAATTATACCAATTAATTACATGAATTAAGCTAAAAGCAATTTGTTATTAATATTCTAGTTTACACTGGGTGAATGACCTTCCTAGAGCGCTTGAACAGGTAAGAAACTTAATGTTGATTCTAATAGCCTGTGTTATTTTATTAGTAGAAACTTCTAAATATTTCTACTTTTTACCAGAAACTTCAGATATTTTCCATTTTATGCTTTTGACAGTTGGAAATGGAACCAAATCAAATATTTATTATCTTCTAGGGGCCAGATATAGTTGGTGCTTTTTGGCATATTAAGAAGTACATTGAGTGACTCCCTTGTCTAGGAATTGAAGAAATCTAATTATGGAGATGTTTCAAATATTTATGAAAAGTCATACAAAATAACTTGGACAAAATAATATTGACATCACATTGATATAAGACATTTCCTATGTGGATCCCTTTTCTTAATTGTCTATAAGTTTTGTGTGGGGAGGATACTATTTCTTCATATTTGTGTCTTCCCTGCAGCTTATAATTAGTGTGAGGTATATTTGTTGGTTGACATTTATCAGTGAACTGGTGAAGAGTAAGTAAAAAGCATTGTGTTCAGAAGAGGGAAGGATCACTGTGACTTGGAGTGGCCTCAGAAAGCTTCAAGAAGCAGAAATTACTTGAGCAGGGCCTTTGGGATTAGGTCAGATTTGGGGCAGGAAGGCAGAATCACAGGGTAGGTAGGTGGGAGGTAAAAGAGCCTCAGGAGCATGAGGGACAGAGAGGAAGCCTGTTGGGAGATTAATATACTAGGAGATAGGGCATATTGGGACCAGATTTAGGGAGACTTAGGTAACAGATTAAGGAATTTTGAGTTCATTCTTTATGCAATTCAGAGCTGCTGGAGAATTTTGAAGAGGAAAGTGATGTGATTAAAAGGCTGGTAGGCAGGATAACTACCACATCTTAAGCACATACTGTTTGCCAATTGCTGTGCCCTGTTTTATATGTGCATTAAATAAATAACTCTGTAGGATGTTTTCATTTTGCTACTTGGAAAACTTATGCTAGAAGTTTTGGTTCAATTAAAGAGACTGTTTCCATGGTCCAGACATGAGAGAAACTAAAGTTAGGTGGCAGTGGCAGGGGTTAACAGGAAGAGAGGGTATTCAGTTTGGTGGCGGGTTGGATCTGAAGATCAAAGACAGGGAGGGGTCCAAGCTCACCTTAAAGTTAAGTCTGGATGCCTGAAAGAGTAATTAGTAAAAACAGAGGAAAGAATGGTAATGATCAGATAAAGGGAATGGAAAATGGTAACTGACAGAAATACAGCAACTGGAGAGGGGAGTGGGTTTGAGAATTAAGTGTTGTATGTGTGTGTTGGTTGTGGGGGCGGGGCTTGCCAAGATACAAGTGGCCATGGCACAGGCAAATGAAAATGAGTTTAGAGTTCTGGGAAGATGTCCAGACTGAAGATAGTGATTGGAAATAATCCTTATGAAATCCATGGGAATTGATAAGCTCCTCTGAGATAGAAAGAAGCCGCAGAGAGCTGAGGACTGAATCTTAGGTCCCTGCTATATTATAGTTTGGTGATAAGAGAAGGAAGCGGGTGCCTGGGTGGCTCAGTGGGTTAAACCGCTGCCTTCGGCTCAGGTCATGATCTCAGGGTCCTGGGATCGAGTCCCACATCGGGCTCTCTGCTCAGCAGGGAGCCTGTTTCCTCCTCTCTCTCTGCCTGCCTCTCTGCCTACTTGTGATCTCTCTCTGTCAAATAAATAAATAAAATCTTTAAAAAAAAAAAAAAAGAGAGAGAGAAGGAAGCAAAGAGTTAGAAGGGAAGAAAGCAAAGATTTTATGGTTGGTTTGCTTATACACTGTTTTGTAATTGCTTCATAAATTTAAATATAAATTTTAAGATGGATACTTCGATGAGAGGGCCTACTATGATTTGGGGTTTACTTTAGAATCTACCTTTTCCTGTAATGTTCCTCATTGTTGAGAATAGTCCATCAAATCTAGTTGCAGATGGTAGTTCTAAGAGAGTCAGTGAGTAAACATTTGTGATTCTGGAAGCCATTATAACCACTATTTTGCTTGAGTTATCAATTAAAAATTGCTTTTGTTTGAAAGTTGGAAATAAGTTAGTTACTTCTCCTTAAAGGAAACTGTTTGATTGGGTTAATGTGAATCATAATAATTTCTGTATAAATTAGCTTATTCTGCTAAAAAGCGACCCCAGCTTAACAGTTTAAAACAACAGTTTACTTAGCTCAGGATTTTGTGGATTGGGTGGGAATTTGTGTTGGCATTAGTTAGGAAATCCTTCTGGGTCTGGCTTGGCTCATGAAGCCGGTATCTGTGATCTATTGCTAGATCAGAGCTGGCCTCTCAAGAATGGCATTAGCTGGGACATCTCAGAGATCTCTGCTCCTCATACCTCTCAGCCCTCACCAGGCTAGCTCAGGCTTGTTCACAGCATGGTGGCAGCATAGGGAATCAGGTAAGGCCATTTCGAACTTTGGTGTGACCCTGGCACACTGCCACTTGCACTGCATTCTTTTGGCTGCAGCAAGTCACAAGGCTGTCCCAGATTCAGGGAGAGGGGAAATAGCTTCATTTTCTGATGGAATTGTTTGATGGAATTGTTTGTGATTTTTGCAGTCTACCACACTTTTAAATTTTTTTCTTTCAGTATTTTCTCATTATAAAAGTAATTTTTGTCTATTATTAGAAGAATTGAAAACATTCAATATATTTTAGAGGTATTAATGCTATCAATGAATTATTGCCTATCTTTGTAATATTACACTGCATTTCCTTTCTGACATTTGGTTGCCTTGGGTGTTATTTATTTTTCCATTATTTGACAAAATAAGAATGGTAATTGTAAAATATTAATTTAGCGTATGTTCTTTTAACGTTTTTCTCCTAACATTTTTAATATAAAATTTTAACTACTTTTATTGTCTTGTATTTATTACAGATTCATTATGTTTTAAAACCAGATGGAGTATTTATTGGTGCAATGTTTGGAGGTGACACACTCTATGAACTTCGGTGTTCACTACAGTTGGCAGAAACAGAAAGGGAAGGAGGATTTTCTCCACATGTTTCTCCTTTCACTGCTGTCAATGACTTAGGACATCTGCTTGGGAGAGCTGGCTTTAATACACTGACTGTGGTAACTATCAAGAGAGTTGATTAATTTTCATTAACCCATTAATCACACAGTTCAGAAACAACTTCTCATTTTAAAGTAAAAATATGTACGTATTGATGGTATCATAGAGAGGTTTTTGCACTTTTTCTCTCTTTAAATTTATTTGTATAAACACGTCTTGATTGATAAAGGTAGGAAGTGAAATTTTTAGTATTTGGTGTCTGAAAATGTAGCTCAAAAAATCCAAACCTCAGTTAACAAGGAGATTGTTTTCCAAGACTTACTATTCCATTATAATCTTTAAAACCAGAGTTAGACGTAGTATGAGACAGCATTTCAGATGATGGAGAAAAGGAGATGTGCAGGAGCATTTACAGCTCTACCTCCACCACCGGCCCTTAACTGAAATGAGGCAGAGATGAAGGTATGTGCATTTTCGGTCAACAGTAGAAAATCAATGGTAGATGGTAGGGGGGAAGAAACCAAAATGGTAGGAAAGAGGGCTATACTCCATTAGGGCTAGAGAGATCTGCAAAGAGGACCTGTAAGATGTCAGAAGAAACATAGAGTCGGCATGGTACAGTGATGGTATGGGGCCTAGATGTCTGACAGGGATAATTTGGTTCCTCATCTTGTCCCTTTACTAGCTGGGGAAATTTGGGAGATTTAATTCTCTTCTTTGAGCATTCTTTTTTTTTTTTTAATTAAGAAAGTCCAGTGTTTCTCACCTCAGGTGGCAATTAGAATTAAGATAAAGGATGTGAAATGCCTGGACCATGGTAGATGCTCAATTAATATTTGCTCCTGCCTTCCTCTCTCCCCCTCCTCATACATCTAGTACTTTGCCATCCAAGGCTTCCAACAGGGAGTTATCTGGAGAGACAGTTGCCCCCTTCCAGCTTCTTTCACTAGCATAGTCACTCTAAAGGATAGTCACTCTGCCTTCAGAGGTCAGACTTGCTATGATTTCCAAACCCCTCAGCTTTAAACACATCTCTGTTTTGAGGAAATAGGAATTTACTGACGAAGAAAGCTTCTCATTGATGATAGGCTTAAGACTGAAATAAGCATTTAAGGAGATTCAATGTGAATATATTTCATAAAATCAACCAACCAAGAAAAGGTTGTCCTGTCCTTCCTTGTTTGGGTACAAAGCACAGGGCATAAAGCATAGACCACTAAGGTCTCTGAAGTTGGAAAGGGGCCTTAAGAAGGGAGGAGGCAGTAGGCTAGGAAATGATAGCAACCCTCAAGATTTCACAGCTGTGTCTTTTGTAAACTGCTAATGGCCTGAGTCAGCAGACAACAGTCAGCTGTTGGCAGCTGGAAAGGGGAAAGCTCTGCCTCATGTGAAGGTTCTGCTTTGTAATCAAAGCAAACACTGGCAAGCACAGGCAGTTGTACAAGAGGGATCACTGTGTATTTTTCAACACTTTTTAATTATATAAGCAATAACACAAACATATTTTGTAAACATTAAACTGTACATATAAAGTGGCAGTTTGTTATTTGCCTTTAATCCCCCAAATCTTAGCTCTCTCCTTTAAGAAACAGTTCTCAAACTTTTGCTTTTAGGACCATGCTACACACTTAAAATTATTGGGGCCTTAGAGATCTTTGGTTATGTAGGTTATATTTATCAATATTAACCAAATTAGAAATTTAAACTGAATTTTAGTTTTTACTAATATGTTTAAGAACTAACATAGTGTACCTATTATGTGTTAACATAAAAAACCTATGAAAGAAACTATTTTTTAAAAGAAAAATTTAGAAGAATGTCATTGTTTTACATTTTTACAAATTTCTTAGATGTATGACATAATAAAAGTGCTAAATTCTCATCCTCCTCCTGTAGTCATAAGACTATTAAAGTATCACATGTCGCGTAACTTATGAAAAATCCATTGTACTCATGAGAGATTGAGAGGTGAAAAAGCCAAATAGCATCTTAGTATTATTATAAGAATAGTTTTGGCGGGGGGAGAATAGTTTTAACTTTTGACTTTGTGGACCCCCAAAGGTGTGCCTTCTTGCAGTTTTCTATGTTGTAAAGTGGACTGTGCATTTTAGAAAAATTTCTGCTGGGACCCTGGGTGGCTCCATCAGTTAAGTGTTCAACTTGATGTTGGCTCAGGTTCAGGATCTTGGGGTCGTGAGATTGAGTCCCATATCGGGCTCTGTGCTCAGTGCAGAGTCTGCTTGAGATTCTCTCCCGTGCCCCACCCGACTAGCACGTGCATGCTTCATAGATAAATAAAATTTTAAAATTTTCTACTAAAAATGTTTAGCCTAACATAGCACTTAAAATACTACATTTCTGTTAGTTGGGAAATCTATTGAAATACCTTCTGTATTCTTCTCTAAAAATGAGCTGAATAACTCAATAAGATAATACAAAAATATTGGTGTGGAATCTTCTTTGTGGCTTATAAAAATTAAGAAATTTGCAAGTTTAATAATAAATATATACAGATTTGTTCCTTGGTACATTTACACTGTCTCTAATATGTTGTATTAACATTATATCATAGTTCGTTGTCTAAAATATCTCATCCCAAACAGCTAATAAAATTCGTTACACAGGTTTATTGTGCATACAACATTAGGTATATCATTTTTATACTGCAGTCGGTTTTTATTTTTAACATGAATTCAAGATTTGCCTGTTTACATTTATGTGACTTTCATAATGAATTATTTTCAGAGTTAGTGGGCATTCTGAATGAGGCTCATTTCCTTTTAGAGTTGCCAGACTAATATATTAGGAGGAAACAGCAGATATGGTCCATCTTAATTTGAATAAGGACTTTGACAAAGCAATTATAGTATTCTTTGGATTGAGATGGAGATAGTGCTTTTAGTTTCATTGAAAGATTGTTTTTGATAGATCTTGCTTAATGGCTATGTTTCAGGCTGGAAGGAATTTTGTTTTTAATCTTATGATTTTTTTTAAGACTTTTTTTATTTATTTGACAGACAGAGATCACAATTAGGTGGAGAGACAGGCAGAGAGGAGGAAGCAGGCTCCCCGCTGAGCAGAGAGCCAGATATGGGGCTAGATCCCAAAACCCTGGTATCATGACCTGACCTGAAGGCAGGTTTTAACCCACTGAGCTACCCAGGTACCCTGATCTTATGATTTCTTATTAAAAAATAGTTTCCTAAGGTAGAAAAACATAGAGAAGAAAGTGACTACCCAAAGACGGTCTTATTAAAAAGTGCACATACAACATTGTCATGCATATGTTAACAAGAAAGGAAATTTTAAAAGAAAGTGACTACCCAGAGATGGTCTTATTAAAAAGTACACATACAACATTGCCATGTGTGTGTTAACAAGGAAAGAAAATTTTTTAAAAATGTATAGATAAAATGAGATAAGCAGAGCAGGTCTAAAGTAAAAGAAGTCTCCTCCTCCCAACTTCTGATACCTGGACCCTTGCCCCAAAGATGACAATTGTTGTGTGTGTATTTCTTTCAGAACAATTTTTCATTATACACCGCTATACAGTTATGTCATTTAAACGTATATTTGCAACAATATGTATATTTGGTTGCTTTTTTTTTCTATCAATATGTATATTTGGTTGCTTTTTTTTTCTATAAGTACTCTTAGGTTTCTTTTTAGTTAATAGCATATTTTTTTTTCTAAGATTTTATTTATTTATTGGACAGAGAGAGGAGCAGAGGGAGAGGAGAAGCAGACTCCCCCACTGAGCAGGGAGCACGATATAGGGCTCAACCCCAGAACCCTGGGATCATGACATGAGCCAAAGACAGTCGCTTCACTGACTGAGCCACCCACATGCCCTAGTTAAATAGCATATATTGGAGATCTTCCCCTACATATACCTATTTCTCCATTAATGGACATTTAGATTATTTACAGCTAGTTTTTTGGTTTCTCGTTGTTGTTTTGTTGCTATTTCAATTCTAATTCAATGCAGTGAATTTCCTTTCACATAATTTTGGCATATCAGGTCAATTTCTAGCATGGAATTGCTGGGTCAAAGAAGCTCTACACTGAAATTTTGACAGATAGGGTCAGATGACTTTCCAAATGTAGCATCAATTTATGTGCCCGATCAACAGTATAAGAATCAGGGAGCCTGATGCAGGACTCAATCCTGGGACCCTGGGATCATGACCTGAGCCGAAGTCAGACACTTAACTGACTGAGCCACCCAGGCACTCCTAGAATGGATGTTTTTGATAAGTGTTCTTTGGGCTTTATTTTTTTTTCTTTTTTTTCCAAATATTTTTATTTATTTATTTATTTGACAGGTAGAGTTCACAAGTAGGCAGAGAGGCAGGCAGAGAGAGAGAGGGAAGCAGGCTCCCTGCTGAGCAGAGAGCCCGATGTGGGGCTCTATCCCAGGACCCTGGGATCATGACCCGAGCCGAAGGCAGAGGATTTAACCCACTGAGCCACCCAGGCGCCCCTGAGCTTTATCTTGATTCTGTTCAACGTTAAAGTCCAAAATAAGGAAGAATAATGTACACATTTTAATAAAGTTAGAAAATGTGCAAAGATCTAGACACTTCAAAAGTGGTTAGTGCAAATAAGTTTGAGATAAATGCAGCATTTTGATACCAAACTTGGAAAAAAAATAAAAAGTATGTGTCCTGTATTTGGGAGCCAATTTCCAATATAGACAAACTTCTATATCTTTGTGCTTAACACAGAATTTTATCACATCACAGCCCTGTGCTGGCTGGGCAGCTTTTCTCCATCCCGTAATTGTGCCACCTGGCCTTGGCATCTTAGGTTACCACAGCAAAAGGGATGCCTGGAAAAGCCTCACTAGTTCTTTATTACCTGCTCTCTCCTTTCCTTTTGCTGTGGTAGGCCAGAAGAAATGCCTTCTGAGGTCTGGGAATTATCAGGGAGCACCAGGTTATTTGGGGAGCATCAGTCTCAGCCACTGAAACTCTTGTTTCAGGCTTCAGAAAGAATGGAACATAATTGCCCAGAAGTCCATTTGAGAAATATACCAGTGGTGTGCCTATCTCCCAAGTGAGCAGTGCAGTATGGCTGCATTACTAGAAGCAGATTGGAAACATCTTGGGAGGTGACCCTATTTGGCTTGATTTGGGGTGCCACATTTTTTTTTTTAAGGATTTTTAGAGACAGGGAAGGTGGGGAAAGAGAAAGAACCCCAAGCAGACTCTGAATTGAACACAGAGCCCAATGTGGAGCTCAGTCTCATGACTCTAAGTTCACAACCTTAGCTGAAACCAAGATCTGGACGTTTAATGACTGAATGACCCAGGTGCCCCTGGGTGCCACATTTTAAGAGACTGATAACTGATGATGTACTTAGTACATTAATTAATTAATTAATTAATTAATGTGTTACATTAATGTAACACAGTAAAGATGTGTTAGGATTTATAAATCTAGAAATTTTGTCCAGAAGATTAATTCCTCCTTTTAAAACCTATAGTGTCCTGGAAAATTTCAAAGACTTGAAGAAGAGGGTGATGGTTTGCAGATACAAAATAGATTTGTTCTGTGTTGTTTCCAGCGAGAGAACTAGAACTGGGTTGGTGGAGTTTTAGGAAGATTTCTCTTAGAATAGTGAGTATTTATTCTGCAATTTGACATTTTCATATATCAAGCATAATCAAGATAACATTTGTGAAGATTATTATAGATTTTTTTTTTTTTTTAATTTGACAGAGAAAGAGAGGTCACAAGTAGGCAGAGAGGCAGGCAGACAGAGAAGGGGAAGCAGACTCCCCACAGAGCTGGGAGCTCGTTGTGGGGCTTGATCCCAGGACCCTGAGGTTATGACCTGAGCCAAAGGCAGAGGCTTAACCCACTGAGCCACCTAGGCGCCCTTGTGAAGATTATTATAAAGAACATTCCTGTTTACCATGAGAAACAGGTCTAGGTAATCTCTGTGGCCTGTTTTCAAATCTGGGTCTTTTATGATGAATGTCAAATGAATATTCCTTTTTCTTTTTAAAATAGGATACTGATGAAATTCAAGTTAACTATCCTGGGATGTTTGAATTGATGGAAGATTTACAAGGTAACACCCTTTAAAGAATGTTTAATCTCTATTTGAGAACCATTTGAGAGCAGACCCAATGGCAGGTACTGGGGCTAAGCACTGTGGATACATTGGTAAGGAGAACGCAGACTGTCTTCATGGAGCTTATAAAATAAATGGATAAGGCAGACATCACACAGCTGCCGTAAAGATAAATGTTAAATTAGAATTGTGATAAGTGCTACTAAATGAAAGTGCATAGTGCTGTGACTGCTTCTAAAAAGAGGACAGGACTTTCTGGAAGGGTGCATTGAGGCTGGTAGAGCACATCAGTGACTTTCTCCAACAACAGTTGGCAGTTCAGATCCAGGCACAAGAAAGCGGGGTCGTTGGGCTAGTGTAGGTTTGGGGTTTATTAAAGGGATAAAACCCTAGTGGGAGAAAATCAATGAAGTCATGTCTGAGGAAGTGGTGATTGTGCTCTAAAAAATGATGATGAGTTAACTAGGTGAAGAGGGGAGGGAAGTGAGTAGCAGGCAGGGAGAATAGCAGGTGCAAAGGCTCTGTGGCAAGAAAGCATGGCAGGTACTAAAAGCAGGGCATTTTGACTGGAGTATAGGGAATAAAAAGAGCATTAAATAATGAAATTAGTGAGTAAATGGGGACCTTTTGTCTCTGTTGAGATTGTCTTTATCTTAAAACCCCTTTGAGGCATTTAATGGAATGAGAGGGGGGAAAGTCATGATTCCAGATTTGCATTTTGGATAAAGTGGATTGGCAGATCAACTAGTAGGGGAGACTCATTGCTGTAAAGCTTATTGAGAAATGATGGCAGTTTAGACTAAGGTGGTGGCCATGGAGATTTGAGAGAAGTGAATGGATTCTAGAGATAATTAGGATGTAAATTTGGCTGTCCTTGCTGATGGATTACCTGTGGGTGCATGGAGAGAGCTATTTCAAACATAACTGTTAAGTTTCTGGCTCACATAACCAGACAGATGGTGCCCCTTTGCTGACAGAGAAAATAGTAGAAGAAGACCAAGTACAGGCAGGGACACCTCTTGAGTTCACATGTGGGTATTTTGGGTTTGAAGTGCTTGTGAAATGTCTAAGAGGAGATGTCAAGTAGGTGGCTGTGTGTGTGGGTGTGCCGTTTTAGAGGAGGTGATTGCCTGGTTAAAATATCATGAGTCACTTGTGAATTGGTGGTATTTGAAGCAATTGCCTGGAACGAGAGCATGAAGTAAGAAGAGAACACGGCCAGATTCTGAGCCGTTAGGAACCTAATAGACAGTGACTGTGTAGAAGAAGGACATGTCTGGACGTATTACTGAATGGTGGCAGAGGCAGAGTAACGGAGATCCATTGGTGGTGGGGAGACTAAAGAATCTTGGAAACCGTGGTACTGGTGATTGTTAAAACTAAAGTCACCTAAGGTGGTGGCAGGACTTGGGGTACAGATGGGACCTGAACCAGGTGCCAACCCTCCAGTAATGAGAAGAGAGACTGGGAGCCTGATGTCTGTGTCACAGCATGCAGGAGTGGGAGAAGGTGACGGCCAAATAGTGTGAGTCCCAGCAGAGCAAGGGTTTTTAACAAGTTAGAGAAAAAAATGGCCTGGAAGAGGCTCTGAGGAACACCAGCGATACAAATCTTTACCTCCTAATTCTGAAGGAGGTAAGGCATTCAGACATACATGTCTGCCACAAACGGCGCTGCTGGAGAAGTGATTTTTTCTAAGAAGAACTTCGACTTGCCTAAGAAATGATGAGCTTTGACTTTGTATTAAACAAATGGCATATAGGCAGTTTTGATAAATGAGGGAAGCTGAAGCAATTAAAGGTATGTTCGTTGAAACCAGAACTGTGCTTACCTAGGGCAACCTTAATCTGGATCCTGAAAAGTGATAAGATGATTCAAGCAAGAGATTGGAGGACTAAATACCCTGCAGTTGTTTACAGATACATAGTTTTTCTTAAATGCTATTGAGTTGCTTCTCTCGGTAGTCCTCTGGTAACTACTGAATGCCTGTATTACAAGTGCGGAATGAATATGGGGCCCAAAGGGAACACTTGCCTGTTAGTGGCAGATTTAGGTACCAAACTCTTGCCTTCTTGACTCCTGTTCTGGCACTTTCTTACCTGACTCTACTTCATTTGGCTGCCTCTTTAATAACAGTCCATTTTACCCATCATCCAGCCTCCTCTGAGTATGGTACTTCTGTTGGCTTTACAAGGAGAAAGCTATGTAGCTAAAAACTTACCACTATAGTCACTTTGTTTATTATAATTTAATACAGGGATTAAATTACTAGCGTGTGTGCTTCAAGAATTGGATCTATGATCAATCACACATCCCTTCCCAGGCACTGCCCCAAACACTTAGCTTCCCATGACATAGTCATGGAGCCCCTTCATCTAAAGGCCGGTGGTGGTAGGCTGATGATGTATCATTCAGACTCTAATGATAAAAATATTTCCCAAATGCAGCATTATTTTCATTCTGCTCTATAATAAATGCTATGCTCATGATTGATTTCAAGAGAGAAGCAACAAAGACTAGAAATTAGATGCATCAGCTGGAAAAGTTTACTACCCACTGATTTAAAAATACAGACTTACTCTGTGCTGGGTGCAGTTCTGTGACATTTTCTGATATCCTAATTTTACAAATGAGCAAATAGAGACATTGAGGAGTATCTTGTTCATGGTCACACTGGATCTGGATCCAAAGTCCAATACTGCCTACTTGATCTGTGCGCATTTTTTTTTTGTTGTTGAAGTTAGTATAGTATAATGCTCCAGTCTTACCTGTATAGTTGCTTGTATTTTTAGTCACTATCCAGACAAGGACTAGAACATTTCCAGCCCCTCAGAAGGTTGCCTCATGCCACTATCCAGTTGAGAACCTCTGCTTCCCCCACAGGTTTTAAATGGTCATTTATTTTGAGGACCCATTGCCTACTATTTACCTTGAGAGGCTTTGCCTCTTATTTTTACTGTTAAGCCTTTTACATAAATCATATATTTTAGTCTTTGAGTCTCTTATCCTTAGGAGAATTAAGAAGAATTATGTAAAGATAACTTGTAGAAGTGGTATTTAACAAAGTAGATATAAACAGTAAATGGTTGATTTTATATTCATTCCCCTACCATTTATTGAACATCTACCTACCATGTGCCAACTATTGAGTCAGTGATGAAATTACATAGTTCCTAATCTCAGGGAGCATGTGCTCTAGTAGAGACACCAAAATAAAGAGAGAGACATAGCCATTTAACTGTAAAATAAGATAATTGTTGTTTAAAGTATAGGGAAAAACAGAATCCCTAAATTTGCTTAAGGTGTCAGGGATGCTTTTGTAGAAGAGACAGAACCTAAGCTAAAATGAGTTTGCCAGGAAAGTGGGTCGGTGGGTGCAGGTTTGGGACATTGCCTTCCAAGTCAAGGGAATGGTCTATGTAAAATCTTGGAGATGCGAGAGGATACACAACTTCCTTCACTTTCCTAATTAAGAAACTCTACAGTAATTCTCTATTGCTTGAATATGTAGAATGGAGAGATGGTGGGAAATGATGCAGCATAGTCCACCAGAGGCTTCCAGATTTTATCAGGTGAGCCTGGTACTGTGGGGGAGAATTTCATGCAGAAAAGTGACTGTCAGATCACTGTGTTAAAAAACTCATCCTCCAGCATTGTTTATAAGGCATACTCTATGAGAAAGGTAAGACGAGAACTAATATAGTTCATTTCTCATGTTACACATGAGTAAACTGAGGCACAGAGAGAAATTAAGTAACTTGCTTAAGGTGATATAAGTGATAGAGACAGGATTTAAGTCCAGTGGAGCAGCCTAACTCAGATTCTGAAATCTCAACCACTCTGCCTTCAAAAGGTCAGAGGCAGCTGAGATGGGAAGAAGAGTAGTCCAGGGAAGAACAGAGGAGGGGAGGAGCTTGGGTGACTACTTCCAGGTATGCTGCTTTGCCAACCGGAAGATGGTGTTACCTTCAGATTAGTTTTTGGTATTTTATATTGTTACACTTTTTCTTGATGTTGTAGTGTTTCTCATTTGAGCTGCCATTGTTATTAATTCACAGAAAAAAAGTCCAGAATGTTGACATAATTTTACAAAACAAGTGTTTATCAGCTGATGAATGCATGAAAAGTTTTTGAAGGCTTTCACAGTAGTTTTAAGGTAAGTTCAATTTGTTTTTTAAAGACAATACTCAGTATTGTTCCTCCTAAAGCAGAATAGATTAGATTTTTATACTAGTAGTTGAACTTAACCTTAAAAACACTGTGAGAGTCTGTAACAGTCACTTGCTTCCAGGATTTTTCTGTTATCCCAAAACCCAGAGCTGGTCAGAAATTCCTAAATGTGTTTCCCAGGTTGTCTTCAGTAAAGGTCTATCATGATGCATTATGAAGTGCTGTCATTCCATTTTGAAGATGATAAAACAGTTTATAATTAGAGTTAAGGGACGTTGCCTGAGATTACTTAAGGATTAGAACTGGGATTATGATCCCAAAGTCTAGATTTGTGCACCACCCCACACTGTTACCATGCAGAGAAAGGAAGGTTGGTATGGTGGTTTGCTTCTCTTGTGAAGGAAAGGTGTGCTCCTCTAGCAGCAGAGTTACTGACTGTGTTATGCAGTAGTGTTCTTGAATTTCTTTATCAGAGAGAACACTATGCCTGATCATCTTAATTAGTATATCTAATACCAATTATTTAAAAGGCATTTTAGAATTTCTCGTGTATTAAGCATTCCCCCCATCCTCGTGTATTAAATATTTACATTAAATAAATTAAACCTGTTTTCCGCTGGTATTGCCTATATCTAATGTGTAGTAAGTCATGACACTGGGAAGGTGAGCAGGAATGAAAACACCATAGCCGTCATCAACTTAGAGTCTTTCAATCCAGCTTCCAGTTTACCTCTGGTCACTTGATATGGTTGGTACTCACAGTGTAGGAGAATGTTTTTAAATCAGGTTATGTAATAGGTCTCTAATGTTAGCCATAGAAGCCTTCGACCCACAGCAATTGGTCTAAGGTCATAGCTGCATCGTTGTGACAGTAAGAATACGATCCGCCTTTTTCTTCATGGCAGTCTAGTTCGTGTGTCTGTTATTTCATGAATTGGGGCTGTTGTCCTCACAGGATGCTGGACATTGCTTTTAGTATCAGAGAATCATTATTTTAAGGAATAATAGGAACCTTTTGGGGTGGAGGAAAAAAAAACGTTCACTTATTAGAGCGGATTTGTTGATTGTTTTTAATAAAGCCATTGAAAACTTCTAAAGAACAACTGATATTGGGAAGATTGTTGGGGCTTTTTTGTGAAAGGAGAAAAACAAACTGATTTTTGATGGTATGGTATCTAGAGAATAAATTTAAAGGATTTTTACTTTGGAAATTTGTTTTAATTTCTTGGACTAGTTTAAAATGTGACCTTTCAGTGGAATTTTAAATATGTGCATAAAAAAATTAAATACACAGCACTCGTTGTAGAAAAATATCAATCCTAGCTTTTATCTAACAACTTGAAAAGAAGTCTAGGGATGCCTCGGTGGCTCAGTGGGTCAAGCTTCTGCCTTCAGCTCAGGTCTTGATCCCAGGGTCCTGGAATCGAGTCCCACAATGGGTTCCTTACTCAGTGGGGAGTCTGCTTTTCCCTCTGCCTGCTGTTCCCTATTTGTGTGTGCTCTCTCTCTCTGACAAATAAATAATCTTTTTTTAAAAAAGTCTAAAATTTTATGTATGTATATATGTATGTAGGTAGGCTCCAAACTGGACTTGGATTAAATGTGGGGCTTGAACTCACAATCCTGAGATCAAGACCTGAGCTGAAATTGAGTCAGATACTTAATCAACTGAGCTAGCCAGGTGTCCCAGAAGTCTAAATTTTAAAACATTAGGAAAAGTGCCCCAGTGCCCCTGTAAAGAATGCACATAATTTCTTCCTAATCTGGGAGTAAGAAAATATTGTAAAATCTGAAAACACATTGTAGTTCGGATACTGTCTAATGAATTTCAGAGCCCCCTCCCAGGTTTCATAGTCAGACATTTGTGGCTTAGAGGGAGTGAGGCATTGTAGCAGTGCTCTGTCCTCTGAAGAACATCTAAAAGGGGCATGAAAGGTGGCATCCTTGGAAAGGTACTTTCAACTCCTTGTGACTCACCTGGAAGGTCAGTTGCCTTGCTTTTGCCCACCTGGCCACTGTTAGCAAGTGAGGTGTGCTTATGGGACTTGCCTCCTGAAATTTGACTTCTCTGGTCTTAACATCTAGAAACTTCAAGTAGTTTTTGCCTTAGAGTCCCTAAGGAGCCTAGCTACAACCTATTAGGGAATGGGGATGGGTACACTGTTGGATGTGAGGTTAAAATTGTGCTTTGAGCAGCTCAGCTGTTGGCGGTATTATCTAAAACTGCCTGTAGTGTATTTTTAGGTATGGGTGAGAGTAACTGTGCTTGGAATAGAAAAGGCCTGCTGCACCGAGACACGATGCTGGCAGCCGCAGCGGTGTACGGAGGTAAGCGAGCGGGCCGTCTTTCCCACCCTCGCCTCACTGAGGAACGTGTGCCTTGCCGGGTTTATCCCTTAAAGTTGCTAGTACTTTTTCCTTTCCTGTTGAGGCATCAGATTTTTTGTCCTTCCTTTCAGAACAGATCCTGTAGTTCCATATCCTTTTTCCAAACAGCCCTTAACTGTATTTCTGTCAGCTTCTCAGCTTTGAAGATTTTTCATGTAAGGCATTCTCAAAGTCCTCCAAATATCCCAATATCCATTTCTCTTCGGAGACATGACTTTTACTGAGCGGGTTTTTTTCTTCCTACTTCCATTTTTTTCAGATTGTAACCATTATTTGTCTTTATAGAAATGTACAAAAATGAGGATGGTTCAGTACCTGCCACATATCAGGTCTATTACATGATAGGATGGAAATACCATGATTCCCAGGTAATATTATTAAGACAAATCATTTCTCTTAGTGGGTTCATGTTTTCATTTACTTTTTATTTACACAGGGTGGGTTTAAGAAAAAATATGATGGCATTAAGGGATTTCATGTAGAGCTGTGTATCTATTTCTAATATCTTCAATGTTTCATTATTTTCAGGCAAGACCAGCTGAAAGAGGTTCGGCCACTGTGTCATTTGGAGAACTGGGCAAGATAAACAATCTTATGTCACAGGGGAAAAAATCACAATAAATATTTTATTCAATTCTAATCTACATTTGGTAACCCTTTCAGTTTTAATGTGGTTTCTGTTTTCATATGGATACTGTTATCTGGTGATTCGAATGTCTTATTTACACATTCAGCCAAAAGCAGGAAGATACTTCAATGAAAAAAACTATAAATATGTTCACATTTATAAATGCTGACTTGATGGAAAGACATTGCTCACACTGACATTTTGTACCTTTTTCTCCTGATCTTTTGTTATTGCCATGAGAGGGCGATAGCTATGGAGATGAGAAGAAGACAAGTTGATTGATTATCTAGAGTTATGGATCATTTGGAATAAAAACAGTTTTTATAATGACTAAGTTATTCAAGCTAAATTATTTGTCACACTGTCATCTTTGTTGTGAAGACAGTATAGGGTTATATGTCTCTCCAGAGCTATTACATAGTTTTATACTTCAGGAAAGTGTGGACCTTTACTGAATCTTTCCTCAGCATTTTTTTTTTAAAGCATCTGAATTCAGTCATTTCTTTTTTGCCTTCATGATCTGTGTAAGACTGTAGGGTTTTAGACCCCATGCTACCTTAGGTAAGAAGGGACCATTTTAAAGAATTACAGAAGAAAAATCCTGTGTGAAAGTATCCACACAGTGATGAAAAGTGCTCTTTGTTGTTTGATTTTCTTTTGTCATTTCAGGCCTTTGACACTATTATTCTAATCCGGGCGCACTGTCCCATTATCATCTAGCGGGGATCACCATCATGTGGAAGATGTCAGGCTCAGACAGCTTAGAATGGAGGGACGAAGATGGTGATGAGGAAGCAGGGAGGAGGCTGGGAAGAGTGAGTGGCGACTTCCATTGCTCCAAGTTGAGTTAGGGAGTTAGGGAGTAGTGCTGACAGCTTTCTAACTGTGGGACCCTGAGCAGGTGTGTTAAAACTTCATCCTCACTGGTAAATGCCAGGTGAAATAAACCCAGCAGAGACAGGTCTATGCCAGTTCACATGGAATAAGGCACAAAACTAACCATACTTTTGAAAAAAAAAACTGGTGAGAACTGAGTCTGATTCACTAGGCGGTAGAGAGCCATTGCTGCCCTCTACAGTTCACCGTTTCACCAGGCATGGGCCTCAGCCCCCTCTCCAGCCTTAGTTAAGTTACTACTGTTTATCTCCCCCAGCCTGCCTTCCCTTGACCACACTGGCACCAAGCTCTTCCTGGGTAAGGGCACTAATCTGCCTTGTCTGCAGCATAGTGCTTTGCACATAGTAGATATTCAGTTACATTTTGAATTGAATATGGGGGAAAGTGTGCCCTTTTAAAAACTTAAGTTACAGTTAAAACCCAAGGTCTTATAGGAGAAAAAGGAGTACCTATTCTTGCTGTGTTTGGGTAGGAAATATATCAATATTACAAACTGGGATACTCTTTTTTTTGAACCATATTATGCCTGCTTTTCACCCTTGTCCCAGGCTAATTTATTTTATCAGTGTTCCAAGATTCATTGTTTATGTGCCACACCTAGTGCTCTATGCAATACGTGCCCTCCACAATACCAGGCTCACCCAACCTCACACCTCCCTCCCCTCCAGAACCCTCAGTTTGTTTCTCAGAGTCCACAGTCTCTTGTGCTTCGTCTCCCCCTCTAAATCACCCCCCCATTTTTCCTTTGCTTCTCCTCATGTCCTCCATGTTATTTGTTATGCTCCACAAGTAAGTGAAACCATACAAAAATTGACTTTCTCTGCTTGACATATTTCACTCAGCATAATCTCCTTCAGTCCCATCCATATTGATACAAAAGTTGGGTTTCATCCTTTCTTATAGAGGTATAGTATAGAAACTGGGATACTCTTTTTAACTCTTATTTTATTTTATTTTGTTTTTAACACAGGAAAATAATATTCAGGAAGTAAAATTTGGTCAAGTTTTTAAGCTTAATTTTCAGAATTTGAAAGGAGAAGAGAAAAATAATAAAAGACCCTATTGTTAAAATTGCAAACTGATGACTGAGGAACGGATATACTATGGTGACTGTATTTCCTAAAGGACATGTGTTTTGTATGCATTATTTGTTTTTTGAGGAATGCATACAAACTTGTGAAGTGCTTATTGCTGAGGAATGGGACTGAGGAACTCAGTGTGTGTGCATCTGTCAGGTTTGAATGTTGGGTGCAGGAGGTGGCCAGAAGCCGGAAGGAGACTGGTACTTTTCTTTTTTTTTTTTTTTTATGTTTCTGTGAAATTTGAAGTTTCTTACCAAGAATATTACCTGTTTATTTCATGCTGATTATGGATACATGGATGGTGGGGTAGCCTGGGAAGGAGTCTACCCTGGGCTATTTAAAAAATAAATAAATAAGGTCATGGCTTAAAAAAACAAAGGAAAGAAAAATTAGCACAACTAATTGATATTTTTTGTTTAACATGAGTGACAGTAGTGAAATTATTTTTTTTAGTTAATATCTGCTTGAAGTATCTATCAAGCTTTAATTGTTTGAAAACCTCAGGCAATTCATTTTTCTGAATGGCTGTGTTTTCCAAGTGATTAAGATCTCATTCTTTTTAAGTAACAATACTTTATTTTTTAAAATTTATTTTTAAAAACTGAAGTATAGTTGACACATTGATTAATGTTGCGTGTACAACATAGTGATTGGACAAGTTTATGTTATGTTGTACTCACCATAAGTGTAGCTACCATCTATCAGCATACAATGCTATCACAATACCATTAATTATGTTCCTTATGCTGTACATTTCATCCCCAAGATTTATTCATTCCATAACTGGAAGACTGTATCTCCCACTCCCCTTTACCCATTTTGCCTACCCCCACCCCCTTCCCCTCTGGAAACCATCTGTTCTTTGTATTTATGGGTCTGTTTCTGTTTTTGTTTCTTTGTTTTTTTAGCTTCAACTTACACATGAAATCATACAGTATTTGTCTTTCTCTACCTGATTTATTTCACTTAGCTTAATACCCTCAAGGTCCATCCATGTTGTTGCAAATGGCAAGAATTCATTCTTTTATGAATAACATTCCATTGTATCCATTGTATATATGTATATAAATACCATCTCTTGATCCATTCATCAATTGATGGACGCTTGGGTTGCTTCTTGGCTATAATAAATAACACTGCAATAGGGTCACCCAGGTGACTCAGTTAAGTGTCTACCTTCAGATCAGGTCATGATTCTGGGGTCCCGGGATTGAGCCCCGGCCGGGCTCCCTGTTCACTGGGGAGTTTACTTGTCCCTCTCCCTCTGCTCCTCCCCCTGCTTGTCTGTGCACTTGTTCTTTCTCCCTCTTTCAAATAAATAAAATAACACTGCAATATACATAGGGATGCATATATTTTTTTAAATTAGTGTTTTTGTTTTCTTGGGGTAAATGCCCAGTAGTGGAATTACTGCATAATATGGTATTTTTATTTTTAATATTTTGAGGAACTTCCAGTGTTTTCCACAGTGGCTGGCCCAATTTGTATTCCCACTGATAGCATATGAGTGTTCCTTTTATTCCACATCCTGGCCAACAATTGTTATTTCTTACCTCTCTGACTCTAGCCATTCTGATAAGTGCAGGTGACAGTTCATTGTGCTTTTGATTTGTATTTCTCTAATGATGAGTGATATTAAACATATTTTTTCATGTGGCTTTTAGCCATCTGTATGTCTTTAGAAAAATGTCTGTTTGGGTCCTCTGCCCATGTTTTAATTGGATTGTTTGGAGGTTTTTGGTGTTAAGTTGTATAAGTTCTTTATATGTTTCTGGATATTAACTCCTTATCAGTTGTATCATTTGTAACTGTTTTCTCCTTTTTGTAAGTTTCCTTTTCATTTGGTTCATGGTTTCCTTCTTGTGCAAGCTTCTTATTTTTTTATAGTCCCAGTGGTTTATTTTTCCTTTTTTTCCTCTTGCCTGAGGAGACATCTCTAGAAAAATATTTAAGCAATAATAAGTCCAAAATATGTCACATTCTTGAATGGTGTGTAGGACATAGCCATTTCTTTATAACTCTACAGTTATTATCATAAATTCAAGTTGTACTTTATTGCTTATTCTGACATTGGAATGATGTGGTTTGTCTCTTATCCAACACTTTTTAAATTTACTGCCACTTGTCACTTTCATCAGCTCAGCAAAAATCAACTTTATTGAATCCATTCTACTTTCTGATCTATTAGAGTTCAGATTAGAAGGTTTCTAGACTAGTGTGTGAGGTAGGAAAGAGGAGCAAGGTTTTGGGAAAAGGACTCTCCTTTGCAGTAAAATGCATTGGGTTTTATTGGTTCCCTTAACAAATCTCCTTTGAGTCTCTTGTGCTAGGCTTCCAATTCGCTGTTTTTAGTTGTCAGTCTAACAGGGCTTCCACCTGTGGCCCCTGGGACGTCTGTCGGCTGCTGGGAGACTTTGGGTTATTCTCTGGTTCTTAACAGTATTCCACATTGTTGGTATGGAGAGTTCCAGAACAGGCAGTGTATATGAAAATTTGTATTTTTCCTAGCTGTGGTATCCAGGCGGCTCGGGCCTGCTTTGAACACTCTAACTTTTTTAAAACAAAGATTGGGGCACCTGGGTGGCTCAGTGGGTTAAGCCTCTGCCTTCAGCTCAGGTTATGATCTTAATGTACTGGGATCGAGCCCCGCATCTGGCAGGAAGCAGGGAGCCTGCTTCCCCCTCTCTCTCTGCCTGTCTCTGCCTACTTGTGATCTCTCTCTCTGTCAAATAAATAAATAAAAACTTTAAGGGGAAAAAAAAAAACCCACAAAGATTGTTGGGGCACCTGGGTGGCTCAGTCGTTAAGCTACTGCCTTTGGCTCACGTCATGATCCCCGGGTCCTGGGATTGAGCCCCACGTTGGGCTCCCTGCTTGGTGGGAAGCCTGCTTCTCCCTCTCCTACTCCCCCAACTTGTGTTCTCTCTCTCCCTGTGTCTTTCTGTCAAATAAATAAATAAAATATTTAAAAAACAAAATAAAGATTGTTGCTTTATAGAAACATTTTGCAGGATTTGTTGAGATGGAAGCCACTCCTAGACATCAAATATGTGATATGAAAGGCACCTGGGTGGCTCGGTGGGTTAAGCCTTTGCCTTTGGCCCAGGTCGTGATCTCAGGGTCCTGGGATCAAGCCCCACATTGGGCTCTCTGCTCAGCAGGGAGCCTGCTTCTCCCTCTCTCTCTGCCTGCCTCTATGCCTACTTGTGATCTCTCTCTCTCTCTCTCTCTGTCAAGTAAATAAATAAAATCTTTTTTAAAAAAAGAGTATGTGATATGACCGTAAAAAGTGACACAAGTGTGTAACTCATAAAGTATGAAGCAAGTTTTGCTTTTCAGACTGTTTTAGTACCATTTTATCTATTAGATGGGAACAATTACAGTATGGCCTGTACTGAAGACACAGTTTTTATACTCCACATTTGGCCCTTAAATAAGGATGAGATCAAAGTATTTTATCAGGATTGGATTCTGTGTAGGAAAGAAGATTAATAGATATCTGGGGGGAAAGAAGGATATTTGGCACAGTCATTGTTATTTTACTCCTTTGTAAGTTACTGTTTTATTCTCTTGCCCAAGAAGAAATGTTTTGAGCTTTGGGTTGCAGGGAGAAGTTTGAAGTAGTGCTTTATTACTGTTGCCATTAATAATCTGAAGTTTATCTTGGGAAACTTACCATAAGTGGGCCTGCCCTTTCAGAAATTGATATACTGTGGTTCTCTGCCTGGATACTTGACAGAGATTTATCTTGCTGGTATAAAAACAATTAATTTGAAAATAATGGAAGGTACAGGGGGCACTGTTAAGTTGTTAACAAATGAGTAAATAATGCTTTGGGCTTGTGGTGGTTTTAAAATCTATCCACAGATTGTGTGATATGTTCCTTTCTAAGTGGAGGAGCTTAATTTCCCTCCCTTTGAGCACGGGCTGAATTGAGTGATTCCCTTCCAACAAGTAAAATACCGAAGAGAAGGTGTGTCACTTCTGAGAGAAGGTGATGAAAAGCATTGCTTCCACCTTGCTCTGTCCCGGATCACTTACGTGAAAGCCAGTGGCCATAGCGTGAGGGCATTCAAGCAGCACCATAGAGAGGATATAGAGGTGAGGAAATGCCAGCAGCCATGTGAGGGAGCCGTGTTGGAAGCAGATCCTCCACTCTGTCTAACTCATGTCATCACAGTCCTGGCTGACACACCTCGATGCAGCCTCCTGAGAGACCCTGAGCCAGAACCACCCAGCTAAGCCTCTCCCAAATTTCCAAAGCCCGAAAACTGAGATAATAAATGTTTGTCATTTAAGCTACTGTCCTTGGAGTCATGTCTTAATGTAGCAATAGATAACCGGCAATACTGTCCGAGAAACGTTGGGTGCCCGGGGTATGCCAAGCTGTTGCTTTAAGTATAGAAGATAGCCTGCTATTTCAAATTATGTAAAGTCAAATGAAACCAGAAAGTCAAATTCTGACCATGAGGATTCAGTGTAAAAAGTACATGTGGCTTCCACTCCCTTCCCTTTTGCTTTAACTGTTGAGTTCCTGACAACTTGTTACCAGTATAGACTGTTGGCACTGTGCACTTAATTGCCAGGCTGTCAGATGAGCGTGATGCTGTGGAAGTAGGTAAAGGCTTTCCTAAAGCTAGGATTGATCTAGGCTTGCTAGCTGTTGCCAAAAGGTAAAGGTAAACTGCCTGCACTTTCGAAGTGGCCCATGTAGTCTGGACATTCTCTAGACTCCTTATTCAAGACTGTCATGCAGGTGCTCAGGATGCCATCAGTAGCTCTGTCAGTGCAGGGCCTGGGAGTCATGGTCTGGGTTCAGTCCTGGCCCTGCTGGTCCCTAACATTTGGGCAAACTCCATCTCTGACCTCAGGGTTTTCATCTGTGAAATCACAGGTTTGATACTCAGTCTCAAAGGAGGGCACAGGCCTGCTTCCATGTTCCTGAGGGGCTTTTTCAAATGGAACATTTCTACCATCTCCCTATTGTTTGGAAACCTTGGCCACAGGGATCTTCTGTCACTGAAGGGACTGTGGGACATCCCTTCATCATGTCATGGTGGGAAGATGGCAGTGAGCCATTCAGCGGGATGATATCATAAGCATTTAGCCCAGTACTTGGAGCTGTACTTGGGTCCCAAGACAAGTTGATAAGATTGCCCTCCCAGCTGCACAATCCTTCCTTCTCCATCTGTCCACCCATCCGTCCGTCCGTCCTTCCTTCCCTCCATCCTTATTTCTTTCTTCCTTTTTTTTTTTTTTTTTTTTTTTGGAAATCCTTTACAATACTGATTTGTTTTATTGGGGTTTTTTTTCCATAAATATTTAAATTCCAGATAGTTAACATACAGTGTAATATTAACGTACAATGCAATGATTCAACACTTCCATACAACACCTGGTTTTATCACAAACGTACTCCTTAATCCCTATCACCTATTTCACCATCCCCCACCTACCTCCCTTCCAGTAACCATCAGATTGGCTATATAGTTAAGAGTCTCTTTCTTGGTTTGCCTTTCTTTTTCCTCCCTTTGCTGTTTTTCAGACTCCATGCTGATGTTTGAGGACTTCTCCCTTTTTTTTTTTTTTAAGATTTTATCTATTTATTTGACAGACCGAGATCACAAGTAGGCAGAGAGGCAGGCAGAGAGAGAGGAGGAAGCAATCTCCCTGCTGAGCAGAGAGCCCGATGTGGGGCTTGATCCCAGGACCCTGAGATCATGACCTGAGCCGAAGGCAGTGGCTTAACCCCCTGAGCCACCCAGGTGCCCCAAGACTTCTCCTTTCAAAATTATCTTGGATTTCATTTGAGGATAAGGTAGGCACAGTGTGGTTTACCTTAGGTCTCCTGGTCTTAGAAGTGGTCCAAATGCATCATTGTTACTCTAAGTCCACGGGCCACAAAGGAGGGCTCCACATCCTTACATATTCAGCATGGACTGCCTTCTACATTTTTCATAGAACATGCCATTTATTCACAGTCACCAAACATTTAGCATTTAGGAAGTGTTCCTGAATCTCACAGGAAGTTCCCAGTTAATTGTCCAGGTGACAAGGTTCTGTCAGTAAGATCGTAAGAGACAGTGCTCCGGCTGCAAGTGGCAGCACTCTGGAAGACCAAGCAAAGGCACAGATAGGAAGTACCTTGTGATCTCTGAGTCAGGAAATCTGCATTGTTTCTTGAGAAGCCAGCTGAACTTCTCAACAAAGGCAGCTTCCTTTACCCTGTACCAAAATGTCATGGGTTGGTAGAGACCTTTCTCTAAAGTGCATTCTTGCACTCTTGTATTGTGCCAAGCCTTTGATATGCATTCTCAATTATTTCATCCTCACAGCTCTTTATGGGGTGGATACTAGTCCGATTGTCCCTATTTTTCAGAGGAGGAAACGGTTTCAGGGAGACTGTTCTTCAGAGTCACATAAATGGCACAGACAATATGGGACTTCAGTCTCATAGATGACAAACAGTGCAATTCAGGTCAAAGGAAGGTCAAAGCCTTCCAAGAGCTACCATTCTTTCCCTCTATGTCTCCCCAATCTGCCACAACACTGTACACACCAGGCAGGTGATTCCATCCACTGTCCAAAACATGCTCACCCCTGTGCTTGAATCTGTTCCTGCAGAGCTTCCTGCCCTCCAACCTCTTCCGCATCCCTCCTACTCTACACTCAGCCGTGCTTTAAATCCAGCTTGGGATGCCTGGGTGGCTCAGTTAGGCGGCTGCCTTCGGCTCAGGTCATGATCCAGAGTCCCAGGATCAGCAGGGAGTCTGCTTTTCCCTCTGCCCCTCACCCCACTCCTGCTGTCTCTCAAATAAATAAATTTGTCTTTAAAAATAATTTTTAAAAAAGAAATCCAGCTCAAGTTCATCTTACTTTCTTATCCCAGACTATCTTGAACTTTTGTTAGTTCACTCTCCTTTCTCCATTTATATGTTATTTCCCATCCTTAAGTTCTTCCTCTTCAGCTAAATATTCAGTTCTTTGAACTATTGACATTACTATAATCAGAGTTTCATGTGCCTCAGGAAACTCCCAGAGGAGTCACTGCCAAGCAGACAATGGGATTCTGTGAGCACAGAAAACAGCAGGAGACAGGAAAGACCAGCAGTTGCATTGGGCATATTCAGCTGCAAATCCTGAGAATCAGCCACTTGATTGGACTTCAAGGCCAGATTCTGATTGTGGTGGGATCTGGGTATCAAACAAAGCAGATATGGATAACGGTACGGGACACAGATGCTGGGACTGGGAAACAGGGAAGAGCTCAGTCCTAGAGAATAAGACTAGAGCTATGATGGGAGTCAAAGCAAGGTATGCAGTGGTGCTGGTGGGCATTATGCTGGAATGGTAGGTCTCAAGTCCAGGCAAGATGTCCAGCTGTCGTCATTGAATTTCAGACTAATGGACTTAATGACCCAATAACCGTTTTATCAAGGAGTGCTTTGCAAGACATTGAACCTGTTTGAGGGAACATTAGCCTAGATGAAGCTAGGCATTATATAGCCTTGTTGAATTCAATAGTTGTGGGAGAGCCTACATTCAATTGTCAGAATCTACTCACCTGAAAAATTGTTTATGAACTTTCTCAAGGCATTCCAGTGCAGTGGTTAAGAGCATGAACTCTGACCTGGTTGTCCTGAATATGTGGCCTTGGACAAGTTTCTTGACCCAGTTTCCTCTTCTGTAAAAGAGGAAAGATGATAGGCTATTCTCCTGGGAAGGTAGCTGTGAAGATCAAATGAGTTAATAATATATTCGGTTAGAACAGTGCTTGGCACATAATAAGCATGAAATGTTAGCTATTATTATTCTAGACAGAATGAATTTTAAGGATGCTTTCAGGAATAAATTACTGACTTAATGTTGTGATGCTAGCTTACCATTTGTCCTACATAAAATTCCCTCTTGCCCACACAATAAGATTGATTAATAAACAGACACTGCTTTTAAAGTCATTATCTCTTTTTAAAAAGGAATACATTGTGGGCGCCTGGGTGGCTCAGTTTTTTAAAACCTCTTCCTTGGGCTCAGGTCATGATCTCAGGGTCCTGGGATTGAGCCCCACATTAGGCTCTCTGCTCGACAGGGAGCCTGCTTCCCCCTCTCTCGCCTGCCTTTCTAACTACTTGTGATCTCTCTCTCTCTCTGTCAAATAAATAAATTAAATCTTTAAGAAAATAAAAAGGAATAAATTGCACAACCTCAGACAGCTGTTTAGCCTCTATCACAAAATTCAAATAGATCTCAGTTAAGTGAGATTTGTTCTAATTCTCTCTTAGGTGAAGATTGAATGTTTCTTTCTTAGAGGCACTTAGACATTATTTTCTGATTAATTAAATGCAAGTTAGGATAATTTATTTCACACAAGCACATGATAAAAAAAAATTTCTGTATCAAAACATAGATACCAATGCTGGATGAAATTAATTGGGTGTCAAAAAAACCCAACAACTAAGAATTAAAATAAACCTCATAGCTTAAAAAATAATTCTATTCTTGCCACACATGAAAAGATTTTAAAGCATTTTTCTATTGTAGACATTTTGTTTCTTCTCTAGAGGCTAGATTGCAATTATAAAACTTTTGAGGTATAAGACATCAGAGAAATCTTGTTTTACCATTGAGGAAACAGAGTTCCTTAGTTTCCATATTCAGGGATGGATTTGCCTGAAGTCACTAGCTGGTGGTGGAGAGTCGGGTCTGCAGTGCAGGTGTTCCAGGGAGTCTGGTGTAGGAACCTGTGGAAGGCTGACATCCTTCATGCAATCCCAGCAGAGCTGGGGCCCGGCTGCCACACCTCCCCTACGCTGGATGTAGAGTCGTGAAGCATGCCAAGTGAATGTCCTTGAGGTCCCTTGCACAACACTCCATTTAAGGGCTTTCCATATTGAGTTCTTTGCAAAACTTGGAGTCACCCCTTATGTGGGATTTATTTAGAGCAAATTTCTATGTTGCAGATTATAGTAGACTGAATGTTGAGAACTGAAAAGTACTACTGCCTGGCTCCTACCCCAGAGATTCTGGTTTAATTTGGCTTGGGCAGGGGTGGGTGGAGAGCTGGGGTGGGGGCGTTAAAAGCTAAAAACTTGCTCTAGAGCAACAGCTTTTCCTGCAGCGGTACTGAATCACAGAGAGACCCCATTTTTAACCTCTCTTCTCTTGTGGTTGCGGATTTTGAAGGACTTGTGCTGCCATATTGGTTATAAAAACACATGAGTCTTTCTTTGTGCGCTTGGTGATGAGCTTGTGTTGGAGAGAGAGAGTGTGTCAGACTGGGTTGGAGGCTGAAGAAAGGTGGGTGTGTGCAAGTTCATCATTCAGTACTTACGGAGCATCTACTAGACAAGGCATTGGATACCCAGTGATAAGCAGGACCTAACGCTGCCCTCACAGAGCTCTCCCTGGGCTGACTAGAGACCACAGTGAAGCTGACATTATGTGTTTTTTTGTGTTTGTTTGTTTGTTTGTTTGTTTGCAACCAACAATACTCTGATTGAGACACGTGTGTGAAGACACTATACAAATTAGTGTGTGGTGATTCTCAAATAAATAGGGCAGGGATCCTGCCTTCGTTTCAGGGTGCAGGGTAACACAGGTGCCCCCCTATAGTTTGTAATGGACTATGAGAAATGCCAGAAAAGAGGTCTGGCCAAAACATGTGGGGGAACTCAAGGAGAGAGATGATATGCTGTCTGTATGGGTGGGGATGGTATCAGAGAAGACTTTGCTAATTGTGTTGTTTATTTCACCAATTATCTGGGCACCTACTAGGTCCCAGACATCGTGCCAGGTACTAGGGTGTAATGATGAAGAGGCTGCAGTCTTTAAGGGCCCTCAGTCAGCTGGGGCAGAACAACAACAAAAAATACAGGATTTTTTTTTTTTTTTTTAATTCTAAGTGCTGTTCATTGTGATTTGTATCCTAGTTTTAGAGATGTTAAATTTTGGGAAAATATGTATTTTAGAATTAATGAAATAAGTAGGAATAGATCATTCAGAGTGCTTTCTATGGCCCAGACAAGAGTAAATGATTTACACATACCAAGTCCTTGTTTCAAGGTTTTCTTCAGGGAACCCAAACGAATAATAGGGAGTTTGACTTTCATCCTAAAGACAATGTAGAGTCATTGATGAATTTTAATTGAGGAGTGGTGCATCATTTCTTTTTGAAAAAGAACGTAATTTCTTTTTGATACAGTGTGAGGAACATCATTTCTTTTTGATACAGTGTGAGGAATGCCATGAGGGAGACAGAACATTTAGGTCCAGAGAGCTAAGTGTCCAGAGAGGTTGAAGCATCCCAAATGGAGGAACAGATGGTGATGAAGGTGAGTCTACACTGACAGGTGAGGATGGGAGCTGTACGAGGTGGTCATCAGTGAGAACCCATGACTGACTGATCAGCTTGGAAGCTGGGAAGAGGATGGAGAATGCTAGAGAGAAGGAAGAATGTATCCAGTGAGAAGTAAATACCACACAGGCAGGGAGCTTCCTTCCCATTTGAGCTGTCCATTAAAAGATGACCAAGACTTTTTGAAAACATGTTTCCTAATTACCTCCTACTGTCATTATAAATGCTGTATGGGTTTACTGTGGACATGTGGGGAGATAATTCTTAAAACCCTGAAATCCCATCAACCACCATTAAATTTTCAGTGTCTATCTCTCCAGTATTATACTACTAGCTAACTAGATAACAAAAATCAAATATAGTATATCATCTGGCCTTTTCACATCCTGTCCTTTTCACATATCATACTGTGAGCATTTTCCTGTCATTCTTTAAAAAACACAACTTTTTAATGACAATGTAACATTTCATCATGCGAGTAAGTCATATATTAGTAGGAGATTTCTGTTTTGTAGGATTGTACCTTTTTCTATTTTTTTTCTCATCATAGACAACTATAAGATGAATAGCATAAATTACTAGGAGTGGGATTACTAGATTAAAATCATGAACATAAGTAGGGTTCTTGATCATTATTATCAAGCTGCACCCCTAGTAAAGTTGTACCAATATATACCTGCCAGATAGAGGACAGTTCCAGAAAGGCAAAGACTTTGGTCTGTTTTGTTCATTGTTACACTCTCAGGACCTAGAAAGTACCTGGTTCCTCATGGATTTTCAACAATTACTTAATGGTCAGAAATTACAGATGAATGAAGAGTGAGTGAATGGATGTCTTACCACACCCTCGCTATTTCAGTTATAATTTTTAATGGATCTTTGCCAATTTGATAAGTGAAAAATGATATATTATTGTTTTCAAATACTACTTTGATCATTAAGTATGAGCTCGTGTATTTTCCTGTGAAAGGGTATTGGCTCATTCTGGCATTTGATAGGATTCAAGTTCACATACACTTACTAGCTGTGCAATTTTTTGAGTTTTGCAAAATGCTTCACTAAGCCTGTGATCTCCTTTTAAAACAGAAATGATAATAGTACCCCTCTTTATAGAATCACTGTGATGAAGAATAATGTAACGTATAAAGTGTAGTGCAGGCAAATGTAGAGCAAATCAATGTTGATCATGTTTTAAATTATTTGTCTTTTCATGTGTTTTCCCCACTTTTTTCTATTTCATAGTTTATTTTAAACTTTAAGGACCTTAACTCTCTGACCTATTCATTCCATACATTTTTCCACATTTCTGTCATTTTGTATGTGGTGGCTTTCTTAATGTACTGAAATTTTATTTCATTTCTACTCATATCTGTAATATTTTCCTTTGTGATAACTTTCACTGCTTTGGTGCTTAAAAATTATTTCTTCATGCTGGGATGTTAAATATTTTTCTTGATTTTTTTTTTCTAGGCTAATTCTTAATGCTTCTGTATAAAGTGGTTTAATCTACCTGTTATTTATTTTAGTTATACTAGTCTAGACTAGGCAGCAGTTACAAATAAACTCTGAATTACTAGTGGCTTGCACAGCAAAAATTAATTTCTCATTCAGGACAAGTCTGCAGGATTTGGGGAGAGGGTCTCTATCTAGTGCCTCAGAGATCCATGTTCCATTTTCATGTATGCTTTTATAGAATTTTCTAATATATTACAGATATAAATACATACTTCTCAGTTTTTATACAGTGGGGCCAAACAGCATAAACTATTTTCAAGATACATAGTGAACAAATTAAATATGATCCCTGTTTCCACAGAGTATACAATCTAGTGCGTATGGAAATAGATGCTGATTTCATCCCAACTTGTTTATTATCTCTGTTTTCTGGTATTTTAAATATGATCTTTCCTTAGATTCTTTCTTGGTTTGAATTCCCCCCAAAGCACACCCTGAGACAAACATTTGAGGGCAAGTAGTTTATTTGGAAAGGGAGTGGGGAAGTGAGGGAATGGAAAAATGAAAGGGAGAAAAAGTCTGTAAAAAAAAAAGTGCTGGTTCGTAGGTTACTAAAGGGGACTATTGGGGTTCAATCCTGCTTGGACACCTTCTGAGAGCTCTAAATACTTCAAATCAGCCTGCTCAGGCAAGGAGACTGGGAAATTCCTCTTCTTCTTTGGCTGAGGCCTGGTCCCAGTGCCCTGTGTGTGGCCAAGAATTCTCCTGCAGCCAAGGACCGTCCTCAGACCGAGGAATGCAGGTGCTGGAGGTAGGAAGCCATGTGCAGGGACTGCACATGGAAGATGCAGGTGATCTGAGAACTGGCCTGAGAGGACCCGGATGGGGCGCTGATACTGACACTATTCATCTGGAAAAGGGAGCCATCTTTGGAAAGCAAATTTACACAGTGTGGGGAAGGGGTTGGGAATGGGAGAAAAAACCAGACAGTGAGGAAAGTCAGTATAGCTCAGAGAATGACCCACAGTATTGGTCAATGGCATTGATTGATCATGATCAAGATTTCACATTCCATTTTGAGTTGTCAGTGAATTACATGGCAAGATTAATGATAGCCTTTTGGATTTTTGTATGTTGGCAAGGTTTTCTCTGTGATGCTTTTGAAACATGATTAAAACAAGGATTTTTCTAAAGAAACTTATATAAATTTTAACTTTAGTTCACTTTAATATTTTTAATGGGAAGAAGGAAAAATAATAGATGTCATGTTAAAAGCTATATTTGACAATAAGATAATAGCATAATGGGGAGGGTGGATAGAATGGAAGAGAGCACACTGGCTTTGAGGTTGGCTCTGAGTTTGAATCCTAAATCTTTCCACTAACTGGCAGTGTTGATGAAGTTTTAGAATATAACTGAGGTCCAGAGCCGAGTACCAAGAAAGAATTCTTAAGACCTCTCTGGTGTCAAAGGTGATTTTATTAAAGCACGAGGACAGGACCTGTGGGCAGAAAGGGTTGCTGCCCTGGGGTTGTGAGGAGTGGCTGATTATGAACTTTCATATGCTAAAGAGGACCTATAAGATACCAGAGGACTTGCCATTGTCAGGTTAAGATTGTTTTTTCTGGGACACCTGGGTGGCTCAGTGAGTTAAGCCACTGGGTTTGGCTCAGGTCACAATGCCAGGGTCCTGGGATCAAGTCCTACACTCCTTGCTCGGCAGGGAGCCTGCTTCTCTCTGCCTCTGCGTGCTTGTGCACTCTTTCTCTCTCTGACAAATAAATAAATAAATAAATAAACAAATAAATAAATAAAATCTTAAAAAAGATTTGCTTTCCCCTCTAGCAAGGCATTAACATTAACATAGTTGGGAGATTTCTGGAAGAATGTCACACGTGTCCCACCCAGGAGTGGGGTCAGGGGGGCTTGGGAGGTGGTACTTTGTCTTCAGCCAGCCTTCTGTTCCCTCATCAGTATGACCTTGGGCACGTTGCCTATGTGTTCTCTGAGCCAGGATATTCTTATCTGGAAGATGTGACAATTCGTTCTTCAACAGATTATTTTAGTTTGGGTTTTCCCAGAAGACGCTGAGAAGAGAAGCATTTGGAGTTTGGGGAACTATAAACCCTTCAGGTCCATGGTGCCTCTGGAAATGCATGTTCAGCACAAGACTGCTTTTTCTATTAATAATAAGCCATTGTTACAATGGCACGTTTATATTTGCTATGGGTTGCTACTTTTCCTTATGAAAAGGATACATCTTATAGGAGGTAAATAGCTTTTCCATGTTAATCATATTAAGAAAATACTCCATGGGGAAAGAATTCATTCTCACAGAATAAGGAATGAAGGGAAGACAGAAGTGGTGGGGAAACCTGTAACCTCACATGGAGCCAAATTTAATGTGAAATCCATGATTTATGTTTCCACCCATTCTGCATTCCCCGCCCCCTTTTTTTTTTTTTTTTTTGGTAACAATGACTTTTATAAAAAAATAAAATAATAAATTTCTTTTCTGATGCCTCAGGTGTTTTCCGTGGGTGTGGAATAGAGTTGGCTGAGACTATTTTTATGAACCCATTACAAACTGAAGGAGCCTTTTCTAACTTGCCAGTGGTAGGGGGGCCATCTTAGCTCTGAAGCTACTTTTGTGCACCTCACTGTTGGTTTCGTGGCTTTGGAACTGCAGACTCTTCTAACCTTCGTACTTTCCTGAGAAAGAAACTAATGGAGCCCACAGCAGTAGTTTCTGGCACAGTTAGAACTGGAGCTCTTTGTTTGCTTGTTCCCAGCTCGGCACACACTTCTCAGTGATGACATCGTCAGATGGGGATTTTCTGGGTGATAATACAGGACTCTTGGTGCCTAGATTTATGTTGAGGCCTATAGGCTGAGAATTAACTAAAAGAGCCAATTTTCTAAACTGAGTGGCTGCATATCCTCCGTGGATTTGCAAAGTGGTGGAGATTGAAACAACTTTTTTTGCAGGGAGTTTTCTGATTGCTGTTGTATTTCCCAAGGCAGGAGGGAGAGAGGGACCTCTGCCATCAACTGTCACCAAAGGAGGGGGGCTCAAAGGAAGGAGCTTGGAGAACTTCATCTGCAGTGCCTAGAATGTGGGGGATGGTAACCTGGAGTGTGACAGACGCTGAGTGGGGAGAGGCTATGGTTACCTGCCCCAGATGAGAGAGAGAGAATGAGACCAACAGAATCAGAGGAGCATTCCTTTCCCCTTTCTCAGAAGTCCCAGGCTGAAGTAGGCAGGTCAGGAGCTGCTTACTGCATTCAGTTCTTTCAACATACTCCTTACATTTGTTAATCTATTTACTTTGTTGCACCTGCATTTCCTTTTGATACAGACACTGTTCATGAGCTAGTATCAAATACCATGATTCTGCTTTTCCATATCATCCTTCTCTAATGGGCTGTCCTTAGAGCTGGCTGCTCTTCCACCAAGGGCAGGGTCAAGAATGTGTGTTCTTCTGGGACCAGATGAAGGACACAAGGATAGAGCCAGCCTAGAGCTTGCCTGGAGAGAGGGTACTTCATTAGTTTCCTAGAACTATTATAAAGATATCACTACGAGATTGGTGGCTTAAAATGACGGGTAGTCATTCCTTCACAGTTCTGGAGGTCAGAAGTCTGAAATCAGGGTGTTGGCCAGACCACATTACCTCCATATGTTCTAAGGGAGAATCCATTCCTTGCCTCTTCCAGCTCCTGATGGCTGCTGGCATTCCTTGGCTGCACCCACATCACTCCACTGTGGTCACACTGCCTCCTCCTCTTCTGTCTGTGTCAGGCCTCTCTGCCCCTCTCTTATTAGGACACTTGTGACTGGATTTTTAGGTCTTACCAGATAATCAAGATGATCTTCCCATCTCGATAATCCATAATGCAATCACTTCTGCAAAGTTTTATTTTTGACATAGGAGTTAACATTTATAGGTTCCCGGGATTAGGACATGGATGTCCTTGAGGGCCCATTATTCAGCCTACCATAGGTAGGGAGTCCCACCAGAGAATCTGTTGGATGGACTAATGGATGAGCAGGGCTGTTGGGCTCAGGAGGCCTCACTCATGAAGTAGATGCTTTTCTTGGTCAGCTCTGATTTCAGTTAGAGCTATGGAGGGCCTTTTCCTGCAACCCCAGACTCCTGCTAGCTGTGCCCAATGTTGAGGGAAGGCACAGGTCTTTATCTCAGAGACATCCCCAAAGCCTCTGAGAAATAGCCTGGAAAGGGATGAGGGGGAGTTATTGCAGCCCTGCGCAATCCTCAGATGTTGGAGAAGGTAACTGATGGGCAAGTGACCCAGCCTCTCATTTTTCAGACATAAAATTCTGGGAGATATTTTGTAAACTTTTGGTCCTTGGTAGGACCCCCAAGGTCCTACCCATTGAGATCACAGTAGTGACCTCAATAATACACCTTCTTTTATGACTTTTCATCCTTCTGACTCCCTCACTCTGAATCCTGGGATCACCTTCCAGTTGAATTGTCTAGACACAAGGCTTAGCTTTCAGGAGATCCCAAACAAAAACGTTCCCAGCAGTGGAATCCACAAGAAAGTCACAAAAGTATTCCATGGGAACGGACATGGTAAACTTCCATGCTCAGCGAGCACTTTTTGCAAGATTTCTTCCAGGCAGCTTTAGCATAACCTGGCCTAGTCCTTAAGCCACACCTCTTGCCACTCCTTCTCCCTCTACCATGGAAGAGCCAGAAGCAGGGCAGCTGGGGATAGGAGAGGAAACAGCTCAAACTGACCATTTCCCATACTCCCTTGCTCCTCAGTCAGGGGTTCCAGGCTGAAGCAGGCCTACTTGTTGCATTCAGTTCTTTCGACATACTCCTTACATTTGCCAATCCATGTACTTTGCTTACACGTACCTTTCTTCTTGAGACAGAACCGATTCATCAGTTAGTATCAAAATACTATGATTCTGCTTTTAAGTATCTTCTGCTAATAGTCATACTATTCTGAAGAAGTAATCAGATCACTGCAGCGGGAAGTCTATAACATGGAAGAAGAATCTCACCTCACAGACAATCCTGTCTTCCAAGTAGCTCAATGCCTCAGTGAATTTATATAACCCTTGGTAGGTAGGTGTTTTTTCCCTCTCCTTGGTCAGTTTTTAGATCGTCTATTTGTAGTAGGTTAAATATGACTACAAATTCTTTGTTGCTACTCCCATTGAGAGATGGAGTCAACAGCATGTGGCAGAAGTGATATTCTGGGATTTTCTGAGCGTTGGTCTTAGGAAAACTGCAGCTTCTGCCTGGGTCTCTGTGAACCTCTCTGGGAGTCCTGAGATTCTGTGTAAAAAGTCCCATGACTCCGTCCATCATGCAGAAGAGATCATGACATACAGAGAGTCCGGTCACCCCTCACAGCTAAGTCTACCCTTCAGCGACCTTGCCAAGGTGCCAGGATTGCAAAACTGTCTTCGAGTCTCTAGAACCATCTGTCCACCAGCTGAACACCAACCAGTGACCTCTGTCAATGCCATGTGGAACAGAAGAATCACACAGCCACTCCCTGCCCCAAATGCCTGAGATATAATGATGGTTGTTTTAAACAGCTGAGGTCTGAGTAGTTTGTTAAGCAGTGAGAAATAACTGGAATAGTACTATGGAGGAAAAAGTATTTTGGAGTCAGGTCTGGACTCAAATTCTAGCTTTATGTTTATTATTATGTGATCACATTATTGTGTGATCTTAACAAGTTGCATAGCTTCTCCTAGCCTCTGTTTCCTTCTGTGGAATACAGAGGTAATTATGTGCACCTCCAGCCTCATCATGAAGATGAAATTCGAAAAACAGAAGAGGGGGCGCCTGGGTGACTCAGTCGGTTAAGTGTCTGCCTTGGGCTTAGGTCCTGATCCCAGGGTCCTGGGATCCAGCCCCCTGTCAGCTCCCTGCTCAATGGGAAGCCTGCTTCTCCCTCTCTCACTCCCCCTGCTCCTGTTTCCTCTCTTGGTGCGTCTCTCTGTGTCAAATAAATAAATAAAATCTTAAAAAAAAAAAAAAAAAGGGAAAAACAGAAGAGTCTCCTTAGCCTCCCCACACCCTTTTCTCTGTGCTTCCTGGGATTCCTAGAAAAAGGCTGCAGCAAGCTGTACCATGCCACTGCTTCCCACAGGACTGTATTCTCTTCTCTTGCTTTCACCAGCCACTCTCGGCCACAGCTGTCAAAACCCACCCCTTAAGATGTTGGGGGAAAGCACAGAATTCTGAAAGCATGCTCCTTATAAAATGACTCTGGACCCTTGCTCTAGGGAAAAAAAAATTAATCATACTTGACTTTTAAAAAATTTATTGACTTGAATACCTACTGGGCTTTAATAAAGAACCAGGGGAGAAAATGTAGAGGGAAAAAGGAGTTACAAAGAAAACTGGATTTAGAAAAACAAAAAGCTTATAATCAAGGAAGCTATCAGAAGCAGAAGGAATATAAGAGCTCTGTGTGCCGGTGGAGGAGGTGGGATTGTCATAAGCAGAAAGAAGGGTTGGACAGGCGGGAGGCTCCTTCACCCTTGGCCAGTCGTCAGGCAGCTTCGTGGGTGTGGCAGGGGCTCATGCAGGCACCAGCCGCCTCCGCCACAGCTCCAGACAAGAGGTCCAGAAATGGACACTTGAATGGCTCAATCACCCTAAGCCGCTCATGCTTTCAGTGGCTTTGCCACATTTACTTGGTATGATTAACAGAAATGGGAAACTGATGAGCTCACACTGCCCTTGCTCCTGTATTTCTGACAGTGCTCTGCTCTACACAGCAGGGTCACCCTTTCTTCCCTGCCAGCAGCTCTGTTCACAAGCTTTACCTCTAAGAAGCTCAATCTTCATTCATCCAGACTTTGAGACAGGACCCCCCATCTGCCTTCCATACTCCCCTAGTTGTCCTTATCCCTGTCACTGAAGTGCTCACACTGCAGGCACTTGTGGGGTATAATTCACTGCAGGCCTGTTAGGCCCTCACCTGAGGTTTGGATGCCTGCTCCTTCTTTGCATGTTTGTAAGTGAAAGTTCCTTCAGAAGTGGAGCTCTATATTCACAATAGGCAAATTATGGAAAGAGCCCAAATGTCCACCGACTGATGAATGGATAAAGATGTGATATAGATATAGATATAGATATAGATATAGATATAGATATAGATATTACCCAGTCATGAAAAAGACTGAAATCTTGCCATTTGAAATGGCATGGATGTAGCTAGAGGGTATTATGCTGAGTGAATAACTCAGTCAGGGAAAGACAAATACCATAGGATTTCACTCATACGTGGAACTTAGGAAACAAAACAGATGAACATATGGGAAGGAGGGAAAAAGAGAGGGAAACAAACCATAAGCGATTCTTAACTATAGAGAACAAACAGGGTTGATGGAAGGAATGGGCAACATGGATGATGGGTATTAAGGCAGGCACTTGTGATGAGCACTGGGTGTTTTTTTTTTTTTTTTAAAGATTTTATTTATTTATTTGACAGAGAGAGAGATCACAAATAGGCAGAGAGACAGACAGAGAGAGAGATGAGGAGAAGCAGGCTCCCTGCTGAGCAGAGAGCCCAATGTGGGACTCGATCCCAGGCCCCTGGGATCATGACCTGAGCCGAAGGCAGAGGCTTAACCCACTGAGCCACCCAGGCGCCCCAAGCACTGGGTGTTATATATAAGTGATGAATCTCTGAATTCTACTTCTGAAACAATATTGCATTTTATGTTAACTAGAATTTATTTATTTATTTATTTATTTTAAAGATTTTATTTATTTATCAGAGAGAGAGAGGGGGAGAGAGCGAGCACAGGCAGACAGAATGGCAGGCAGAGGCAGAGGGAGAAGCAGGCTCCCTGCTGAGCAAGGAGCCCGATGTGGGACTCGATCCCAGGACGCTGGGATCATGACCTGAGCCGAAGGCAGCTGCTTAACCAACTGAGCCACCCAGGCGTCCCTGTTGACTAGAATTTAAATAAAAATTTGAAAAGAAAAAAAAAAGAAGTGGAACTTTCTAGTAAGTGATGGATTCTGTCCAGGAAATTCTAAACACCTGGACCTCAGAAAGGTGTGGATTATTCATGGTCAAATAAATGACTATAGCTAGTATTTGGACATGTAATGTTTATAAGCATTTTTGAAGTTAGGCTTATGTTAAACCTCACAATTCTCCAGTGAGGTAAGAATTAATCCCATTTTATAGGGGAAAAACTGACATTTATAGAAATTGTGTCCAACGTCATATATAGAGCTGATAAGGGACAGAGCTGGACCTCAACTCCAAGCTGTTTGGTTCTAAATTCAGTGCTCTCTCACCATTTCATTCCACTTTCTGATTACAAGGAACATTACTAATTCACTCTTTTCCTGTCCCTGGGTTGGATTTTCAAGTAGGCAAGTATGATTTTTTCCTACCAAAATACCTGGATTTTGGCTGGAGAACCAACTGCAGGTCACTGAAGCCACATTGACTGTTATCAACTCAGCTACCCCCATATTCCATTCAATTTTCCATGAACTTTTAAAGAGTATTAGATGGGGGCGCCTGGGTGGCTCAGTGGGTTAAGCCGCTGCCTTCGGCTCAGGTCATGATCTCAGGGTCCTGGGATCGAGTCCCGCATTGGGCTCTCTGCTCAGCAGGGAGCCTGCTTCCTCCTCTCTCTCTCTCTGCCTGCCTCTCTGCCTACTTGTGATCTCTCTCTGTCAAATAAATAAATAAAATCTTAAAAAAAAAAAAAAGAGTATTAGATATTACCATTTGAGGAGTTCATTCTAGAATACCAGACCTTGGGATAGTTCCTTTAGGTACATTATCCCATTAATCCTTGTACCAGCTTGCTGAGATCTTCCCATTGCAGATCAGGAGACTGAGTCTCAGAGATGTCAAATAGCTAAAGAGCTATGGAGCTGAGATTGAAGCTTGGCCCTTGACAGGAGTCCTCAGCCTCCAGCTCTCTCCTCAGCTACCCTACCCCCAGCCCCAGGTCCTTGCTCTCCCTGCCACAGGAGTCAGGGAACCAGACTCTTCAGCTCTATCCTTTCGCTCTATGGGAACTTCAGAGGGGATTCCCCAGGGAAAACAGGGTTCTAGTGAGGAATGGCAGAGAAGGGTACAATGCTGGACAGATCCAGGTGGCACTGTTCACTGCACAAGTGCTAAGGGCAACTTTGATAGAGGTCCCCCCGTGATGATATACTCATCATCATAAGTGATGATGATGATACACATCATCATCATAAAGCAGCACAGCATGCCACAAGGAAATTTCGCTCATCAGAACTACAATGTGGTTCACAGGATCATTCTTGCAAGATGAAGGGTCTATTTGTAAGTCTCTTTATCAGATTCCGAGGGAACTGTGTACCTGCCCTCCCAAAACTCCCTGTCCTCCCTACTTCTGTATGTATGAAGGAGCCGAGAAGCCCAGTTGTCCTCTTAAGAGACGAAAGGCTGTTACCACAGCCTTTATCTTAACTAGGATGGCCTAGTTAAGGGGTGGCCTTTATCCTAGCTAGGGACTGGATCACCAAGACAACAAGTTTATAAGGAAACCTCTGGTGACCAGTCTCCAGCACCTCACTCCACCACAAGTGGTCACCCCACCTAAGTAGGAAGTCTGAAATGGTTTCTCAAACCAGGTCCTAAGTTTTGTCCATTTTCCATCATAGGCTTGTGTGGGAAATCTGCAGCAGACTCCTGAATTTGAGGAGGAAATTCTTTATTTAGCGAGGATAACTTGAAGTAAACTGTTCCCGTGAGCAGGTTTTCCTACGGTCCAGATCCTACCCATAGCGATTTCTAAGCAAGAAGACCAGCACAGCAACAATTAGGCCAATGACAAATAAATCCCAGTATGGTCCAAGGGTGTTGTCCAATTTCATCCATTTCCATCTCATTGTAAACTGCTGGGAGAAACATTATGTCAAAAAAATCCAAGCCTCCTACTCGATCCAGAGCCATCATCTCCTCCCATCCCACCATCCAAAAGTTCCTTATTGTTGTTTTCAGAGGTTTGAGACCTATTGATACAAACTTACATTAAAAAACAGGATATCTTGGAGCAAATGCATGGTTTCCAGTTTCATGAGAGCAAAGAAAACAGGTATGTGAGCATCTGGACTCGTTTGAGCAGCCATATCATATAATCTCCTGGCCAAGTGAATGTCCTAGAAATAGAAGAACAGCCCCTACTCATTTGGTGCAGATTCTTCAGGGGTAATTCAATGACAGTCACAGTTTGAAATATCACTATTTATCTTTGGTAGGCCCCTCCATCCCCACCAAGATATTCATGCCCTAACCCTTGGAACCTATGAATATGTTGTGTTACATGGCAAAGGGGACTTTGAAAGTGTCATTAATGTTACAGACCTTAAGATAGAGAGATGATCCTGGATTACCTGCACAGACTCCATAGAATCTCATGAGCCCATAAACGTGGTTTTCCCATGGCTGAGCACAGAAGAAAAAGTCAGATATGGCAGAAGGCTTTGGAAGGGCACCACTCACCATGGCTGGAAGGGCCATGTGGGAAGAATGAGAAGGAATGTGAACAGCCAGCAAAGAAATGGGATCATCTGTCCCATCCAGGCACAGGAAACTAAATATGCCCAGCAACTCAGGAGTTCCCAGGAAAGATCACAGATTGATTTTAGCCTGTGAGGCCCTACGCAGAGGACCGGTCAAGCTCACCCAGACTTTTGACCCACAGAAACTGCAAGATACTAAATGTAAGCTGTCTTAAGGCACTGCATTTGTGGTGATCTGTTACAATAGCCATAGGAAACTAACACAAAAAGCTTTGTTGGATACTGCTGGATCAGACCTTAGATATGATTCCTGTTAAAGAGGCAGAACCCTAGATGCCAACAGTACAGCTCCCCAAACAAATAACAATACAGATACTAACAAGCATATAACATTCCTACTTTTCTTCATAGTACTTATCAGACCTGAAGTTCCAGAATTTGTTTCTTCATTTGTCCTTGTCCTCAAGGACCTGGACAACCTGTTAGCCCCTCAATTCCTTGTGCTTAGTAAAATGCCTAGTACATAGTTGGTCTCTGATAATACTTACAGAATGAATGCATAATCTATTTAGTTCTCAGGCTGGGATTTGATTCCTCAAATGCCATACTATATTTCTGGGGACTTTTTTCTCTACTAAATTAAGCCATGGAAGATAAAAAAATTGTTTTTCTTTGATTTTCTCCTACTTACGCCTTTTTTTATTTCTTTGCTTTATATTTGCTTGTTCTCCCAAACAAAGTAATGAAAAGGCTAAATAGAGTTTCTTTTAAAGGCTGAAGGGCCTTGGGACAATACCCGAATTGTACTTAGCTGGGTGCTTTCGGATTATTTTCCAACGGATTGGAAGAGAGATTTTTCACAAACCGTGGTTATCCTGTATCTCTGTCTTTCTTCTTCATCTCACAAACTTCCATTACACGGAGTGCAATCGTTGTGAATCCTGTGGCCCTGCTAAACCCACTTTTTCTGTGGTATTCTCTCTTAGTTGTGCTCTGCTTATCATTTTCTAAATTTTTTTCCAAAGCTTTGCGGTCTCATAAATTGATTTGTTGGAGAAAGAGGAATGTTCTTGCTTAAAAATTTAAAAGGCGGGAGACTGTTCTGAACAAGCCTTCCTGACAACAGAGAAGATGGATGCCGTAAAATCTCTGATTTGTGTCTCTAATTCCAACAAATTCAGTGGGGGTTCATTTGAAAGCACCCTGCAGATTATAATGGCTATGTCACCCCCACACATGAAAGGCATATTGACTTTAATAGGGCATTCAGGGAAGAGCAGCCTTTGCCAATCTCTCAGACATTCATTCTCATATGAAGCAGGCAATAGTTATTAATTTATTTCTTGAGGCACAAGCATCACAAATCAGTTGCTTAGTTTATAATAAAAACTAGCAAGAAGTATCATTAAAGAGGGATGAGCTCACTCCTTGCCCCAGGGGCCTCACAATTCTCAGTGGGGGTGGGGTCTGACAAGAAAGTTGTTCTTTAAAATTTCCAGAGAAATTCCTGAACCCACTGGCTAATTAGGGCAACCCATATACAAGAAATTTTATTAGTAGGCTCTAGAAAAGACACCTTGTTCTTTGATCCTTACTTAGGAAAAGAAATCCAAGTCTTTCAAACAAAAAATTTCCTTTCAGAAGTGTTTTGATGATGGTCAAGTTTCATTAAATAAATCAATTGCACACTCAACCACTTACATTTAACCTTCCTGTGGTACATTTGAGCTTAGTTTGCTTTAAATTCACCGACTGAGGAGATGATGTAAAGTGATCTGCAGACTCTTCTTAAATAATGTGTTTCCAACTAAAATATCAGCTCTGCCAAAGTACTGCCCAGTGTTCACACGTTCAAAATAGCTTCTTATAATTCAAAAATACAGAATTCTCCAGAAATTCTCTGGTTTATGAAAATTGTTTAATTACATGATGTGGGAGTTCTTCAGCCTTGAATCTTTGGGTGTCATCAAAAACTTTTTATATGGGGACAGAGGTCATTTTTAAAATAATTTAACCTTGTTTTCTTACTATAAATATACCATATTCTAATTGGAGAAAATTTTGAAAACATAGAGCTGAACAATTATTAAAAGCCCACCTACAATTTCACTCTACAGAGATAAGTACTGATCATATTTTATACACAACCTTCCAGCATTCCAGCGTTTTTATATATATTCATATACACATACTTTTAACTTAGGAATTTTTCACTTTGCCTAATATTTTGTCTTTTGCTTTCTTAACAATGTATTTCAAACAACATACCATGTCCTCAGATATTCCTTCAGACTATAATATTTTTATTTTTAATAGTTGCACAGTATTTAATAACAAAGGCTAATTCTTTTTTTAAAAAATATTTTTATGGGACACCTGGGTGGCTCAGTTGGTTAAGCAGCTGCCTTCGGCTCAGGTCATGATCCCAGTGTCCTGGGATCGAGTCCCACATCGGGCTCCTTGCTCCGCAAGGAGCCTGCTTCTCCCTCTGACTCTGCCTTCCACTCTGTCTGCCTGTGCTCGATCTCGCTCGCTTTCTCTCTGACAAATAAATAAATAAAATCTTAAAAAAAAATTTTATTTATTTATTTATTTGGCAGATAGAGATCACAAGTAGGCAGAGAGGCAGGCAGAGAGAGAGAGAGAGAGAGAGAGGAGGAAACAGGCTCCCTGCTAAGCAGAGAGCCTGATGTGGGGCTCGATCCCAGGACCCTGGGATCATGATCTGAGCCAAAGGCAGAGGCTTTAACCTGCTTAGCCACCCAGGCACCCCACAAAGGCTAATTCTTATTAAATATTTGTACTCTGTGCCAGTCACCACTGTCATTTATTTTAAACCTCATGACAATTATATAGGACAGATGATACAGAGATGATACTGTAAATATGAAGAAACTGAGGCACAGAGAGTTTAAGTCACTTACTTAAGTTCTTGGGACTTGTGAGTAGCAAAGCTGAGATTCAAATCTAATATTCTCCTTCTAGCCTGCTCACTTAACCATAGGGCCATAGAATACAGAATGCAATGGTATACTACCACATGATGACTTACAGAACATGCCTTCTATTTTGGAGCAGTTTGTTTATTTGTAGGGTTTTTCCTTTTTTTTAAGATTTTTAAAATTTATTTATTGGACAGAGAGAGATCACAAGTAGGCAGAGCAGCAGGCAGAGACAGCGGGGGGGGGGGGGGAGCAGGCTCCCTGCTGAGCAGAGAGCCCGATGCAGGGCTCCAGGGCTCGATTCCAGGACCTTGAGATCACGTCCTCAGGCAGAGGATTAACCCACTGAGCCACCCAGGCGCCCGTGCTTGCAGGGTTTTTGTCTGTAATAAATAAAGTTATCTACATAAAGTTTTTTTGTTTTGCACATTTCTAATTATTATGTGATAAGGCATTTATTTCAAGAGATGTCATGGCCATTTCTAGGTGGTGTGTGTTCTGTTCTGTCGTATTTCTGAGAAGGCCATTTTAAATATCTAACTTGAACTTGTCCTTTCCAGAAAATAATTCTATTCTGGTGTTTAAAGCTTCAGCTCTAACACTCCTTAAGTGGTCAGACCAGACAAATGAGAAATGAAAATGCTTCATGCCATAATTACTTTTATTTGTGACAGGTCTATTTATAATTTATTCAATGAATGCGGTTTTGTTTTCCCTGTAGGATCCCAAAAACGTGTTATCTTGTAGGTCTAACTATACATGTTGGAAACTCATCTCCAGAGGCTATTCTTCCCCCTTTTGTCTTACTTTATGAAAGATTTCTTAGTCTTTATCTTAAAATATACATGCTTTCTTCCATTAAAAAAAACTGTCATGTGTTCTTTATACTTCATGGTATAAAATAATTTTAGAACAGACCTGGCAGCACTGATCTGTCCACCTGAATTCATTGTTCCCTCGTTCATATTTTCACAGCACTTTACTTGTGTGGGTATGCTCTAGTGCCATTTTAGGCTTTCACTATAGCTGCAGACTGTCTCTTCCATAGCAGACTACGAGCTCTTTGAAGATTGTCTTATTCTTGTATTCCTAGAACAAAGCACAGTGCTTTCTGGCACAAAACAAGCACTCGATAAATTTTTGAGTGAATAAAGAACAGCCAGGCAGAGTACCATGGCAGTTTAGAAGCAGATGCAGATATCTTTCATATCACTGGAGAGTTCATGGAGGAGATCATATGGGAACTATCTTTGAAAGACACAGAGAGGGGTCTTCAATGGCCAAAACTATAGGAGAAGATCATTCCAGAAAATGGGCTGATATGACTAAAGGTCAGGAGGGTTTAGTTCAAGGTCTCTAATTAGGGGTGGGCAAGGCAGGGAAGGAAAAGTAGTCTAGAATATAAGGAAGTAAGTAGGTTAGGTCAAGGAGGGTTTTGAATGTCAGAATAAGAAGTTCAGACTTCATTGGGGAGTACATAGTCAATAAGATGCTTTTAGTTTTGTGTTTGCTTGCATTTTTTTGTGTAAATGCATAATTTTGGAAAGAGTGAGGGAGAGAAGTAACACTACCACATATGTATTTTATCAAAAATAAACTGATAGTGCTTTGTTAGATGGATTATGTATTAATTAAAGTAATGCTAACATCTATAACAAGTAAATCCCCAAATTTCAACATAGGTATTCCCTGTTGGAGATAAGTTTTCTTTACATGGTAACTGAGGGACCCAAGCTCCTTCTATCATTTGATTCTGCCATCCCTTTGAGCCTCTAAGTGTTCTGCATTCTAGAAGGGCAAAGAGAGAAAGGAAAAGCTTCTTAGCTGCCTTAGCCCAGAAATGACACCCTTCACTTTTACTTCCATTCCTTTGGTAAGAACTATTCATGGGGATGAAGGGGAGTTGGGAAATGTAGTCTCTCACTAAGAGACACATCTCTTAGGCCTCTCTGTGAACTGGGGATAAAATCTTTGACAGACATGGCTTTCTCTGCTGCAGATTTAAAGGAAGAACACCAGATTGGGAACCACTGAGAAGCCTTTACAATAAGCCTACACGAGTAGAAACTCTGGCCTGAGCCAGGAAACAGACAGAAGGAATGGGCAGGGGGGGATGGGCAACATGTTTTGTTCATGGTTAAATTTCTGAAGTACTTCTGAATCAAGTGTAAATTGAGATAGAGTTTTGTAACAACTTGTGAGCTGAGTGCTTATATTTCTACATTAGTTCAGTTCCTCTCCCAGTTTTGCCTCAGGCATTATTTTGTATTCCCAAAACAATGATGCAGTCAGTCTTGGCTCACAGTTTAAGTCAAGAAGCTTATTGAGCTTAATTCAAAGTCATAAATTGGGGAATGAGATGCTTCTCATTGAAGCTATTAGGGTAAATCACCTACATCACCCTTGTCCCAATGTCCTTTCCTAAAGACAGATGAGGACAACGACGACCCACATTTTTATATTGATTTACCAATGGTTGATGTATACTTCACTTCCTTCTCCCAGAGGGCTTTATGCTTACAAAGCCTTTTTCGATACTCAGAGAAATCCTGGTAATGATATTATTATCTTTCCCACTGGTTTGCATGAGGATTAACTAATAAAGAGAATTGTGAAGTGCCCTGCCAAAATGCTTAATTACTTGATGACTTAAATGCTGTGGAAGTCTGTTCTCCTAATTGCTTTGCTTTCATTAACCATTGCTGGAACAAGATTTCGGCTTTTAATTATCAGCATTTTCATTTTAAAGATTAGAAAACATGGTATCTTCTTCTTAATTTGACTATTAGACAGCAAGATTAAGAAACCAGGCCCCTGGGTACTTGGTTATTATTTTTCTAATTGTGAAACCGAAGAAATTAATGAGGACAAAGAGCAATGACTCCTCATTAACTAAATCTAAAATTCCCACATCCGGGTATGAATACAGCCCTGTTTGTTTTTGTTTTTGCATGTAGAGACTTTTTTTTTTTTTTTTTAAGATTTTATTTATTTATTTGTCAGAGAGAGAGCGAGAGCGAGCACAGGCAGACAGAGTGGAAGGCAGAGTCAGAGGGAGAAGCAGGCTCCCTGCGGAGCAAGGAGCCCAATGCGGGACTCGATCCCAGGACGCCGGGATCATGACCTGAGCCGAAGGCAGCTGCCTAACCAAGTGAGCCACCCAGGCGTCCCATGTAGAGACTTTTTATAGGAAAAAATACACCCGTAATAACTATGAGACACTGATCAGTGGGACCTGGATGGGCAAGAACAGAAATGTGGCCAGAGAGAAATTTCCAAGTTTTTCCAAGTGTATGAAATGTATGTTTTGACAACTGCTATTTGACATTGTGAAGAAAGAGCCTGGGAGAGAGGTTAGCGGTGACTCCAAGGAGGAAAACCAGGCCCTCTGACACAGTGGGCCATCTGGGCTCCCATAGACAGTGTCCTCTCTTCACAGGTGGCCCTGTATCCTCCCTGCCCCCAGAGTCTTAAGGCAAACTGGCCTCACTATGGTGAGGATAAGGCCGTCACAGGCACCTGCTCCTTGAATCACATAGGACAGGTAAGCTAATTTGAATTTAACCCATAGAGTGGGGTCACTTTATCCATGATACACACAGTGCTCTTGTCACCATTATTGTTACATTTTGCATGAGGAATTGTGAATAAAAGCTTTAATCTTACGGAAACTTTACTTAGCAGTCACTCAAATTCTCTTCTGATCTAAATACAAGTCATTCCACACAAGGACGACAGAGCCCCTTCACAAAGGCTTATTGTTTTATTTCTAAACCTGGGGAGGGGAGGTATCATTTTTCTGTTTTACAGCTGTGGAGGATCCTTGGAAGGGAGTGGGGTGTGGCTAAATGACATCCAAAGAAATCTTCTGATTTAGCTCTTTGATCCCATTTTATAAACACAGGAAGCCTGTACATGCTAAGAATGGGGAAAACAGACTGGATTTGGATTTGACAGTCTTTCCACAGCTTAGGGTGCTGGGGATGATGAAAAGTGATCAGCCAAAGGCAGGAATCTGAATTGTCAGTGCCTGAATATGAAGCCCTTGCTTGTTTCAGGGTCTGCCATTAGCAGTCAAATAAGAAATTCCCCATCAATAACACTCAACTACTAGTACAACTGGAAGAAAGAAGAAAGCACAGAAAAGCAGATAACCCCCTCATTATTTAGCTCTCAAAATGAAGTCAGAGGCTTGTGGGGGGACGGGAGGGGGAGGCGGAGGGTGCAGGGAGAGGGTGGTTGGGTTATGGACATTGGGGAAGGTATGTGCTATGGTGAGTGCTGTGAAGTGTGTAAATCTGGCGATTCACAGACCTGCACCCCTGGGGCTAATAACACATTACATGTTAATAAAAAATAAAAAGTTTTTAAAAATGCAGTCAGGAGTATAAACATTAATATGAAATATATACTTGCGCACTAAGAAAGACTCGAGGCAGGGCTCACCGTTTACCCTAAAAAACATGGAGTCAGACAGGCCTGGGTTCAAATTCTGACTCCACCACCAGTGAGTTCTGCAAAGTTGGCCATGTGTGTTAACCTCTCTACACTCTTGGTTTCCTGATGCATATACTGAGGACAATGATAGGGCTTATCTCCTTGAGTGATTGTGTGATTTAAATAGCATAGTATAGGGGTGTTTGGGTGGCTCAGATGGTTGAGTGTTTGCCTTTGGCTTAGGTCACCAACTCCAGGTCCTGGGATCAAACCCCGTGTCGGGCTCCCAGCTCAGTGGGTAATCTGTTTCTTCATCTCTCTCTGCCTACCCCCCTACACCCCCCCTCCACTTATGCTCTTTCTGTCTCTCTCTCTCTCAAATGAATAAACAAAGTCTTTTAAAAATAAATAAACAGGGACGCCTGGGTGGCTCAGTTGGTTAAGCGGCTGCCTTCGGCTCAGGTCCTGATCCCAGAGTCCTGGGATCGAGTCCCAAATCGGGCTCCTTGCTGGGCAGGGAGCCTGCTTCTCCCTCTGCCTCTGCCTGCCTCTATGTCTGCCTGTGCTCACTCGCTCTCCCTCTCTCTCTGATAAATAAATAAAATCTTTAAAAAAATAATAAATAAATAAATAAATAAATAAATGGCATAGTATATAGAACACATCAAATACCTGGCTATTACTATCATTATTGATATTCAATACACCTCTCTCACTGTACCAGAACCCAATGACATCTTCACCTTAATTACACTTACTAAGGGATTCTCCCAATATCTCCTTGTCGTGTTAGCTCTCTTTCTGAATAAATATATATGCCTTATCTTCTCAAGTAAAGTACAGTCTTTGAAGAATGGAGATCTATTTTCTTAGGATACTCTAGAGTGCTAAGCACGGTGTCAGCTACATAGTGGGTGATTTAAAAGACATTTCTGGATTAATGTCCCCTTGGTATCCAGCTCTGACCTCATTCCCACTTTCTCCTTGTTTACTGAGAGCTTGAGTGTCAATGGAAATTTTAACAGAGAAAGAAAGGCCTGGAGGTGGAAGGGAGTGGGGGAGGGCCCACTACTATTGCTGGAAAAACTTGAAGTTATGAATCTGATTAGCCTAGACTAGATTTATCTCAACTCATTAGTTATGTCTTTGGGCATAAATGGAGAAAATAATTTCCTTCTCATAGGGTTCACGTTAGGGTAAGTATTATGTGTTGGCACGGGGGAGGGACTCAGCAAATGTCTTTTTCTTCCTTCTTCCACACTGAAGACGTCAATGAAATTAAAAACATTTACACTTTTTTTCCTTCCCACACAGCTGTCATTACTAGGTTTGGATTATTACCTTTGCGATACCTAAACCGTGTTCGTACATATAGGCCAGATTGAACATGGCTTGTGCGCTGTGGTACTTGTCCGCTGCAATGCTGTAATGTGTGGCTGCTGTCTGATAGTCTTTCTTAGTCCCGTAGCCATAGTAGTGGTAATCTCCGATTTTGACTCTAGCGAATGCATTGCCTGACAGAAATGTTAGAAAGAGAAGAAAAAATTCCAATGATTCATGTACAGTTCCTAGTAACTCACCCTAATGGTAATATACATTAAAAAGAAAAACAAAACACTCGGGATCTTAGAATCAAGATTAGATATAACTTCTGGAATATAAAACACAACACTCATCTGTAGCAGTCTTCATTGCAGGACCACTCCCACGGTATAGCATGAATGTTCTCAAAGAAAAAAAACTAGGAGTTCTACCTTTTAAATTTTTTTTTGAAGATAGGTCAACTCTTGGGAAACTAGATCCCACCTCTCCCGTTCTCAAACTTCACCCCTGAAGGTCTACTCTCCTGCATCATCCACGTCTCCTTCTTTCCTAGACCAGTCCCATCAGTCATTTAAACACACTTTGGTATCTTCTGTCAACAAAAACACACCCTCTCTTTATCTCATGGTGTGTCCTTCTAACTACTCCCCATTTCTCTGTTCCCTTCACACTCAGTCTTTTCCAAAGTGCGTTCTATATTGATTGTCTCCAAAGCTTCACTTCCCATGCACTCTTCAACCCTCTCCAATCTGGCTTCTGCTCCTCTCCATAAAACTGCTTCTTTCAGGGTGGTTGATAACCTCCATGCAGGTGAATCCACCAGTCACGTCTCTGTCCTCACCTTACTGGACCTCTAAGCAGCTCTGGAGTCATTGGACCTATCTGCCCATCCACTTTCCTCTCTTGACACTAGTGACCTTGCACCTTCTTGATTTCCCTCTGCCTAATAGACCTCTGCTTTCCAAACTCTTGCCTCAGTCCTCTTCTACCCAGCTTGTAAATGTTGGAACATCAAGTGTTTATTAGTTGACTCCTTTTTTCCTTTTCTCCTCTTCGTTTGTTTCTCTTCTCTCTCCTCTCTTCCCCTCCTCTCTCTACCACTCTCCTCTATCTCTTTTTCTAGGTGATATAGATTAGTTCCATGCCAATCTTGATGTTCACTCTTCCTGAATTTTATCTACAGTCCTGTCTCTCCCTAAACCCCAACTCCTCTAATCATCTCTTTGACTTCTCTACTTGGATCTCAAAGCATGCAGTTCCTAACACCCTGCTACCTACCTCCCTCACACCAAATCAAACCAAATCATCAGCTCCTTCCCAATCTCAGTACTAGCACATTACTCAGGCTATAAATGTAAGTAAGATATTTCCTCCTCCTTTTTTTTTAAAAAAGATTTTATTTATTTATTTATTTGACAGAGAAAGATCACAAGTAGGGAGAGAGGCAGGCAGAAAGAGAGAATGGGAAGCTGGCTCCCCACTGAGCAGAGAGCCTGATGCGGGGCTCAATCCAAGGACACTCAGATCATAACCTGAGCTGAAGGCAGAGGCTTAACCTACTGAGCCACCCAGGCGCCCCTCCCCCTCATTTCTTATTGAAAGCTTCAGCAGGTCCTACCTCTAAAAGACACTGGCTTGTTGCTATCTCCTTCACCACCTAGATCAAGCCTGGAGTACTATAATAGCCTCCAAACTGTCCTTTTATCTACACTTTTCATTATAGTCTCCATTTAACAGCCAGGATGATTGTCTTTTAAAGATTTATTTATTTTTTTGAGAAAGAGAGAGAGTACTTGCACACGTGCATGCACACACAACTAGAGGGGAGGCGCAGAGGGAGAAAGAGAATCTCCAGCAGACTCCCCACTGAGCGCAGAGCACCAAGCAGGTCTGAGATCACGACCTGAGTTGAAATCAAGAGTGGGTCGTGCAACTGACTGAGCTGCCCAGGAGCACCCCCAGGATGACTTAAAAAAAAAAATGTAGAGTCAAATCCTTTTATTTCCCTTTAGCCCTAAAGTGCTTCACTTTGCACTTGGAATAATATCCAGATTCCCGACCTGACCTCCCAGTCATGCTTCATCTGCCTTCTGCCTCCCTGACTAGCCGCATCACATGTCATTTTCTTTTTTCTTTCTTTCTTTTTTTTTTTTTTTTTAAGATTTTATTTATTTATTTGACAGAGAGAGATCACAAGCAGACAGAAAGGCAGGCAGAGAGAGAGGAGGAAGCAGGCTCCTTGCCGAGCAGAGAGCCCGATGCGGGGCTCGATCCCAGGACTCTGAGATCATGACCTGAGCCGAAGGCAGCGGCTTAACCCACTGAGCCACCCAGGCGCCCCCACATGTCATTTTCTTAATAGGCTCTCACTTTCTTAATAATCCGTAATACTCTTTCAACACACCAAGCTCATTCTTGCCTCAGGACCTCTGCGCTGAGATTCTTCATGTCCCTCTGCCCGTCATGTTTGGACTTCCTCTGACCCTTCATGTCGCTGATTTCTCATTATTGGGGTCTCACTGCAAATGTCACTTCTCTCCTACAGGCCTTGTCTGACTGCCTTGTCTAAAGTGTCCTCTCACCCCCCACCCCCAGGAGTTACCTATCTCTCTCCGTGTTCTCTTTCCTTCACAGCACATATCACTGTTATCTTATTTGTTTATTGTCTCTGTCTCATGATTTTATTTTTCTCTGTCTTAGGAGGACAAAAACTTTGATGTTCTTGATCACTGATATCATCTAAAATGGTATTTATCATACTAAAATGGTACTTGACAAACACTTATGGAATGAATGGACAGACCTGGTAGAAAACTCTTCAGAAAATGCTTTTCCCAAACATTAAATAATTTAGGATCTTATTTTCCAACAAATTTGGATATATTCAGGAGTAGAAAAAAGTTCATTTGACTTTTTAAGACATGAGACTTCAATCTTTCAAAGGCCACTTAGGGTGGCTTTGGGGTCCATGTTTCCATTCATTGGGAAAATGTTAACTGAAAAGATGAGGGAATTCTGGACCTCTAAATCTATCTAGGACATCTGTCTCAGGTGTGGCCAACCCCTCTAGCACAGTCTAGACTTACTCGGAAAAGGAGGAAAGTGCTCTGTGTACTATGGTCTGAGGTATATAATTGAGGGCTATAGGACTCCTTCCACCCAGAATTTTCCCCATATTTGGCTTACTGCAATGCCTAAAATCCTTTGGAATTGATTCCTTGGGGTACTGAAGTTATTTTAATCTTCTAGAATCTTCTATTAAAGTGTAATACCATGAGCCATTGTTAGCCTTCTTAAGTAAGGGTATCATCATAAAATTCATAAGCTGCTGAAGACATTGGTTAACAGGGTTACTTCCCAGAAGTAAAAAAAAAAAAAAAAAAAAAAAGGTTCAGGTAGCTGGGGACAAGTCCTTATGGCATTGCTACCCAAGAGAGGGGCCTGGATAGACCTGGAAAGGCAAAAGAGCCTTAAAGCCTTAATGAGAAACCCACTCCATTTCTAATTTTGCCCAAAGGTGCCCTCCATTAACCCTAAGTTTCTTCCTGGGCCATAACCACAAAAGGACAGGCCTTCTGTGCATTTTCAAGCTTTATAAACAGTAAGCAGGACCTCTGAAATCTCTGAGCAGGAAGGCAGTGAACAAGCAGGTTTTCCAGAGAAGTCAGCTCCACCATAATTAAGGGGCTGACTAGGGACATATGGTAACCATGGCAGGTTCTCAGGGGGTCCCTTGACAGTGGGAGGGATTCTCCCCTTGAATTTCACAGTCACAGCATGGGGACTGAGTCCTGACTGAGTCAGCACTCTCCTCACACACAGCCACTGCGGAAAGAAGCACCACCAGCGCGGAGTAGCTGTGTTCATTATTATGTCTCCTAACCTCAAGTGAGGCACTCAGCAACCTCATCTCCAGGACACTCATGCCTGACCTCTCTTGTGACACGTAATTATTTTTAGCGGCCTGACTTTTTTTTTTTTTTTTTTATTGGTGAATTCTGTTTAATATTAATGTCCTCTCGCTTTCAATGCCTCCTTTCCTTGGTGCAATGTCCACACATTTCCTGGCTTGGAATAAGCCTGTCTTTGTTGCAATTGAGCTGATTTGCCATAGTGGAGAGATTGGTATTGTTTTCCTATACCAAACAAGGTCTTTATTGCATTTTAGAAAACACATGCTTTTCTTCTTTCGGGAACTTCTTGCTAAAATTGCATGGCTGGCTTGCCGCTCTGTCCCTGGCTCAGTGGGATCTGCAAAGGCACCCCTATGACTTTCCCCCCTCGGCTTCATATAGTGTCAGTTGAGAATCATTTTTATCCCATTCACTTCTTATGGAAAAGAGACAATTCAACCTTACCATGGGACAATTTTAAGAAACTTAATCAGAAATAAAATTGCTCTTTTACTGCATGAGAGCTCCTCACATATCTAAATCCTGATCGTGATGGCTTTGCAGCATCTGTTTGCTTTTACTAATGCCACCTGCCAATGTTTTCACTCCAGTGTTACTGTATATTCTTCATTGCTGTGAACCCTGCAAGCTGGGTACAGGAACCCCAGGAATAGGGAGAGGATCTTGATATTTGACTTTGGGTTTTGTTCTGTTTCATTTTCTGATGCTAACCTGTTAATAGTTACAATAACGATCTGAAGTTTGTAGTAATCATCCATGTGGTATTTTAAAAGAGCAATCAAATGAGTCTTAGATCCATAAGCAATTTTGCCTATAAATTCATTAAGACATAGGTCACTTCTCTGATAAGTTCAGAAACAAACAAACAAACAAACACCCAAACTCAGCAAATGAGTGAATTGAAGTCAGAACAAGAAAACTGGTTTCCTGAGTCAGAACTGTCTTGTTTCAAACAACTACTCTGGTGCCTATGGTTTACCAAACCAGGGATCTTGAGCATAACAAAGAAACAAAGAAAAGAAATTCCTGGAAATGACCCCTCATCAAAGGCTGACTCTAAGATGGGTACCGAAGGAAAGACCACCTGATTGATAGCCTGCAGCTTTCTGCTTAGACACCCGAGAGCTCAGCTGGAGCAAACTGATGACTGATAGTGGACAGGGACTAGGCGTGTGCTCATTTTTATCTAGGTTCTGTACCTTGAATGGCAGCTCGATTCCAAAGGAGAAGTGCCATTGGATACATCTTCTCTTTTTCAAGAATCTTAGCCTTTTCTAAAAAAAGAGAGACATTTCATTAGGAAGGCTTAAAATACCCATGTAGTAAAGTCATTTATGCATATGTATGATTGGGGAATTGCAGAGAATTTTAACTTATCTTACTAGATTCCAAAATGAATGCTGAATTGCTTTGAGCTACTTCATACCCCATTTCTGCAAGTAGTGCATACTGAACAAGAGAAGAATCTATGTCACCATCCTTATAGGCAAAGTATGCTGTCAGGAATTTCTCAGCCCAGTGGCCTAGTTCGCAGACACCTTTATAAAGCTGTACGTGGGAGAAAGAAATCAAGCACACAAGTTAGCCTATATGCTTCGTCCCAGGCAAACGATAAATGAAGTGAATCTTTGGCTTCTCCTGGCTGGTCCGGCAAGGATTTCGGGTCTAAAGTATGGCTTTTGAAAATTATTTAGGGCGAAGAGATAATACCTCTCATAGACACAAAGATTATAAGTGTAAATTTTTTGGTCTTGAGCTGAAACTTCCTGAGGCTTATTTTAAATTTATGTAATAAACTCTCCTGACTTAAGGCTATTTGGCAGGACAGAATGTTTTGACTTCTGTTTTTTAAAAAAGGACTGTTCTGGGTACTGCTGCTCTGCAAGGGTGAGTTATAAGGCCACAGCTGATGTGGAAAGGAGAGAATGAAGGGAAGACAGTGCCTAAGGGTGTAGGTGACATAACTGTGAGGGAGGTGTGCAGAGCTCTGTGGGGACAAGCGTCAACTTAGCTGAATAGCCCTTATGTAACCAAAAGAGGTTAGCCATACATAATTCATTAGGAAGTTGGCAAAGGAGCAAATCTAAAGATAGATTATTAGCTGGCAGCCTTTGAAATGAGTTTCAGAGGGGCCAGATTGCAACATGGAGGTATTTATTTTGGTTCAGCGGAAGTGTTTAATAAATCAATGAAGGGCATTAAGGTCCTAAAAGCTTACTTTTGAAAAGTACATCACTGGCTCAGGCTGAAAGGATTCACTTTTCCAGTTGTCATCCAAATCATCAAAAACTTAAGGACCTTGCTTTCTGGGAAAAAGTGGGCTACAGTTTCTAAGCTAAACGAAGCCTTTCATTTCCCAAGTCACAACTCCCAGTCCCACTTAGAAGGGCCAAATTGCCCTGGCCATTTGAATGAAGGCTGAGGCAGAGCTCCTTAACTGAATTCTGAGATGAGCTTTAAAACCTGATGAAAAGCCAAAAGCAAGAGAGGAGGGATCATTTCTCCTCTTCCTGTCCCAGCCCGAGTTACATCACAGCTTTTCTGCCTGGCCAATACCCGTGTTCACACTCTCAACAGGAAGACATAGTATCTATAAAATCAAAGGCACCAACAACTGAAGGACAGTATCCCCTCCTCTCTGTGATAAATGAAAAACGCTTTAAACACATGCCATTATTTACCTCCACAGCAGTTCTGCACGATCTTAACACTCCCGTTCCTGTCGCGTACATCTCGGCCAGGTAATAAATGGCAAGGGGCTGCCCACTCTGAGATGCCAAGTAAAAATATTTGAAGGCAAGTTTATAATCCTTCCATACTCCAGAGCCAGCTGAAAATTAAAATTGTTTTGAGCCACCCCTTGTTTGTTTTATTTATTATTATTATCTTTTTTTGCATTATAATCTATGGGTATAATGGTCACATGATGCCTATTATTTTAAATAGAATGAGAAAAGCCAACCAAAAGTCAAGCTGTTATAATCCACTATGTGGAGGGGAAAGAAGTTAAGTTTGCTTATAAGTAAGAATGTGGAAATTTATGTTCTTGACCCATTCAGAGACCTGAAGAAGAAAGACTCTTAAGTCTCATGAGAATATCTCCTCAATTCGGCATACCTAAAGTTAGTGAAAAGGAGACCAGAAGGTGGTCTCTGAGGACCGAGGACATAGGACGTGGCTCACCCTTCTTGTCTTTCCACATCAGGAGACCAGTAGAGCTTCTCCCAGTCATAACTACAGAGTTTGAAGCAGGTGAATCCCAGTTCCAGGAGGCCCTGCTCAGACTGAACTCATACTTGGAGCAAGGAGAAGCATTTAGGGCGAGGGTGGAAAATCAGCATGCTCTTAGCAGCTTGTCCTGGCTCTCTCGTTACCCTTTGTGAATTGGGCACCCTCTAGGAACTTCATTTGTAAAAGGAGAGGCTTTCACTAGGCGGTCCTTAACTTGTCTTCCAGCTCTCTACATTTCATAACCTTTAGAAGCAGTGCCACTAAGAGCAAAGACTCTGGAGGCAAATCACTTGCGTTTGAATGCCAGCTCCACTAACCATGTGATCTTGGGCAAGCTGTTGGACCTGTGATGTGCCTCAGTTTGCTCATCTATAAACTGTAGGATACCCCCTAGACATGTTGAGAAGACCAAATGAGTAGACACACATAAAGACTTAATAAATATTAGCCATTGCTATTACTCTTATTCTAGAAAGTGGAGGAATCTGAGAGATCCTCGGCCTGGGACCTGGAAGAACAAGGCCATTTTGGCAACCCCCAAAATAATATAAAACAGGCCATCATCCTGGGCTACTGTGGAAAATGCCTGCTGATGATGCAAACTCCTGCTGCTCTAGCCCTGCCTCTGAAATGAAGGACTTAGTGGAGATACTCGGGTATGTTCAGATCTCTTGGTACTCATTTTGGGCACTCCCTCTCTCAATCCCCACAGAGTATAACAAACTTTCATGGCTTTCTGAGACCTCCTACCCCAATCACTTTGCCTTTGTTCTCAGAAGAGAACTTGGTGGTGCCTAGTTCATTGAGGAAATTCTCTTTTTAAAAAAATATTTTATTTATTTATTTGTGTGTGAGAGAGAAGGAGAGTGAGCATGAGCAGGGAGGAGGGGCAGAGGGAGAGGGAGAGGAAGAAGCAGACTCCTGGCTGAGCAGGGAGCCCCACGTGGGCCTTGATCCCAGGACTCTGGGATCATAACCTAAACCAAAGTCAAACAGATTGAGTCACCCAGGCACCCAAGGAAATTCTTACATTGTCTTTTCTCACTTGCCTCTCTCTCCCTCTCTCCAGATTTATATGTGCACCATCCTTTCCCCCAACTCTCCAATCTTTGAGGGTGAGAAATCCCTCCTCTTTATTGAAACTAAGAAGGCCTCTACTTACCTGGGTGCATTCAGATCCTAATACCACTCAACTTTTTCTAGAATCTCTTCATCAATTATCACATCACTCCCAAGATACATTAACCATCTCCATTGGCTGGCTCTTTTTCGCCAAAAATTATACCCAGGTCTCTCATCACCTTAAAAAGAACTCCCTCCTGGTTCTTGATCCCCTTCATGCCACTGTTCCATTTCTTTTCTTCCATTTAAAGGCACACAAGTTTCAAGAATATTTTTATCCAACTACTTTCTCACCTTCCATTCATACCTCATTCCATCATATCTGGCTTCTGCCCCAACCAGTCCAATGACCACACAAATATTCTCTATATTGAAAAGTCCCATTGATTCTTAGCCTTTTCTTTTTTCTTTTCTTTCTTTTCATTTTGTTTTTGTTTTGAAGAAGCAGGCTTCTCATTGCATTTCACAGGGAGGCCCATTCATTTATTCTTTCTTGAAAGTACCATGCTATGGCTTCCTTAAGATCACTTTTCCTTTCTATTTCTCTGACCATGTCTTTTCAGTCTTTTCATGACTATTCTTTCTCTGCCTATCTTTTCAATACAGTACTGAGGACCACCAGATTTCTGACCATGGCTCACTGTTCTTCTCATGCTCTTTCTTTTCTTTTTGCACTCTCAGCTATTTTTAACTAACTCCTCTACGTTGATGCCTCCCAAATCCTCTCTCCAACTCTGACCCTTCTGGTGAGTTGCATACTTGCTTTTGAGTATGCACATTTGCTATCACAAGGCACCTCAAACTCAACCTTTCCAAAAGTGATTTTCCTCATTATACCTCCTTGCCTCCTCTCTCAATGGGTGTCCTTTCTTTAAGTCTTCAAATGCATCCTCATAATGCTGCCTCAGTATTCTATCTAAATCAATCACTCCAACAATTTTATCTTTGTAAAAAAAAAAATGGAGTAGAAATAATAATGCATTTGTCATTCTTGGTACAGCAGCCATATTTGTAGCACTTACAGTAGTACATGAAGCCTAATTGAAACTGTGCATTGGGCCATCCTTTCTCTGCAGCTTTCTGAAAGTATTTAAGTGCTTCAGCATAATTCTGCAAGATAATTACATTCTATTACTCAAAGGTGTATGTATAACTCCATGGTAACAATTGCCTTCCACTTAAAAAAAAAAAAGGATAGGTAGAGCTTTATGTGATTTAGGCTAATTAAAATAGTATCAGAAGAGTTATGCATTTTATTTCATTATTATGTTAGATTCCATTAGGAAATAATTATCTCATTTTCACTGTAAATTATATGCCTTTTCCTACCCTGGCAATAGGTTTTGTTAGATATTGGGGGAGGGTCACTCAAAAGACAGAGGTTACACTAAGAAACTAAAGTTCTCTATCAGAAAAAATCCTCAGGGGTTGTTTGATTTCTAAGGTTACTTAGAATCTATAATTCTAAGATATAATTAGGGTTGTTATTCTTGTCACAAATTTGTTTTATGTCTCTTTTGGCGAATATTCCACTGAATTATTTTCTAATGTCAAATATGATAGTTTGGCAAACAAGGTATTAGAGACTAATTCCTTTAAGTTAGTCAACGATTATGAATTTTACCTTATAAATTGCTAGAAATACATTGAAAAGAGAGAGAAATTATTTAACTTACCACAGGAACTCCTTTCCCATAAAAGTAAAGAAGACCGAGCCCATGAAGACCAATTGCATTGCCCTGGAACAGTTTTAAAAATCCAAGTAAAGTCCCAGAACAATTCATGATAAGAAAAATTATGAAAAAAGTCACTTCAAATATTTAAAATGTACCCAATAAGGGATTAAATCAAGGCAAGTTAATCAGGCAGTTTGTAAGTTATTCTGTCTCTCTCTAGTTTCTCCTTTCAAACCTTCATAACCCCGTTTGACTAGAAAAGAGGGAAACAAAAGTCAACTCTTTTTTCCATTCTTTCATCCTTCATTTATTTTGTGCTTGCTTTGTGTATGACTCTGTAATAGGTGTTGGACTGGGGTAGGAGGTGAAAGTTGAAAGATGAACAATGATCCCTGCCTCAGAGAGTTCCCAGGCTTGTGGGCTCCAATCAACTATAGTGCCTCCTAAATAGCCATGTAAAATGTGGTAAGTCCCATAGTAGAATCAGATTCAGAAATGCTGTGGACACCTAGAAGAGGGATACTCAACTGCCTAGATGAGGCTAGGGACTGAGAGGATTGAGTTGTTAAAGGTGGTTGACATTTGAACTTGGCTTTGAAGGATGTGTAGGAGCTTTTCCAGAAGGGAAAAGTCTATCCAGACACTTGTTACCTGCTTTGGTCAAAGGAGGTTGATATAAATGGCCAAATAACATTTTAGAGAGTCTGTGAATTTCAATCATTGGTATATGCTTCTTTATTCAAATTTGTCTGCTTATAACATCATCAATATCTTCTTTTCCACTTGATGCTAAATTAATTACCTTTTTTTTCCTAATTAGTATTCTAAAGAGTCTACAGAAGGGCGTTTTTAGCATGTTTTAGCATTTAACACATGTTTAAAAATATTGGTATTTAGCATATCAATCCAGGATAAAGAGTGAACCTTAAAAGTGACTTCCCTAACCAGGAAACTCACTTTTCTTTTTGTCTCCCATCATGCATTTCACCCTTTTGTGACTGAATGAGGAGGCACATTTGGCCACTTGGCTGTCATTCAGCAGATTTGTAGGTTTGCTTTACAGACTTACAGCATTTCCTCAGGAACTCAAATTTTGGTTAAAGGTTCTCCAGATTTCTTCTTACCTCCTAAATGGAGTTATTGTGGATGCAACCAGAGTACCTCTCAGTGACACAAGAATAGCACATCACTAGAAAAGGCATAGTTGAAAAATAATTTCAAAACTCCAAAGTTTGAGCTTCTGCATATCAAAGGGCAAGCTATTGTAAGAATTCTTAAGGATGGTCCAGCTGTATTTAAAAGAGATGTAACACAACAGATCTCTTCTTCCCTCTTGTCCCCTGCCTACATCTACCTGTGGTCCTAGGGTGCTTGGGATAGTCTGGTCTGGAGAGAGTAAGGCCTGCTGTGATGGTTGTGGTTAAGTCTAGTGGGTCTGTCTTCCAACTATCCTCATTTTAGGTGTTGAGAAAAATGGAAGGGAAGGGAAATGAGAAGAGGGGAGGAGGAAGGGAGGAAATAGGGGATGGGTTCTGACTTTGGACTCACCGACTGTTTAAGGACCTAGAGGGCTTATTTGTAACTTTCAGGTCAGGAGTAGCCAACTCAGATATACCTCCAGGAACCATTAAGGTAATGTAAGAAGTACAATGAAGTACACTGATGGGTGACAGAGTGACAGGCACTGAGGAAAAGGAGAGAGTTCCTGCCCTGTCTAAAGGCAGTGGCAGCCCCTCTGCTTTCTGCTCCAGCCCACCGGCGTGACATGGAACAGCAGCCTCATAGGGTCAGCTCTTTCCATTTTCCAAGGAAAGCTGGATGTCCAGACTTTTATATGAGATTTCCTAATCTTTGTTACTTCAGTATAGTTGACACATGGTGTTCCATTAGTTTCAGGTGTATAGGATAGTGATTTGACAACTCTGTATGCATTATGCTGTGCTCACCACAAGTGTAGCTACTACCATCTGTCACCATGTGAGATTGCCTGATTTCTGAAACACCTTCTGGGCCAAACGAAGCATATGTATAGGCAATCCCCCCATATATAATTTCCACTTTAGGGCTCAGTGCTCTTGCTTAGATTAATGGACATGAACTGAGAGAGCAGATGGTCACTTATTTGTCAAGTATTTGATGAACCTCTACTATGTACTAAGACTACTATCCTCCTAGTTGAGGAGACATGGTCTCCAGACACTAGGAGAGAAGGCACAAGGTGGAAGCATTGAAGTTCCAGCAGTACAGAGATTGAATGTGGGGCAAGTGCAGGAAAGGGAAAATTATATGAACCAAGGTGGGTAGAGGTGGGTTTGCAGAAGGAGAGAGGATTGAGCTCTTTTCTGGAGGATGAGTGGGATTCAGAATGGGAAGTTTGGGGAAGGAAGGAAGATGACAAAAGTGTGGAGATGAGGATGGGCCTGATGTGTTCAGAGGTGTGAAAGAGAAAAGCAGAAGGCGACGCCTGGGTGGCTCAGTCCATTAGGTGTCTGCCTTCAGCTCAGGTCATGATCCCAGGGTCCTGGATGGACCCTCATGAGGCTTGGGGCCTGCCTCTCCCTTTGGCTGCCACTCCCCTTGCTTGTACTCTCTCTATCTGACAAATAAATAAATAAAATCTTTTTCTTTTTTAAAGAGAAAAGTAGAAGCATATGGTCAAATATGGACCTGACAGGATAACTGCTCATGTTTCTGAGTAAACATAAAGACTGTAGTTTTGCATCCTGGTACTGATATGCCTTAAAAACAAATTTAAAAAGATGCATTTATGTGTGTATTTGTACGGATATGCAGAGTAGAAGATAGAAACCCTTTACTTTGGTAGTGACCCCAAGTGAGAAATCTAATAAACCATCCAGGTGATGATAAAGGAATATATGGTCATGTCCCCCTGATGCCATTCAGAATAATTACCATAAAGATAATTTCAGATTTTCTCTGTAAAGAAAGGTAGCTCAGGTTTAGAACACAAGTAGCTCAGATTCCTGCTGGTTACACAGCCCTGAATAGTCTGGGAGCTGGGTTAATTTACACACCCAGCTTCCTGGCATTATTCCTTTGGGCTGACAAATTCAGCATTATTTGCCAGATTATAAGAGACCTTCCTGTTACATTAGCCCACCTCTTTTTCAGTCTGCTTTCCCTTGTCATCCTAATCTAATGGTACTCCAGATAACTAGCCTGCTGAGCAAAAATTTCATACAAATTACAAGGGAGAGGAGCCGAGTACCAGCCTTCTCAGTAATTTACACCACAATAGCAGCAGCTCGGAGGTGCTAGTCATTTATAAATAGGCTCCTAAAGCAGCGTGTGGGCTTTTAAACGCTGAGAGCAGTTGAAAATATTCCCCGATTTGAGCACATCTTTACTCCCAGTGTTGCAGTATGGGGTTGTAAGACTGCACAGTGCTTCCTACTGTGCAGGGTTAGGAAGTTTATCAGGGCCATTCCCCAGCATTAGGCTGATGGGTGTTGCAATGAGGATGTTCTTAATGCACTGAAGGCATTCAGAGTAGTCTGCTAAGTTTTATCAGACGGATGCCAGGCTCACTGAGCCCAGGAATCAAGACGAAAATTTTCATGGCAGGAGCCATGTTATTCCATTTTTTATATTCCCTCAAGGTCCAATCAGTTCTCCCTTGGATATGCTTTGAAGTTCACGCCACCTCACTGGCCCCAAACTGCAAAAGATAATGGCTGACACACCGTGTCTACTGTAAGCTAGGCACTGCTTTCAGGACTTTGCAAGATGAGGCCCATAAATATTAACCCATTAAATCCTGGCAACAACGATATGAGGCAAACTTATATGCCCATTTTACAGATGGGGAAATCGAGGCACAGAGAGGTTAAGTAACTTGCCCATGGTCACACAGGCAGTATGCTGCAGGGCTGGCATTTAAACCATGGATTCAGCCCCCAGAGCCATGCTCTCAACCATCTTGTCCTGGTCCCTGTCTGATTTCCTTTTGGGCCAGGGGAGATACTGGCCTCTGGCAGAGATCGAACTGGAAAAAACTGGGCCTTTCTTATTTGTTTTTGTCCTGAACTTACTGCAGACATTCTCTGAGTTTTCCCTTCCTCTGTCCTTGTCCTTTTTATTTCCCATTTCCTGGGCTAGATGGCCTCACCTGCTGCACAGGGGAGGGAAAACTGAGATTTGTCTGGCCTCCTGCTAGAACAGCATATGTCACTACCATTCTTTATTTACCAAGAAGACAAGCGACTTCTCCCCCTATCCCAATGCCATATTTTATTGTCAATGATATTCTTCTTCTCCAGGACACAAAACTCCCAGGCTCATTAGCTGAACACGAAGCTTTGGAATCAACTCTTGGACATCAAACTGCATGTAACAAAAGCCAGATGTTTTTCTGTACTTAAAAAATGGGCTGAAGACATACCTTACTGGCTGCCATGGAAAAGTATTTGAAGGCAGTAGCATTATTTTGTGGTGCTGCAGCATTCCCTTCTAAATACATCTAAAAAACAAAACAAAACAAACCAACCAAACAAAAAGAGCATGTAATAAACTATGGAATCTGCGGGTGATTAAAAAATGTTTTGGAGCTATATAGATGTGATGGCTGCACAACATTGTGAATGTAGTAAATGCCACTGAATGATAGACTATGGTGAATTTTATGTTATTTGAATTTCACCTCAATTTTAAGAAAGGAAAAAACTAAAGAAATAATCTCTTACATACATTCTGGAGTGACCTTGCTGGAGGGCAAAGAAATGGACCCTGTTGGTGTTTTCTCACATTTCCTTTCATCTCAAGTTGTTTGTAGTGCTTTGGAAAGTGGCGCATTTGTCCCCATGGTTACTAATGCAAATTGGCCGCAGGGAGCCAAGGGCAGCACTTGGGGGAGTCAGTGGTCTTTGAAGGAGAGGGAAAAACAAAACTGTGCCTCTTTAGAGGAATTGTCCACAAAACTTGCTCAGCATCTGAGGAGGATCCTCCCTTGATAGGGGCCCAAGGATGGATTTTGGTCAGCCTAGAGCTGGTTCTCATTCCCACGGTGTAGGAAGGAGGCACCTCATTGGGTGGAAGCCTATACTAGTTAGATGCTCAACGGACCCAGATGTCTTGTTACATGGCAGAGCAGAGGGTCATGGGGGTGGTAGGGGTCTCTGAACTACACTCAGCCCAGGAGCCTGGGCCAGGTCAATTTCAAGGCTACCTTTGGTGCCCCAGATAGAGGCTGCTGTTGTATGGGGCTTTTTCTCCAGTGGTCATCTCAAGTATACTATGCTCAATCTGGAATGGAATGCCTTGGTCAGCTGCTTCCCATGAAAGACATCTGTCATGCTATACTGGGTTCAGTTCACTAGTACCATTAGTTTGTTAAGACTTTTAAGAAATGAAAAAATACCAATCAAGATGAAGCATGTACCTTTCCTATAAATGCCATGGCATTTGCACTCCCAGCCTTTGCTGCCTTTAAGAAGTAGTATAACGCTTTCTGGAGAGAAAAGGTACAGTATTATTGATAGTCACATACATATCCTATGAAATGTCTTTTCAAACCAAACTTTATTTCATTTAACATGCATTTTTTTTAAAAGTCTATGAAATGCCTACACTTTTTAAGGCACTATTTCAAATGCTATTTCAAACCAAACCTGAAGAGTTTATTTTAAAAATAATTTTAAAATGTGAGGGCTTGTTTCTTGCATGTGGAAAGGCATGATGGGCATGTGGCTTTGTGGAGGACAGATGGATCCCAGCTCTACAACCATATAGTCTATTATTTTGAAAAAGTATGCCTTGATGTTGATACTATGTACTTATTTTATTAGACAGTTTGTATAATTTGGTAGAATTTGATATGTAGCTTCCTAATGTTTCTAAGGCAGAGTGAGTGAAACAAGGCACACCTGGCCGCCTGCTGAGACCAGGTCTTTTTACAGAGGTAAACTTCAGCCTGATTCTGTCTAAATCAAAAACAAAGGACACCAGCCAGCCTCTGCTTCTCTTTAGGTTAGCACATTAAATGAAATGCTCAGTTTAGCACATATAAGGGCCGACCTGACCCTTGTTACCCTATTCCCTAGGCCTCATTGTGACCCTTCAGAAATTCTCAGAAACCACGTGAAGCATTAACAGAAATCCGCTGCAGGAATAAGAAATGAAGACACTCTCTGAAGTGTCTTTTTAGGACAAAACTCTTCTGCTCTATAAAAAGCTTTGACTAGGTTGACGGGCAAGGATCTGCTCCTTCTCAAAGAGAAGAGGAGGTTTAAGGAAGAAACATGAGTAGTCCTTTTATATGTAAATTTACTCCAGAAATATTGCCAATTTATTTGGGAGCCACACCCTTGTTATTAAAGTCAGTCTGCTTTGTGGACCCAACTAAATATAAATGCCACCAGTGCTGCATCTCACTACACCATACACGCATGCATCCATCCATCTCTCCTAGTCTTCATTTATTTTTTCAGAAACTTGATTGAAAGTGCTAGGTATATGGCATGTATATGGTTTATGGTCTATGGTAGCTTGTTATTATAGGTGAGTCACAGAGGAATAAAAAAAACCCATTCCTATATTTTTTCCCTACCAATACTGCCGAAAAGAAAGGTATATATGCAAGTAGTAATGACAGTAAGTGATAGTTGGAATAAAAGGAACCCCAAAAAGAATGAAAGAGGTATGGAATAACAGAATTATGCATATGTGTTTTACAAGCTTTGTCTTACCTAATCTTCATAACATCACTAGAAGGAAGGTACTATTAATATTTGAGCCAATTTTGTGACACTCAAAGTCAAGCAGCGGGTACCAGAGTCACATTAGTAGCATGATTTTAATTTCCATGCACTTAGTACTCTGCCTTCACATTGTCAAGAAAGAGGACTCAAAGGGCAAAGGTCTTATAAAAGATGGACAGGATTCACCAGTGCAGAGGGCATCATAGGCTGGAGGAATAATATGAACAAAGAATAGAGATAGAAATGTCCAACATATGTCTAGGAAATAGTAATTACTTCAGTATGGTTGAAGCAGAATATCTACAAGTTAGGACTTGCAAGAATATGATGGGGCCTTATTATAACAATTCTGAATACTAGGCTAAGACTTCTCTTTTATATGATAGAAAAAGGAAGCCATTGGAAATTTATGAGCATAAGGGAATCTTGAAACAACAAATACTGTCCAAAATGTCTGGGAATAACCTAAGCGTCAGTTGGATAGGGGGAAATTGTAGCAATGTATGATTTATCAATCACCTACCAGTAAATAAATCAAATGCATGATTTACTAATCACATTTATCAGACCCCATTAACACAGAAAATAAAGGTATTTCTTACGAATGCCTCCACTGAGCCAAGACACAAATACACATGTAGGTGACTATCATGGCACGGACCCATAGATTTAACTGTCTGAACTTAGCACAGAGTCTACTGTATATGAGGCACTTGGGAAATATTTCTGGAATGAATGCATGAGGGAGTGTATGAAAGGGTAAATTTATAAATCTCCAAAACAAGAGGACTGGATTTTAAGCTTTATAGTCCTTTATAACTTTCATACTATGATCTGTGAAATAATTTCCACTGTCCAGTTTCAGAATTTGGTTCTCAAAATATTTGGCAATAGAAAATTCTGGGAAAAAATTGTCACTCTGAGAAGCCATATATATATGGCTTTATATATATATATATATAAAACTGTTGAAAGAAAACAAGCAAATAAGAATCAGAAGAAAATAAGAACCCCAGAGTTTTCCCCATCTTTCAATATAATGATCCCAAAGACCAAAGGAATTGATGCTTTCTCTAATTTCTCCTTTTACACCCTTCTACTCTCATGGTTTACTTAGCATTTCAGTTCTCTTTTACTTGTCTTTAAATGAACCTGCCTTTAGTGTTATTGCTTTAATTGTATGAACATTTACTAAACACTATGTTAAAGTTAAAAGTATCATGCAATCTAATTTGATGAGTCCTTGCTCTGAAACAGTTAAGTATCCATCTATCCATCAATCCATCAATCCTTCATCTACCCATCCATGTGTCTACTTATCCATCCATCCATCCATCTACTGTGGTCTGGATATTTGTGTGCTTTCAAAATTCAAATTTTTGAAGGCCTGATACCCAAGGTGATGGTATTAGGAGGTGGGCCTTTGGAAGGTGACCGGCACCAAGCCTTCATGAATGGGATTAGTGCCTTTATAAAAGAGGCCTTAGAGAGCTAGCTCTTTCTTTATGTTACATGAGGATACAATGAGAAGTCCATAAATTAGAAGAGGGCCCTATCCAACCATGCTGGCACTCTGATCTCAAACTTCTAGCCTCCAAAATGTGAGAAATAAGTTTCTGTTGTTTATCAGATACCCAGACTATGGTATTTTTGTTACAGCAGCTAAAACAGACTAAGACACATCCATCTTTCCTTCAAATACTTACTGAGTACCTACTGTCGTGTTTTACTGACTCTAGGATGTAACCCCCACACACACTTAATCAGGACACTTCTTACTATCAATGGCATCATATAATTTATATTGGCAATGTTTTTCTTTCTCAGTAGAATATAAAGTGTCTTATAATTGATGGAATCTTAGATAAGATGAAATATAGTATGTCCCAGGCATTATGTGAAGTGAAATTTTATTATTTAAACACATATGTTCTTACAACAAACATAATTTTTCATTGGTTCAAGAAAATTCCTAGGTTTAATCAGTTTGTAATATTTCCTCTAGAATGAAATGCCAAGAAAATGTATTATTAAAAATAAATTTATGAATACTTTTTTTTTATCTCAAAATATGTAAATCAACCTGAAAAGAGATGATATTAGCTCTTGTCTTTTTAATGGGTGTTAGAGTAGACAAAGCAGTTGCCTTTACATATCTGATATTATGCCTCTGCTAGGTTTAATTTAATTATGCCATATCCACTTTAATAATATGCACCCAAATACCCAGTTTCCTAATCCAATTCACTCTGAGCCTGTATAAATTTAGGAATGCAAATTACATTAAAATGTATGTGTAGAAATTTAAGATAATGTAATCAAGGATTGCATACACAATATTTTTCAGTAATTAAGAATTTGGTAGTGGGGGAGCGAGAGGTGAAAATGTTGCCTATAGTGACAACTCAGGAGAGAAATTAATTTAATCAAACAGTGAGGAGGGGAAAAAAAGCCAACTAGTTATTTCCTGGTATTTTAATACTTTGTTGGGCAGTAAACTGGGCATTACTTACAATTATAAATAATTGTAATAATTATAAAATTATAATTGTAATATTATAAAATTATAATTATAAAGAATAATTACTTACAATTACATTAATAATTTTCTTCGGTGGATTGAAGCATTAGCATACTGGCTCAAGTGGTAGTTCTCAGACTGAGGACCAACATATAATGTTTACAATGCTATCATTCATTCATTCACAAAATACCAAGTACCTAATATGTACTATCAGAGTATAGGATACATAGGAATGAGCAAGACAGACAAGAGCTTACATTCCACTGTTGGAAGATAGTAAACAAGATCAATATAATTCAGGGGGTGATATGGGAAAAGGAAAACAAAAACTGTGATAGGATAAGTGGTGGAGAGTAGAGTTGATCAAGAAAGTCCTCTCTAAGGAGGTAAGTCTTGGAAGATGAGAGGCCAGCCATGGGAAGAGCTATAGTAACAGCCTTTTAGAAATTGGGTTTATCCTTTTAATTTCTCTCACTCCCATGACACTTCAAGTTGATCCTGGTACAGCTAAGCTGTGGGAAGGTGCAATGACCAAAATACTTTGCAGTTGTGCCTATTAAGGGAAGTCCTTTTTCCTGTCCCTTCAATGTTGGCTGGCCTTGTAAATTGCTTTGGCCAGAAGAATGTGGTAGAAGTGATTTGTGAGTTCCACCTCTCGGCCTTAAGAGACTTTTGTGTTTGTCTTCTTAGATTCCTGGGCCGCCATGTGAAAAGCATGGGCATAGCTGGCTGAAAGCAGGGAGCATATGGAGAGAACTCATAGATGAGGTCATCACAAACCAGTCAACCCTGGCCAATACTCTACAGATGCATGAACAAGTCTAGTCAAGATTGGTTGAGCCTGGCTGGACCAGAAGAATTACTCACCTGAGCCCAGCCAAAACTGCTGACCTGGTAAAATCATGAATTAAATAACTGGTGGTTGTTTTAAGCCATATAATTTGGGGAGTGGTTTAGGATGCAGCCTAAACTAACCCATACATAATCAGTCTTAAGGTTTGAAATCTTGACTGGAACCCTCCATGCAGGTTTGGGTTTATTAGGTTAAGGAAAGCTGGAAGGACAACCCCCTGGCATGTGTTGAACCTCGCTGATGGTTCTGGAATTAAACCAGACTTTTGGCAACGTCTGGATGGGAAGCACGGAGCCCAAGCTGACCACTTGGAAGTCAGAGCTAAAGAAACCCAATTACATCATTCCTTCTTTTTGTTTTATAAATGAGGAAACTAGATTTTAGAGGCTGTATACTATCCCCCCTACTGCCACAACCCCCAGGTTAAGAGGAAGTAAGCTTTGATGGAAGAATGCTGAAGCCCAAGTTTCACATTCTGATTCTTAACAACATTGCTACTCAGCTGTGATACTTTAAACAATTTACTTCATCCCTCCAGAATCAGCTCCTCATCTGTAAGATAGAGATAATAAACCCTCTATGAATGAGCCCATCGGAGAGCCTGACTGGGCTCCTTGGTGTTGCCCAAGTGTCTGGCTGTTGCCACTACAACACCAGAATCCTTCACTGCCAGCCCTGGGATTATACCTCATTCTCCTCTGGAGGCAGCTTCCATCTGGTGTTCATAATGGCTGGAGCTGCCCTGGAGTATTTAGCTTTGTAGCGCTTTTATGTACTCTGCAAAGATTGATGGGTATTCCCTACAGCTGAGGTTTGGGTGCCTTCATACCCAACAGAATTTCATGCTATGGAAAACGGGTAATTGTGCCCAGTTTATGCATCTGTTATTTAACACGAGAAACTCATTGCAGGCTGAAATATGACACAGGAGGAATATTGTGAATCTAGAATGTCCCATCAAAGAAGCTAGAACCTTGGTTATGATGAGGATTAATAAAATCTTAAGGCCTTCAGTTGAGCTATCTTAAGATGCATGTGCTTATTTCAATTGCTACCTGTTTTATCACATTTTATGAAATTAGCTATGACATTTAGCCAATGTATACTCTATCTCATATAAAACACAAGTTACACTCATAAAAACAATATAAAGTGAAATGAACAGTAACAACAGATTATTCTTTTATGTAACCACCTGATTAAAGTAGTTATTTCTATTGCTTAGCCTTTAGGACTATGTTGAAATAGGGTATTTGTTCCTTGGAGACAGTGAGCATGTGGCTCCTATAAAATGACAGAGACTGGAAAACCATCTTTTATAAAGAATCCCAGTTACTTCCTCATATCTGGGGAGATCTATGGCCTTGAAACCATAGTTAGACTCTAGACAAGACCTTATCCCCTGGCTCTGGTATCTTACTGAGATCTTGTATAGGTTAGGCTTATTTGCTCTTTCCTCCACTATAAATTTGAATTGTTAATTAGTCTTCTAACCTCACTAGGATAAGGTAAGGTTAAGCAAAATGACTGAAAGGAGCTTGGCAAATTTATAAAGATGTTTAATAATACTTCTAATTATATTGTAGACAGTCTGACCCTTAGCAAGAAACTCCCAGGTGGAGTCTCCACAGCTGGCTTTTAGGGAATAGGTGTGTCCAAGGCTGGCAGGTGAGGGTATCTACTTCACCTCACCCCAGTTAGGGAGGGAAGAGGCTAGGTTCAAAGGGAACATGGAAACTCCCTGGACCCAAATGCTCTTTCAGGACCCAAATGCTCCCTGGACCCAAATGCCTCTACTCCTTAGTATTTAGAGGTAGGTAGGAAAAGAACTTCCTATAGTGAACTTTGTTCTTCCTCAAAAGCTAGAAAGCTGATCTGACCAAGGGTGTAGCAATGGGCTCTCCCCCAGCAACTTTTCCATGCCCCCTTCCTCTCTCTTTGCTTCCCTCACCCCATCCTCCGTCACCACTCTCCTCCCTACCCCACATGACTGAATCCTGAGACTGACTTACATAGTAATCCTGATCCAGACCTTTTCTCCCAATTAGATGTAACTGTCCAAGAGATACCTAGAAATGAAAAATTTTGAAAATTATTTAGTAATAGTATTAATTTGAATGAAGAAAATAAGTCAATTATACCACAATTTGAAAAATAAATGAATAAAAAGGGTGAAAAAAGTGAAAAATGAATTTACTTGGTGATTTTATTATAGTACACTGTTTCAGTTTGATGCAGTTGGCATGTCTAAAAAAGAAGCAGAAGAAAACATTCTAGGCTGTATCTTTTATTGGGTAATTGATTGATGCTGGGCATCTGGCTTCCTTAGTGGCAGGAAGCTGGCCTGCTACTATACAGCAACTCCTGGAAACATAAGCCTAGCAGCCTTTACTCTTAGCTCTCAAAATGTCACACAAATGCTGTCCCATTCCCATTCTCAAAGACATAACACTTCTGAATGCTGGTTAAGAGTTTATTCATATTCAACTCAACACAGGATGGTGCTTTTTTCCTAAACATAATACCTAGTTTTTTTACAAGTAAAATTTCTAGGAGTAAATGCAAAAGGAAAAATTGCCATTACTATGACAGGTGGCTCTCCCATAGGCTATAGAAGCTGTAAGTAGCAGGGAACAAGAAAAGAGGAGCAGATGTCTTGTTCACATTCGGATTGGAGCATTGTTAACGCTTTTAGGACTCAGACTACCAAACCCCTTGTAATTGGCATGTTCTAAAAATCCAGATTTGCTTGTATACATTACTTGTATCTGAACATCTCCTCTTTCTGCCAAAAATTTATAGTATTGGTATATGTCCCAATCCAAAATCTCACTGTTAGAACTCAGATTTTCAGGTCTCTCAGTTAGTCTCACTTTTTCCACTGGAATACCTTCACTTTTTTCCAATTTGTCAGCAACTGTGAACAGATACAAACCAGAGAATAGCCAGACTATACAAGGTTGCAGGAGATAACAGTCAACTTAGAGAAAACACTGTTAGGCCGATTCTACTTAAATTGTGCAGAGATCTGGTCTACTAATAGAAAAAGGACATCTACCTTTAGGAGATAGAAATTTACTGATTTTTATTTATTTGGTTCTGAGAAAAGTGCAAGAAACCTCATTATTTTTTGCAATCCTTACAAAAATTGTATCAACATTTATCAGAACCTCCTGAACAGCTTGGCCAAGCTGGCTCAAGGAAAGAAGACAGATGTTAGGAGCAGACAACTGACCTCTACTATCACTAACATTTTCCAAGATTAAAATGACAATATAAGAATAATAATTGCTCCTTAATTACTTATGAATACTCTAAAAATAAATATAAAGATAAATATGTTTAAATAAATCTAACAGAGTATGAAGTTTGAAATATATGTATTTTAATGTATACCAGATATATATTGAAATATATTGAATATGGATATTTCATATTTAATATGAAATTTCAATATATTGAAAATGAATATATTGAATATATAATATATTGAAAATATATATTGAAATACATGTAGTAATTCCAATTTCATTAAGCATATGAAATGATCTTGTTATGTATAACATGTTACATTAAAAAGCAGTTATTTTTCTCTTTTCTTTCTCAGATCCTAATAATACCAAAGATGTGTATTTAGATACTATTCTGACTACAGAAATTAACCATATGGACCTTATCTTATTCACTTATTGGAAGACTTTTATTTAAAAAATCTATTATATAGCCTGATTCAGTGGTATGTAAGATGAAATGTTACATATGAATTTGAAAATGGTTCTAGAAACATATATTAATCTCATGCTCTATTTTTTGTAGACAAAGGATAGTGCAATAGAATAATGATTACTCGGATTGTTCTCAAGGGCAATGATAGAGATTGATAGCATATATATCTTAGGTCAATTTCTTTGGGAATTTTTAACAGACCATCCCATATTCTAAGTGTTAGAATTAGAAAAATTGTTTAATATTTATTGATGCTCTATTCAAATTCTCAGTTGAAGGAAAGTACAGCACAAGAACATAGGGATGTATTCTAACAAAAATAAAAGATGAGTACATCCTTTAAAAGCCTTTGAAAAGTAACTATTAAAAAATTAGAAAACTCTACATTGTATTAAAAGAATTATAACAAATGTTAAGAACATAGACTTTTAATACTTTGATAAATATACCAACTGGCATTGATTTATTCTTCTAATTGCTCAGCAAGTCTATTTATCTTAAAATAAATTATGTGAATTACTTACTATAATCTGCCACCTTCTTGTAATGATTTAGGGCAACTTCACAATTCTGTAGAACATTGATTCCTGACAAATATCTGTACCCCTAAAACATAGGCATATATATTCTTAATATTCTGACAGTATTGTATTTATAATGCACCTATTTAGACCCAAGAATGTTTAATTTACATACCAAAATCATCTGGGACATCATGCTTCCTCCAGCACTTCCAAAGGTGTAATATATCAGTGCCTAAAGTTAAAAAAAAAAATCTATATCTACATCCACCATCTAGATTTGACGCTCAAACCAATCATTGCTTTTCTATTCTTAACCTAGCAATGAAACTTGTACTACTCCAAAATAAATTCTAAATTTTGACCTCTTAATCTGTAAAAATGGCGGACATTTTTGGAGGGCTTAGTGAGTTCTGGAGTCTTTGAAAAGGCACTGAACATGATATTTCATTTAATTATCACAGAAAACCTATGAAGTAGATATTCCCTATCTATCTTGGCAAACCTGAAATATGGGACATTAAGAAACTGATGGTATTTTAACCTTAAACTTCTGACTATTGAGCTGGTGCTTTTAACCACCACTCTCAAGTGAGCTCCTTTACCTAAAGAGGAGACTTCAATAGGTCTCTTTTTAAAAAAAAAATTGTTTTGTTCCAGAAAAAAATAGAATGACCTTACCTTGGCTTGATTGTATTCCATTCCTATTCCATAAGAAGACAAAAATCCTAATGCCTAAAGCCCAAAAGAAAAGGAAAACTAAATAAATCCATCTACTTCATAATTATTCTTATTTACATTGGTTAAAGATATTTTCAATGTTGGCTCTATAATAATTTGTATTGTTGGTTTATTTCTTATCCTATGACAAAATGCCTTTTTTCACTTTTGTTTAGGCTGTAAGAATTTGGAAAAGGCAATAGTAGGAGTTTTGTACAATACATGTGAAAAAAGGCTAACATTTACTGACCTTTAGCACAAACTATAATAATAAAACATTAGAAACCAATGCTTTTTATATGCTTTCCATTCTTTGGTAATGGAAAACACTTTTTTCCTTCAATATTTTTGAATTTAAATTTGAATATTTCCTTCATATTTTTAAAAGAAAATATGATAATCATTGAACACTACATCTAAAACTAATGATGTACTATATGTTGACTAATGGAGTTTAAATTAGAAAAAAAAAGAAAATATGATAGATATTAAAAAAATTCAAACAGGAAGAACTATACTGAATTAAAGTGAAAGTCTGACCACATAGCAAGATGGTGGAATAGGCAGCCTCAGATCTTTTTCCCCTATAGAGACATTGACTTAGCAACAATATATTGTCCAAAAAGTCTTTAGGAACCAGTTAAGAAATAGTAGTAACTCAGAGAAACTCAATGCAGAGAAAGAGCAATCCATTGAAATATATAAGAAAAGCCATTTTATTTAACCCTAAGCCAGCACAGCTCAGTGTGATCAGGAGAAAAAGTTCAGTTCAGGGCTTTTCTCTTGGGAGGGAAAGGGAAGAGAGGAGCTTAGGTTCAATGTCCAGCTTTTGGAAGGACAGCCATGGGGCTGATTTCTGTCTTGTCTGACTCAGAGCACTAATGAAGAATGAGTATAATTTGGATTCTAGGGCAGGAGTAGGGGTGGGGCGAGAGCAGAGGAGGAGGTTGCTGAGAACAAAAGAGAGCTCAGCCACTTGTTGCAACACTGGAGAATTTGTAGTATACCACAGATAGAAGCCAGAAAACTTGGCACACTCAGCAGAGAGTGCCCAACTTGTAGCTTTTCCCTTGGAAGGGAAAGAAAAGACTGGAATTGGGGCCCAATGTTCTAGCTTTTGGGAAACAGCTCAAAAGACTGGTTTCTATCACATCTGACTTGGAGAACCGACAGAACTGGAATGCTTTAGATGTTTAGGGTCACTGAGGAGAAAAGGGAATTTAGGAGCTTGCTATAACACCAGAGAACCTGTAGTATCATAAACAGACACTAAAGAAAGCAAAAGACTATAAGCTCCTGAAAAAGACAAAAAAAAAAAATCTCTCTAACTGGGAAATTACAAACTCAAGCTCAGGGAAGACTCACATCCCAGAAATGATTTGAGAGTCCCCCAGAATCTCTAACTATGCTGATTGGTGAAAGGCTATGTAGCCAATCTGTAAAGATGGAGAGGTGGCTATATTTTCAAATGCATACCCATGGCAAAAACTTACAAAGCACATGAAGAAACAGGTAAATATGGGCCAATCAAAGAAACAAAATAAATTGAAAAAAATTCAAGCTGAAAGAAATGGAGATGTAGAAATTACCATACAAAAAATTCAAAATAGCTCAAAATAAAAACAGAAAGCACATATAAGCAACGAACCAAGATCAGGAAAAGGATGCATAAATAGAATGAGAGTATCAACAAAGAGATAGAAGAAGAAAGAAAAAAGGAAAGAAAGAAAGGAAGGGAGAAAGAAAGAAAGCCTCCTTTTAAAAACTGTGGAGCTGAAGAACACAATAACTGAATTGAAAATCACTAGAGGGATTCAAAAGTAGACTTAATCAAGCACAAGAAAGAATTAATAAACCCAAACACAGTCATTTGAAATTACAGAGTGGAACAAAAAGAATAAAGAAAAGTGAAAAAAAAAATCCAAAGAGACTTATGGGAAACCATCAATTGGACCAATATATACATTATAAGAGCCACAGAAGAAGAGTGAAGGAAAAAAGGGTAGAGACCATATTTTAAGAAATAGTGACTGAAAATTTCCCAAATCTGAGGAAGGAAATGGGTAATCAAATTCAAGAAGTTCAATAAACTTCAACTAGGATGAATTCAAAGAAGCCCACCGCAAGACAGACTGTAATCAAACTGTTAAAAGTCAGTCTTCAAAGTAGCAAGAGAAAAGAGACTCATCATGCAAAAGAAAGCTCCCATAAGTTTATGAGCAGCTATTTCAGCAGAAACATTACAAGCCAGGGGGAATTGGCACTTAATATATCCAGAATGCTGAAATGAAACAGCTGTCAAACAAGAATACTTTATCTGGCAAAACTGACCTATAATAATGATGGAGAATAAAAGCCTTCTCAGATAAGCAAAAGCTGAGGTGGCTCATCACCACTAGATCTACCTTATAAAAACTGTTAACAGAAGTCCCTCAAGTTAAAAAAAGAAAATATGCTAGACAGCCGCACAAAAATATACAAAAATATTGAGCCCTCTGGTAAAGATAAATACATTGACAAATACAGAATCCTGTAGTATTGTAATGGTGGTACAAAAATAATTTTTAATTCTGGTATAGAATTTAAAAGAATAAAGCATAAAAGATAGCTATAACTAAAAATGTTAATGGATACAAAATATAAAAAGTTATAATTTGGGTCACTGAGAACATAAAATGAGGGAAGAAAACAGTGTTGTGACTGCAGTTAAGTTGATAACAGTTTAAAACAGATTGTTTTAACTAGAAGATCTTTTACGTAATTTCCGTGGTAACTACAAGGAAAATATGTATAGAAGATGCAGAAAAGAAAATAAGAAAGGAATCAAAGCATGCCACTATCAAATAACAAATACATAAATAATTTAAAAAGGGACCAAGAGGGGAAAAGAGGAACAAAACAACCACAAGACAAGTAAAACAATCAATAAAATGGCAACAGTAAGTCTTTCTTAGTCAGTAATTACTCTAAATATAAATGGATTAAACCCTTCCGATTAAATGACAGAATGACTGAACTGATTAAAAAAAAAAAAAAGACCACATCCAACTAACTGATGTCCACAAGAGACTTTAGATCTAAGGATACATACAGGCTTAAATTATTCCATGCAAATTTAACAAAAAGAGCAAGAGATGACCATAATTACATGGGACAAAAATAGACTTTAAGTCAGAAAATGTCTCAAGAGACAAAGAATGGCGTTATATGATAATAGGATCTATTCACCAGGAAGATATAACCATTATAAACATATATACATGTAATGGTAGAGCACCCAAACACATAAAGCAAACATTTACAGAACTGAAAGGAGAAATAGTAACACAATAATAATAGGAGATTTTAATGACCCATTTTCAGTAATGGATAGAACAGCCTGACAGAAACTCAATGAAGAAATAGAGGAATTAAACAACACCATAGACTAAATAGACTTAACAGACATAGAAAACTCCATCCAACAATAGCAGAAAGCATATTCTTTTTAAGAACACATATTGGGGTGCCTGGGTGGCTCAGTGGGTTAAAACCTCTGCCTTGAGCTCAGGTCATGATCCCAGAGTCCTGGGATCGAGCCCCGCATAGGGCTCTCTGCTCAGCAGTAAGCCTGCTTTCTCCTCTCTCTGCCTGCCTCTCTGTCTACTTGTGATCTCTGTCTGTCAAATAAATAAATAAAGTCTTAAAAAAAAAACCACATAGAACATTTTCCAGGATAGACCATATGTTAGTCACAAAACACGTATTAATACATTTAAGAAGATTAAAATTATACTAAGTATCTTCTCTGAACACAATGGAATGAAACTAGAAATCAATAGCAAAAAGAACAATGGAAAAATTCACAAATATATGGAAATTAAGCATCATACTCTTGAACTATCAATGGACCAAGGAAAAAATCACAAAGAAATTTAGAAAATATCTTGTGGTAAATGAAAATTAAAATACAACATAACAAAACTTATGAGATGCAGCCAAAACAGTACTAAGAGGAAGTCTATAGACATACATGTGTACCTTAAAGAAAGATCTCAAATCAACAACATAATATTACATCTCAAAAAAACAGAAAAAGAAGAAAAAATTAAGCCCAAAGTTAGTAGAAGGAAGGACATAAAGATTAAAGAAAAAAAATAAAGAATAGAAAAATATATATAAACACATGCTACAACATGAATGAACTTTCAGGACATTAAACTAGGTGAAATGGGCCAGTCACAAAAAGACAAAAACTGCATGAGTTCACTTATAGAAGGTCTCTAAAGTAGCTAAACTTTTAGAAACAGAAAATAAAATGAAGGTTGCTAAGGGCTAGGGAGAGGGAGAAAAAAAGAATTGTTTAATGGGTATACAGTTTCAGATTTGTTAGATTAAAAAGTTCTGGAGATATGTTGTGCAATGATGCACATATGGTTAACACCACTCTACAATACATGTAGTAGTTTTTTAAAAACCCATTCCTTATTTTTGGAATTCCTTTGTTACAATATGAAAATTTTTCATATATTAATGGACCTAAGTTTAGACTTTCTAGTTCCTTGATTTTCAATGGACTATATAATAATGTAAATATATTATTGCATTTTTCATTATGTTGACATTTGCATTAATGATGCAAAGCAAAGGTAAGCAAAACTGCGGGCATATTAGCATGAATCAAGGAAGTACACCAAACTGTCATTCATATTGTTATTGTATTCCTTTTTTTTTAAGATTTTATTTATTTGACAGAGAGCTAGAGAGGGAACACATGCAGGGGGAGTGGGAGAGGGAGAGAAGCAGGCTTCCCGCTGAGCAGGGAGCCAGATGCTGGGCCCCAGGATCATGGCCTTAGCTGAAGGAAGAAGCTTAACGACTGAGCCACCCAGGCACTCCTGTTATTGTACCACAGTACACACATTCACAGTAAAACTAAAAATAATAGTATCCCTTAAGAATGTTCTTGATTAAAAAAAAAACAATGTCCTTGATGAAGCAATAAAAGCATTATTTTTGTTAAGTCTCAACTCTTGAATAAATGTCTTCTTATATGGAAAGAGGGCATAAAATACTTCCAATAGTGAAATAAGTTGGTTGTTTCAAGGAAATGCTTGAAATTCTTGTTTGAGTTGCAAGCTGAAATAGCCACTTTTTTCATGGAACACTATCTTTACTTCAAGGAACAATGGCTCAGCTATGTTCATTTAGACTGGCAGACATTTTCTTGAAAATGGACAGTTAACTTGTCATCAATAAAAACTATTAAGTACTGTCACCAAAGATAAATTCAAGCTTTTAAGCAAAAGTCAGAATGTTGGAAAACTTATACCTCCTATCATGTATACCTTAAAATCTGCTCGACAGCCTAGCACTTTGAATTTTCACAATGGTGGTATTAACAAATGTGATTTCAAGATTGTATAATGCAGTGTATAAAATTTGGAAGACTTGCATAGCTTAGTAAACTGATATTTTCTAAATAACCAATGCATGATGTTAAAAAATCTGTTTAGGTTAAAAAAAAGTTCCATTCAAAATACAAGATAGACCAGTTGATTTTAATGTAACAGAATATAAAAAGGTCATTATGTAATTTCAGATTCCACACTGTATATAATCTTTAAGAAGTCATCACTTTGAGCTTTAGTGTAGAACCGAAGAAGAATATCTATAATTACCTGAAAAAGTTGTTAAAATACTCTTAACATTTTCTAGGTTTAGTTTCTTTTGCTATTTCTTTTTTTCTTTTAGTTTTTTGAGATATGTATTTAGGTTTCTTATTTATTAAAACATTTAAAGCTGTATATTTTCCTCTACATGTGGCTTTAGCCATTCCTTAACTTTTATATGTAGTGTTATCATCATTGTGTTTTTAATATGTCATTTCAGTTTCTATTTTATCTTTGCTATTTACTAAAAATTAGGAGACTCTTGAAAAATTTAAAAAAATTTTTATTGAAATTTTATAGCTGAATTTTAAGCTATCTTTTTATCAGTAATTTTCAGTTTTACTGCTTCTAGTCAAAGAATGTAGTATCATTTCTATTTTTTAAAGTGAATTAACTTTTTTTCTTTCTGTGATAATTTTTTGAAAATAACTGTAAATTTTTTGCTTTTAAATTTTGTTTGATATGATCTTCCATATAAAATCTTGCATGTAGATGTTGTCAGGGTATGTGGTTTTCATTGTTGTTGTTTTGTCTGCCTGGATTCTCTTTGTAAAACCATTTTCCTTCCATTCTGATTCATTCAGTTCTATGCAGCACCTCACCGCTTTCTGAATCTAGAGGGTCACATGACACAGGCTCAATCAATCAGATTACTATGCTTTTCCTGGATGCGGTGATTGATTCAGGGTGGTCTTGTGATCTAACCCAACACTTTTGCTAAAATCGTTGGGAAAGAAACTGGCTTCTTTTACAGAGACTTCCAGATTTAAGGACTAAGGATATACCTAGGTTCATTGGTGACTGTTTTGCCTCCATGGGGTCAAGCCACTCAAAACCATCATACAAAGAAATGAGACAAAGAGAAAGTGTGTCTTGATGTCTTAATTCTGGTCTCTGGATTCAGAGGATCTAAAGGCAGCTACAATGTCACAGTTAAATGAGCAAAAAAATCGCAATTTGATTAAGCCAGACTGGTTGTATTTTCTGTACTTGAAATTCAGAGAATCCTAACCAATACAAATGGACATCTCTGTTGCTGGGAGGGAAGTTCTTTAAGTTAGTAGATACACAGTGAACCAAAATTAATCTCTGTATAGTAGTTGTTGCCTCAGTACTTAGTTGTTTTTTTTTTTTAAAGGTTTTATTTATTTATTTGACAGACAGATTACAAGTAGGCAGAGAAGCAGTCAGAGAGAAAGGAAGGGAAGCAGGCTCCCTGCTGAGCAGAGAGCCTGATGTGGGGCTCGATCCCAGGACCCTGAGATCATGACCTGAGCTGAAGGCAGAGGCTTTAACCACTGAGCCAACCAGGTGCCCCAGTACTTAGTTGTTTAAACTATATGGTAGTTTGGTGCTCAAAAAATCAATTCCTTGTTATACCACTTTCTGCCTTGTAGACATTTGAGGGCAGCTGTTTGATACCATGTGTTCTCTCCCACAAAGATTCCCTGTTTTGCCTTCCTTGTGTGATATATTTTAGGTAGTATTCATCATCTTGTGTGTTGACTGAATCTAGTCTATATCATGGATGCCATATCTGTCATAGTCCTGTTGGAACAAAGTAATTACATGTTTCTAAAAAAAAAAAAAAAAAGGAAAGATCCCAAAGTCCATGAAACTGCATCACATTTTGTTACTACAAAAGGAATAGCTGTCACAAGCCAAGTTATCCCACTAAATGCAGGAGGAATTGCCAAATCCCTAGGAATAGATGAAAAACTAATGAATAATGAGATGCTGTTGTGGCCAATTTATTTATCACAAAGAATTTATGATTAAGGTGTTCAACATCATTGTCAGGAACCTCTCGCTAACTTTGAACTGAACTTCCAGTTACATGTGATTTGATCGATGAAAAAATAAAAATATAAATTTAGTCAAATTGGAAAGTGTCAGCATTAATATTTGTAGTATGAGTCAGTAGTTTGGAAGAAATCCTGGAGGTAATTGAGGAAATGTTGCACTACTGACATTCTTAATGGTATGGAGAATGATATACTGGAAGACAGTCATCAAGGAAGTTTTCTAAGTTGAAAACTGATTCAGTTACACTCTGAATGAGAAGAATTTTGGAATGCCTACATTTATTTATATTTAATTTTTCATGTAATTAAAGTATGACATGATAGAAGTCTATGTCTAAAGTATCTAAAACAGCACTTTTAATAAGAGTAAAACAATAACCTCTAATATGAAAGCATTTTAAACTTTAATTGGCATCATTTATGTAATTATATAACATATTTAAAAATATACAGGCGCCTGGGTGGCTGAGTGAAGGCGCCTGGGTGAAGCCGCTGCCTTCAGCTCAGGTCATGATCTCAGGGTCCTGGGATCGAGTCCCGTATCGAGCTCTCTGCTCAGCAGGGAGCCTGCTTTCTCCTCTCTCTCTCTCTCTGCCTACTTGTGATCTCTCTCTGTCAAATAAATAAATAAAATCTTTATAAAAACCATATTTTAAAAATATATAACTTACAGCTGATGGTGTCTTATAATGGATAAAATATGGGATTATCATCTCTACTCCCTTTTTGAAATTTCTTAGTCTAGCAACCCTGTAAAATAGAGCTTGCCTAATAAAGATTGCTCTTAGTGAACTCATGCTGCTTGACAAATAGTACTGCTTCATTTTATGGGATTTTCAAAAACAAACATTTTGAAAGTATGATAGGAAATCTTACCATTAAATTCATCAGCATTATGGGTGATTTTCAGAATTTTACATCCTCCAAAACTTGTGGCTCCTTTCCTGCCCTCCTTACTCAGAATCATAGACAAATTGACAGTGACATAGTTTATGAGTTCTCTTAGTACCCAGGGATGGAAATGGACTGGGCCAAGAAATCTGAACTTACTCTAAACAGATGCCTGCTGCAGTCTGCTTTAGGTGTTTCTGAGACATGCATTCTAATTCTATCCTTTTAATTTTGAATATAAGTATCCTTGTTCCACTTACTATGGCTGTGAAACAAATTATCCCAAAACCTAGTGGCATAAAACAACCATTTATTTTGCTAAGAGTTCTGTGGGTCAAGAATTTGATCAAAGTAGAGGAGGCATGTTTTGTCTCTGATCCACAGTACAGGAGCCTTATTTGGAAGATTCAAAGCCTGGGGGATAGTATCATCTAAAGGCTTATTTATATATATGTTTGGCAGTTGATGCTAGATATTGGTTGAGACCTTAGCTGAGACTGATGGCCAGAACACCTTCATGTGGCCTCTCCTGTTGTATAGGTTTTCTCACAGCATGATGGCTGAGTTCCAAGAGTAAGCATCCTGAAAGAGCTAGGCAGAGCTGTAAACTTTTTATGACTTACCCTCAGAAGTCTATCATTACTTCCACCAAACTTTATTGTTCGAAGTAGTCGAGAATCTTACTTAGGATAGATCAGTCCTATTCATAAGGCATGAGAAAGACTCACAGAAGACTTACGAAGAGAAAACTTGTTGACCTTTGTTCTACCTAGCATTTCCAAAATTGTGCTCACAGGGTCCTATGAACATCTCAATGTTTACTAGCATTCTATAAAAACACAGTTTGGGAGGAGGAGTCAAGATGGCGGAGAAGTAGAAGGCTGAGAGGACATCAGGAAGCAGGAGATCAGCTAGATAGCTTATCTAACCATTGCGAACACCTACAAATCCAATGGGAAATCGAAGAGAAGAAGAGCAACAATTCTAGAAACAGAAAATCGATCACTTTCTGAAAGGTAGCACCTGCGGAGAAATGAATCCAAAGTGACAGGAAGATAGACCGCGGGGCGGGGGGGGGGGGGCAGCTCCCGGCAAGTAGCGGAGCAATGGAGCACAAAATCAGTACTTTTAAAAGTCTGCTCCACAGAGAGGCATCGCTCCAGAGGCTAAACCAGGGGGAAGCCCATGCGGGGTCAGCATAACCCCACGTCCCGCAGGGTCACAGAAGGACCAGGGGTGTCTGAGTGTCGCAGAGCTTGCCGGTATTAGAGCGGGGAAGCTGGCTACAGCGACAAAGCCGAGGAGAGAGCTCTCAGCTCGGGGGTTACCTTGAACCGGTCGCAGGCTGGGTGAGCTCAGAGCATGGCTGGAGGCCACAGAGATGGAAGCGACCGGGCGCTTTTCTCCAAGTGCAACCGAATGAGCCCTTTCCTACAAGCGCGACCAGAGGCCAGGGTGGGGCGGACGGTTGGGCGCTTTTCACTGAGGGCGCACTGAGGAGCAGGACACCAAGCTCTCGGCTCCTGCGGGTCAGAGATTGGGAGGCCGCCATCTTCATTCCCGTCCTCTGGAACTCTATGGAAAGTACTCAGGGAACAAAAGCTCCCTAAAGCAAACCGGAGGGGATTACTTAGCCCAGCCTCGGGTAAGGGTGGTGAAATTCTGCCTGGGGCAAAGACACTTCAGAATCACTACAACAGGTCCCTCCCCCAGAAGATCAACAAGAAACCCAGCTAAGACCAACTACACTCACCAAGGAGAACAGTGGAATTCCAGAGGAGGAGAAATGGATTTTATCAGAATGGATAAAAACCCAAATCTTATCTGGACAAAATGACAAGGCAGAAAAACTCACCACAGAAAAAAGAACAAGAGGCAGTACCGAAGTCTGGGGACCTAATCAATACAGACATTGCTAATATGACAATCTAGAGTTCAGAATGATGATTCTCAAGGTTCTAGCCAGGCTCGAAAAAGGCATAGAAGATATTAGAGAAACACTCTCCAGAGAGATAAAATCCCTTTCTGGAGAAATAAAAGAACTAAAATCTAACCAAGTTGGAAAAAAAAAAAAAAAGCTATTAACGAGGTGCAATAAAAAAATGGAGGCTCTTACTGCTAGGATAAATGAGGCAGAAGAAAGAATTAGTGACATAGAAGACCAAATGACAGAGAATAAAGAAGCTGAGCAAAAGAGAGACAAACAAATACTGGACCACAAGGAGAGAACTTGAGAGATAAGTGACACCATAAGACGACACAACATTAGAATAATTGGGATTCCAGAAGAAGAAGAAAGAGAGAGGGGAGCAGAAAGTATATTGTAGAGAATTATTATAGAGAATTTCCCTAATGGCAAAGGGAACAAACATCAAAATCCAGGAGATGCTAAGAACGCCCCTCAAAATCAATAAAAGTAGGTCCACACCTCGTTACCTGATAGTAAAATTTACAAGTCTTAGCGACAAAGAGAAAATCCTGAAAGTAGCCCGGGAAAAGAAGTCTGTAACATACAAGGGTAAAAACATTAGATTGGCAGCGGACTTATCCACAGAGATGTGGCAGGCCAGAAAGAATTGGCGTGATATATTCAGAGCACTAAATGAGAAAAACATGCAGCCAAGAATACTATATCCAGCTAGGCTATCATTGAAAATAGAAGGAGAGATAAAAAGCTTCCAGGACAAACAAAAATTGAAAGAATTTGCAAACACCAAACCAGCTCTACAGGAAATATTGAAAGGGGTCCTCTAAGCAAAAAGAGACCCTAAAAGTAGTAGATCAGAAAGAAACAGAGACAATATACAGTAACAGTCACCTTACAGGCAATACAATGGCACTAAATTCATATCTCTCAATAGTTACCCTGAATGTTAATGGGCTAAATGCCCCAATGAAAAGACACAGGGTATCAGAATGGATAAAAAACCAAAACCCATCAATATGCTGCCTACAAGAAACTCATTTGAGACCCAAAGACACCTCCAGATTTAAAGTGAGGGGGTGGAAAACAATGTACCATGCTAATGGACATCAGAAGAAAGCTGGAGTGGCAATCCTTATATCAGATCAATTAGATTTTAAGCCAAAGATGATAATAAGAGATGAGGAAGGACACTATATCATACTCAAAGGGTCTGTCCAACAAGAAGATCTAACAATTTTAAATATCTATGCCCCTAACATGGGATCAGCCAACTATATAAACCAATTAATAACAAAATCAAAGAAATACATTGACAATAATACAATAGTAGTAGGGGACTTTAATACTCCCCTCATTGAAATGGACAAATCATCTAATCAAAAGATCAACAAGGAAATAAAGGCCTTGAATGACACACTGGACCAGATGGACATCACAGATATATTTAGAACATCCCAGATCACATCCTGGGACATAAATCAGGTCTCAACCAGTATTCAAAAGATTGGGATCATTCCCTGCATATTTTCAGACCACAATGCTCTGAAGCTAGAACTCAATCACAAAAAGAAATTTGTAAAGAACCCAAATACATGGAGACTAAACAACATCTTTCTAAAAAATGAATGGGTCAACCGGGATATTAAAGAAGAATTGAAAAAATTCATGGAAACAAATGATAATGAAAACACAATGGTTCAAAATCTGTGGGACACAACAAAGGCAGTCCTGAGAGGAAAATATATAGCGGTACAAGCCTTTCTCAAGAAACAAGAAAGATCTCAAATACACAACCTAACCCTACACTTAAAGGAGCTGGAGAAAGAGCAACAAACAAAGCCTAAACCCAGCAGGAGAATAGAAATCATAAAGATGAGAGCAGAAATCAATAAAATAGAAACTAAAAAAAACAATAGAACAAATCAACGAAACTAGGAGCTGGTTCTTTGAAAGAATTAATAAGATTGACAAACCCCTGGCCAGACTTATCAAAAAGAAAAGAGAAAGACCCAAATAAATAAAATGAATGAAAGAGGAGAGATCACACCCAACACCAAAGAAATACAAACAATTATAAGAACATACTATGAGCAACTCTACACCAACAAATTCGACAATCTGGAAGAAATGGATACATTTCTAGAGACATATAAACTACCACAACTGAACCAGGAAGAAATAGAAAACTGGAACAGACCCATAACCAGTAAGGAGATTGAAACAGTCATCAAAAATCTCCAAACAAACAGAAGTCCAGGGCCAGACGGCTTCCCAGGGGAATTCTACCAACCATTTAAAGAAGAATTCCTATTCTCCTGAAACTGTTCCAAAAAATAGAAATGGAAGGAAAACTTCCAAACTCATTTTATAAGGCCAGCATCACCTTGATTCCAAAACCAGACAAGGATCCCATCAAAAAAGAGAACTACAGACCAATATCTTTGATGAACACAGATGCGAAAATTCTCACCAGAATACTGGCCAGTAGGATCCAACAGTACATTAAAAGGATTATTCACCACGACCAAGGGGGATTTATTCCAGAGCTGCAAGGTTGGTTCAACATCTGCAAATCAATCAATGTGATACAATACATTAACAAAAGAAAGAAAAGATCCATATGATACTCTCAATAGATACTGAAAAAGCATTTGACAAAGTACAGCATCCCTTCCTGTTTAAAACTCTTCAAAGTGTAGGGATAGAAGTCACATACCTCAATATTATCAAAGCCATCTATGAAAAACCCACTGCAAATATCATTCTCAATGGAGAAAAACTTAAAGCTTTTTCGCTAAGGTCAGGAACACAGCAAGGATGTCCGTTATCACAACTGCTGTTCAACATAGTACTAGAAGTCCTAGCCTCAGCAATCAGACAACAAAAAGAAATTAAAGACATCCAAATTGGCAAAGAAGAAGTCAAACTATCACTCTTTGTAGATGATATGATAAATATATGTGAAAAACCCAAAAGGCTCCACTCCAAAACTGCTAGAACTTGTATAGGAATTCAGTAGTGTCAGGATATAAAGTCGATGCCCAGAAATCAGTTGCATTTTTTTACACTAACAACAAGACAGAGGAAAGAGAAATTAAGGAGTCAATCCCATTTACAATTGGACCCAAAACCATAAGATAGCTAGGAATAAACCTAACCAACGAGGCAAAGAATCTATACTCAGAAAACTATAAAATACTCATGAAAGAAATTGAGGAAGACACAAAGAAATGGAAAAATGTTCCATGCTCCTGGATTGGAAGAACAAATACTGTGAAAATGTCTATTCTATCTAAAGCAATCTACAGATTTAATGCAATCCCTATCAAAATCCCATCCATTTTTTCAAAGAAATAGAACAAACAATCCTGAAGTTTATATGGAACCAGAAAAGACCTCGAATAGCCAAAGGAATATTGAAAAAGAAAGCCAAAGTTGATGGCATCACAATTCCGGACTTCAAGCTCTATTATAAAGCTGTCATCATCAAGACAGCATGGTACTGGCCCAAAAACAGACAAATAGATCAATGGAACAGAATAGAGAGCCCAGAAATAGACCCTCAACTCTATGGTCAACTAATTTTTGACAAAGCAGGAAGGAATGTCCAATGGAAAAAAGACCGCTTCTTCAACAAATGGTGCTGGGAAAATTGGACAGCCACATGCAGAAAAATGAAATTGGACTATTTCCTTACACCACACACGAAAATAGATTCAAAATGGATGAAGGACCTCCATGTGAGAAAGGAATCCATCAAAATCCTTGAGGAGAACACAGGAGCAACCTCTTCGACCTCAACCGCAGCAACTTCTTCCTAGGAACATCTCCAAAGACAATGGAAGCAAGGGCAAAAATGAACTATTGGGATTTCATCAAGATCAAAAGCTTTTGCACAGCAAAGGAAACAGTTAACAAAATCAAAAGACAACTGACAGAATGAGAGAAGATATTTGCAAACGACATATCAGATAAAGGGCTAGTATCCAAAATCTATAAAGAGCTTAGCAAACTCAACACCCAAAGAACAAATAATCCAATCAAGAAATGGGCAGAGGACATGAACAGACATTTCTGCAAAGACATCCAGATGGCGAACAGACACATGAAAAAATGCTCCACATTACTCTGCATCAGGGAAATACAAATCAAAACCACAATGAGATACCACCTCACACCAGTCAGAATGGCTAAAATTAACAAGTCAAGAAATGGCAGATACTGGCGAAGATGTGGAGAGAGGGGAACCCTCCTACACTGTTGGTGGGAATGCAAGCTGGTGCAACCACTCTGGAAAACCGTGTGGAGGTTCTTCAAAAAACTGAAAATAGAGCTACCCTATGACCCTGCGATTGCACTACTGGGTATATATTTTAAAGATACAAACGTGGTGCTCTGAAGGGGCACGTGCAACCGAATGTTTATAGCAGCAATATCCACAATATCCAAATTATGGATAGAACCTAGATGTCCATCAACAGATGAATGCAAAGAAGAAGTGGTATATCTACACAATGGAATACTATGCAGCTATCAAAAGAAATGAAATCTTGTCATTTGTGATGACATGGATGGAACTAGAGGGTATTATGCTTAGCAAAATAAGTCAATCGGAGAAAGACAACTATCATATGATCTCCCTGATATGAAGAAGTGGAGATGCAATGTGGGGGAGTTGGGGGTAGGAAAAGAAAAATGAAAGAAGGTGGGATTGGGAGGGAGACAAACCATAAAAGACTCAATCTCAAAAAACAGACTAAGGGTTGCTGGGGGTTGGGGGGATGGGAGATGGTGGTGGGGATATGGACATTGGGGAGGGTACGTGCTATGATGAGTGCTGGGAAATGTGTAAACCTGGCAATTCACAGACCTGTACCCCTGGGGATAAAAATACATTATAGGTTTATTTAAAAAAATAAAAAATAAAATAAAATAAAAGAATCTCACTTAGGTTGTGGAGGGGAAATAGACTCTACTTTTTGATTATGTTGGTTAGGGTGCTGAAATAGCATATGGGACTAGAGATAATGCTGTGTCCATGCTTAAAAAAGATTTATTTATTTATTTAAGAAGGAGAGGGGAGAGAGAATCCCAAGGCCATGTGGGGCTCAAACCCAGGACCCTAAGATTATAACTTGAGCTGAAACCAAGAGTCAGACACTTAATGAACTACACCACACAGATGCCTCTTCTGTGGCTGTTTTTAAGAGAAAAATTGCCACAGTGCTTGACAAAAGCCAGAAGAGTGTGGAGATACTCCATTTCTTCTTAGTTATTAATCATTATGAATTAATTAATTTAGGTATATTTGCGGTATTTCAGTCCACTGTGGTAATTATTCATTTTAGTGCTCAATTTTTCCATCTTTAGTCAGTAGGAGCCTATTCTGAGTTAGTTCAGTCTTTTGGTCATGACCATAGTATTTTCTGACATCTTTCTTGCTATCATATTGTATCATATAATAGTTTCTAGTCATACTGATAGGACACCTTGAAAGATAAAATGTTTCAAGAGCATCTTCTACATTTCTTGTTCCACACCCAGAATTTGACATTTTCCAAAGATGCTGGTGTCTTTTTAGTTGGAGAGGATTTCTGTTTTTTTTGTTGTTGTTTGTTTGTTTGTTTTAAACATAGTTCCTTCTTGAGGTGTGAGTTAATAAATAAATTTAATTTTAATATATTTAAAAATACATGCATATTAAAGATTAAAATTCTAATACTTCTGAAGGTTTACAATATAAACATCGATGTCCTGCTCCTTTCCATGCCATTTTTTATTCTCATGATAAACAACCACTTTTAATTATTTTAGCTGTTTTCTTCTGATAACTTACCACCATTATGATTCTTGATAAATTGCTACTACTTACTGTTAGTTTTTATATTTCACACATTATCTCTAAATTGACTGTATTATTGATGATGATTTAGGTCATTTACATTATTTTCTCACTTTTTCTCCTTGCATCTCTTCTCGACAGAATCACAAAACTAAATTTTTTGTCAGAACATAACTGTAAAAGTCTGTTTTGGTGTTCCTAATATTTTCAAGGTTCTACTAAAGGACAAAGATTATAATTCCTGTTACCATTTTTAGAAGTTCATCACACACTCCTATGTAAATCACTTTTCCATGCTTTATATTAATAACAATCTGGTGTTAGCCATTCAACTTGAGTTGATGATGAAATATTTGAAGAGCACAGGGTCATAAGCAGAATCCTATGGCAGATTGCCAGGGACTTGCTTTCATGTTGGCATCAACCCATTAGCCTACTCTTTATTTACAATCATCAAAGCCCACATTTCTATTTTTTCTTCCAGTTCACAAGAATATTCTGCAAGGCTTTGTTAAGTGTCTCCCTAAAGTAAAGATACAAGAAGTCTGATAATTCAATCAAAATGAAATAATTTCTTAAACGTTGAAGTATAATTTCAAGGACAAAGAACCATATCATTTTTTAAATTAGGGAACTGACTGCCCAGTTCAGTTCCCAAGAGCATAATAACTCTAACATGTGGTTTATAATTTGTGTAATCTATTTAATCCATAAACTGAAAAAAAAAATCTTCTGTTTTGACCAAGTCCTCTTTAGTCTCAAAGTTTCCCTTCTATGGAAAGTAGACCAAAAGGGCGTTATTACAAATGGAAGGCATCTGGAATCCTGGAACTCCTCTAACCCTTGTAGTTTATATTTAAAATGGCTAACTTGGATCCTTTTAAGGATCTCCTTAGTCAATATTAGATTTTTATTTTGCTTGCAACTCTTAGCAATTTTTGATTCTGCTCAACTTAGAAAGTAATTTATTTATGTAGAAACCCTGACAGCAAACAAATATACTGACCTTTATATGAGAAAATGAGGATACTATTCTATTCAGTTGAGCTTGTATTTTAAGATACTTTCACCAAAAGTGTATGATTTTGTGCACAGCTTATCACACTTTATGGCCAGATTCTGTTGAAGAAATTTGTGAGTTGTGGATGGTGTGGGAGTTAAATTTCCATCCTGTGACAGGGGAGGGGAGATTTTCTTTGTATAATACTCATTCTAGAAGGAAGGAATGAAACCATGATTTTAGCAGTTTTAAAACCAGCCCAAAAGGCATGTTCCCTCTTTCACTGAAAAATAACAATGGGTGATTCTCTGGAAGGCTCAACTTTCTTCCTTCCTCCCTTCCTTCCTCTCTCCTTTCCTTCATTTGAGTACTAAAGGAAGACAAGAGGTAATATGCGCTTTCATGTAGTGAATATGCTGATTATAGTCATTGTTTTACTATTGCTTTACACTTGGACATTGTCATCTAACTATACCATAAGCGGTTTTAGGCATTTGGTCTTTCTTTGGAGATACAGCTGAGATGAAACGAGATGGATTAGAGCACAGTTTACACTTAATCCAGAAAAAAAAAAAAAAGCTAAAGTCGAAAGAGAAGCTGTGTAATCAGTGACACTTCCAGTGGTTTTTAAAGGTCAAGCTCCGCATATTAGATCTGTTTATAAGACTTGATTCTGAACTCAACAATTGTGCCATGGTGTGTAAGAAACTTATAATAGTTGGGATTTGAATGGAAAGAGTTTAGCATAGACGATTTTTTTTTTAATATTTCAAAGCAATTTACTCAGGTTTCATAATAATAATTTAAAAGTTAAATATTCCTTTTTACTTTTTATATAGGAAATTATTGTTAAAGAGAAAAGGTTAAGCATTCTTCTTCTAATTACTGCACAAGGCTTGAAGGCATTTGAGATTATTACTTTTAGCTCAAATTGCATACCAAACAAAAGTGTGAATCAACCTTAATGAACAACTCAGATCCTATCTGTACCCTTAATATAAAAAGAACATTAACATCCAGATGAAATGTTCTATACAGGTAATCCTAAAATTATCAAAGTGATTATTAGGTTGATACTAAAAATGATTTTTTTCAGTAGTAGTACAGTACTAATAACTACATTCCCTCTACAAAACACCTCTAATATTCTCATCTAAAATAAAGGAAAAATATGAGGAATCTTTGCCAGTTAGATAGAATTATTCTAGAATTACAAAGCATGGAAAAATATGCAATTCCTTATATTCTACTTAATATATCAATTAAAATAATTTTTAAACAATAGAATAGATTTTCTTATAATTCATAGTAAACCGTTTTGAACATATACATGAATCTGAGTTAAATGATTTTTCTGATATCAAAGTAATACATAACCATGAATAGAAAATGTAGAGGAAAAAAACCCAGTGAAGTATTTTTAAAAAGAAAATAGTTGCAAATAATACCAACTTAGAGATTACCACAATTAAATTAATTTTTTTTAAAGACTGTATTTATTTATGGGAGAGAGAGAGAGAGCAAGAAAGCACAAGCAGGGGAAAAGGGAGAAGCATGCTCCTCACTCAGCTTAGAGCTGGACAAGGGGCTCATCTCAGGACCCCATGATGATGACCTGAGCTGAAGGCAGACGCCTAACCAACTGAGCCACCCAGGCCCCCCGAAATTAAATTTTATGGTGATGCAACATGGGTGATTTATTTCATGATTCTCTCTTTTTTTAAGATTTTATTTATTTATTTGAAAGACAGAGATCACAAATAGGGAGAGAGGCATGCAGAGAGAGAGAGGCAGAAACAGGCTCCCCGCAGAGCGGAGAGCCCGATGTGGGGCTCAATCCCAGGACCCTGAGACCATGACCTGAGCTGAAGACAGAGGTTTTAACCCACTGAGCCACCCAGGCATCCCTCTTTCATGATTCTTAAAGCAATGAGGTTTAACTCTATGTTCTTGTTTGGCAAATTGACAAATTGAAGCTGTTCATTGATATTAAGAGTGAATCTTTCTAATTCTGAATTTTTGCTTCTTGAGTGAGAATCAGAGAAGTAAAAAATATATAATTTATCTACATTTAGCTGGTATAACATAATATCTTATTGGAATCCTCTACTGTAGGACTCAGTTTTGTTTGCTATTTCCTCAATTTCCACCATGTTCATAAAGACGACTCTGTTAGTTAATAGTTCTCATTATTTGGAAGCTATTGTTTCTTTCTTTAAAAACAAAAATTATTTATTTGTCAGAGAGAGAGATAGAGAGAGCGAGCACAAGCAGGAGGAGTGGCAAGCAGAGGGAGAAGCAGCCTCCCTGCTCAGGGACTCGATCCTAGGACCCAGGGATGACCTGAGCTGAAGGCAGATGCTTAACTGTCAGAGCTGTCCAGGAGTCCAGAAAAGTGTAGTTTCTTTGAAAATCAATACAATGGATTCTGCTCATAAACTTAAATGCTTTTGTTGTCCTTATCAAAATTTCCTTTGATTTGGAATTTTGTGGGATTAACCATTCAAGGTACATGGAAGAAATAATTATGCCTCTTTCCCTTTATTCAGCTGCCCTTTATATGTAACCTGAAAATTACATTTTCCCCTGACCCCTCAAAGCTGCTTTATAATATGTGTTCTTCTCTTTTGTGTTTTTCTTTAACTCAGATCTTTATTAGACTTCTGGCACTCCAGGCTCTCCATTTATTACATTTCAGTATTTCGGTTCTTCCTTTTCCCCCCAGAACTAGGTGTCTTCATTCTCTTCATTTTTTCCTATCTCTGCCCTTCTCACTCTTTTTCATTGCCATTCTTCTTTAGTTACACTGCTGTTGCTACCTTGTCCTTATAGTTTCCAACAATATTTCTTTTTTTTTTTTTTAAGATTTTATTTATTTATTTGACAGTGAGAGAGAGAGCACAAGCAGGCAGAGAGGCAGGCAGAGGGAGAGAGAGAAGCAGGTTCTTACGGAGCAGGGAGCCTGATGCGGGACTGGATCCCAGGATACTGGGATCATGACCTGAGTCGAAGGCAGCTGCTTAACCAACTAAGCCACCCAGGCATCCCTCCAGCAATATTTCTTAAGAGTCCAGGTAGGATTCCTATACCAGGGTGGCACAAACAGCCTCAGAAGAAAGATGGTCACCCAGCCTGTTAACCTATTAGCTCTCTATTAGAGAGCTCTGATCATTATAGCACGTGGCCATCCTAGTCACAGATTGAATTAAGCATTGTTTGTAGCACAGAATCTCTTTCACTAGTTGTTCTTGTACAAGGAAACAAGTCCGCTATAAGCAGACTTGCTATTGGAAACAGACTTTCCTATAGGGATGACAGGGGTGAGAGCAAAATTTCAGAACAGAATCCAGCAATCCAGCTGTAGTACTAGACCAGGATCTTGCAGGCGCCCGGCTCATCCAGATGTTAACACTTTGGTCACTAGTTTATGGGGAGGTCATGAGGGGGAGGGGGAATCCAAGTAAGGAATAAGGGTATTCAGGATGTCAGGGAGAGCATAGGAGGTGTTTGGGACAGAGACTTTATGCCACCTTGTATTGTAGCATTTCAATAGGCAGTGTGATTGAATTTTGCATATCAGGTCAATGTCAGCTTTCCAGATGATAAGTTTGTCCTCACTCATATTCTATCTTCTTATCCTCCTGAGATCCAACACACACATATGTCAGACAGATATCCCCATTTTACAATGAGGAAATTGAGATTCAGAGAGGGCAGGCCACGAGTATTGGAACTGAGATTTAAAGCCAGGGACTGACTGACTCCGTAGCAAAGCCATTAGGACTAAAATCGTTACACAACATTATTCATTGATGTACTTTAATATCTCTAAGGGATTGTGCAGATATTATTCGTTTCTTGCAGCAAACTTATAAAGTCGTGTGACCTTATCAACAGTTCCCTTTGCAGGTTTGAGAAACCTGAGGTTTATAGAAATGACACTGAAAGAATGAACAAGATGGGAAGCTCATTAGTTGTCCAGCTTTCTGATTCCAGAACCCCTGTCTGTAATTGTATGTTTTCAGGGATAGTGTCCCAACAATGCCTGCTGGTCTCTACAAAGATGGCTGTGATAATACATAGCCAGTGGTCAACCATTTGGAGTTATTCTTCCTAGCACTGGATTAGCACTCCGCTAATGACCTTCTCTTATCTGTTTCTCCTTAAAATCAATGGCAAGCATTTGATGGCCAATTAACTGGGATTAGAGGGCAGTCTGTGGCCATGCCATGGACCCACATTAAACTGAGAATGGGGACTGATACTCTGACTTTGACCCTGAAATCCAAGTGTTTTATGTACCATTTCTGTTAATTTGGAATTTCTTTTCTGGGAGTAGTGTTTTGACCTTCTTATCAAATACTTTACTCAAATACAGACAAATAAATCTTGTATGTTGTCGATATCCAATATTCTAGACTAGGTACAAATGTCACTTTTACTTAGAAGCCTTCCTCCTCTGCTCTAGGCAAAACCTGTTAAAGACTCTTTTCTGTGTCTAATGCAGTTTATAACTATAGTCTACCCAAATTGTGCTGCAATTATGTGTTTATACTTCAGATTGACCCATAAGGTCTGTAACCTATTAATCTTTTTCTACACCTCAACTTAGATTATGTTTGGAACATTGTGTCAACAAAACAACTGTTGACTTAATTAGCTAATTAATACTCCACTAAAAAATAAAGCACATGTTCACTAGGAAGGAATGCACATGTTCCTTAGAAAGGAATGCCTGGGTGGCTCAGTGGGCTAAAGCCTCTGCCTTTGGCTTGGGTCATGATCCCAGGGTCCTGGGATCGAGCACACATCGGGCTCTCTGCTCCGTGGGGAGACTGCTTCCTCCTCTCTTTCTGCCTGCCTCTCTGCCTACTTGTGATCTCTGTCAAATAAATAAATAAAATATTTTTTAAAAAAGAAAGGAATTCTGAGATATCATTTATAGTGCTGGATATGATGGTAACATTTAGTTTGTTTTGGAACTTTGTGTTTGGACAATGAAGGTTTAAAAACTCTCCTATTTTATTATAACATTTATAAATCCATTTACTCCTTTGTAAATATAATGTTTTGTATTTAGTTTAAAAACATTCCCTGGGGTAAAAAATAGTATTCAACAACTTAATTAAAATTATACAGATATTTAAGATGGTGATATTGAGGGGTGCTTAGATAGCAAGGTCGGTTGAGCGTCTGACTTTTTTTTTTAAGATTTTATTTATTTATTTGACAGTGAGAGAGGGAACACAAACGGGGGAATGGGAGAGGTAGAAGCAGGTTTCCTGATAAGCGGGGAGCCCCACACAGGGCTAGATCACAGGACCCTGGGATCATGACCTGAGCCAAAGGCAGACACTTAAGGACTGAGCCACTCAGGCATTCCGAGCACCTGACCCTTGATTTTGGTCCAGATCATGAACTCAGGATCATGAGATCAAGCCTGGTATGAGGAATCCACTTCTGTTTCTTTCCCTCTTGCTCCCTCTTTGCTTCTCCCCCGCCTCAAATAATCAATAAATAAATCTTTAAAAAATATAACAGTAGAGGGCACGTATTGCATGGAGCACTGGGTGTGGTAGATAAACAATGAATTCTGGAACACTGAAAAGAAATTTAAAAAAATAAATAAAAATTGGGGTGCCTGTGTGGCTCAGTGGGTTAAGTGGCTGCCTTCGGCTCAGGTCATGATCTTAGGGTCCTGGGATGGGTCCTGCATCTGGCTCTCTGCTCAGCAGGGAGCCTGCTTCCCTCTTTCTCTCTCTCTCTGCCTGCCTCTCTCTCCGTCTACTTGTGATCTCTCTGTCAAATAAATAAATGGAATCTTTAAAAAAAATAAATAAAAATTTAAAAATACAACAGCGATGTTGATCTGCATATATTTACATGGCAATTTGTTTATAATATATTATTAAGTGAGTAAAGAGATTAGGAAATAGCAATTAAAGTCTGATCTCATTTTTGTAAAAAAGAAATCCTATATAGTAATAGGAAAAATTCTAGAAGAGTAATATTTATATCCTTTCTTTACAATGAATGATGACAAAAGTTCCAGGTATGGAATTAACCTTTACATATTATTCAATCCCCATAATAATTCTATTTAATCATTCATCATTAATTGATTCAGTAATCAATGTATATTTCTTGTCCCAAGGACTGTGCTAAATATTAGATACAACTGTGAACCAGATAGACACAGTATCCAGTGTATTATATATGATAAAACCTAACCCTACAGATGAAAATTAGAAAGGTTGTCTCACTGATCAGAGGTTTGCTGGTCTAGCTTTGGTTTCAACTAAGTAAACACAGAGACTCATGAGGGCTCCTACAGGTTCCAATTGCAACCAGTCTATTCAGGTGGATATAGCACAGGATCTGCAGTTTCCCAGTTTCCCAGGATAGTTCTCCCGGGTCCACTATCTTTGGTCCCTCAGATGAGGCCTCAAGGAAGTGAGATGCAGGAGCCCCAACCCCCAAGTAATGGTTCCGTACGTGTGGTGTCCAGGGTTCTCCTAAGAATTACTACCACGATCCAGTATTTACAGTTCATTACAGTTTGCCCCAATGCGATGGAAGTTTGTCAATCCAAAGTCATTTTAATCATAAGCAATGCTACCTAGAAACACATTAAGTGTTTACTACTATTAGATTATGAGAGAAACAGAATCAGAGAGTGTAGGAAAGGATCTTCTTGTGGAAGGGGAAAGGATTCCGTTAAGGAGGTATCCAATAAGCAAGTGGCAGAATGGATTTGAACTTCAGTCTGACTCCAAAGTCTAGCTTCTGCATTTTCCTCCCAGAGATAACAAAAATGATCTCTGGAAGGAGAAGTTTCAGACAACTTTTATTTTTTTCTTCATAATTTCTGAATTCTCAGACATTTTTTTTGTCATGAGCATGAATTTCTTTTGTAATCAGAAATAAATATTTTTATTAAAAAGACTAACAACATGAAAACATACTTTTGCTATTGCATTAAGTGAAAGTAGCCAGAAACAAAATGATATATGCACTTGCATTGTGATCAGGATGATGTAAGAAGAGAGATGCCTGAGGAAGAAGCTAAGCAAAAATATAAAACAGTTCTAACAATAATTGAGTCAGAATGGTTGGCTTGTGAAGGGCTTTATTTACTTATGTATTTATTTATTAATGTATGTATGTATGTACGTTTCTGTTTTCCAGATTTTCTATGAAATACTTACATTATTCTTGGATTAAATGAAATGCATTCAGTAAAAGAGAAAAGAAAATATATTTAATTTATAAAGTGTGTGAAATGTAAAAACCAGGCCAACATCATGTAAGGTCATAGATTTACTCTGTGGGGTTTTGTTTGTTTGTTTGTTTTGTATAGGTGAATATATTTAAGTAAAATTTAATTATGTTGGGGGCTCAGAGTTCTTAAATCATTTCTAAACACACCCATGGGCATAAGATGGGAAGCTGAATTAGAGAGCAGTTCTGTCCCATTCCTGACAGTCACCCATATAACTAGAAGAATTTGCCCAGTTCTCTTGCTATGTCCCCTCCCTGATCCCACTATTTCAGTGTTACTGTAACTTCCCTAGGTCTGGGTTCATGCAGTAGAATGGAATACTATTGCTAAACTCCTTTCACATGTTCTTTGTCTATAGTTATTTTAGGATGTAGCTACGTAAGGCTTACTTTTCTTTCAAAACTCACATTTTGGGCTTTATATGATCCTTCTTTAGCTAGGGACTCATACAATTGGATAGCCGCTGTTATGTTTTGCATGCCAAAATTTCCAAATAGCAAAGCATCAGCCATTTTCTCCATAGCTTTCATGTTTCCCATGTCAGCTGCTTTGGCAAAGAATACGTAGGCTCTGTTTCAAAAATATGAAGGTAGAGGTTTGATTATCAAAAATGTTTTTCTGTTCCCTCCTTCACACTACTTCTTTCCAGCAAGTAGGATCAAGTTGTTATTGCTACTAATAATACCGTTTAGCTGAAGTCCATCACATCTATGGGTCAGTAGGTTTTTTTTCAGCCCTACCTTATCTAAGATTATAATTTCAGATATATCTGGCAAATAGTGAAGCTGGTGAAAAGAAGAAATATATAGGATACATCATGCCTCAAGCTTATTCACCAAGTGAAATGAAAAATTGAGACACTTGTCCTAACATAGTGAACTCTCCCATGACCACCTGCATTATATGAATATTTGTTTAACAAAATGAACTCTGAAATATAAAACAACGTAATAAAAAATAATCAAAATTGGAGTGTCACTTCTAGAAGCTACTATCATGAAAACAAGAGTCCCTCTATATTCTGAAGTAATTTTCTAAAATAGAACATATTCCTCAGCATGCAAAGTCAGGCTGTGTGGAAAAACAATAACCAAATAAAACCCAGTGGTTATTAGGGCTCTAAAGTCTTGACTGTCTGGTTCAAAATCTGGGTCCACCACTTACTAGTTTGAGAGCTTCAGGCAAGTTATTTAACTTATTTTTTCCTCTCTCATCTATGGAGTGGGGATAACAATAGCCCTTACTTCATAGGGCTGTTGGGAAGATTCAATGAGATAATCCATGAAGTGCTTGGCATAGGACCTAGCAAGTATATAGCAAGTGCTCAATAAATTTAGCTGCCATTATTATTATTTTTAGGACTACTGCATAAATTCCAAAGTTTTATAGCATGGTAATTGTTCTGTAATTAGTGGGTAACCGGTGTGAGAATTTAATGATTATAAATATAGATGCCATAGGATGGCCTTACACTGCATTATCTGAGTCCCACTCAGAAATCATCTGGACCTGATCTGCCTAATAGGTAGTAATGGAGAGCCTTGCAAGGTCAAAACTTGTGTCAGAGACAAAGAGTACTTTTGGGATTTACTTTTACTTTATAAAATAAATTTTTAAAAATGATTTTATTTATTTATTTGACAGAGAGAGAGATAGCGAGAGAGGGAACACAAGCAAGGAGAGTGTGAGAGGGAGAAGCAGGTTTCCCAGTAAGCAGGGAGCCCAATGCTGGGCTTGATCCCAGGACTCTGGGATCATGACCTGAGCTGAAGGCAGACACTTAACGGCTGAGCCACCCAGGTGCCCCAAGGGATTTGTTTTTACTTTTATAACTTCCTTTTTGGTAGCAGTAAGAACAGAAAGCATTAACCTCTACCAGTGACCTTGACTCAAATACAGGAACAAATACACAAATCTATCCTTGCTGCTCAGAAGGATCAGGAGACTCAGCTTTATGTACTGCTTATCCACACTGATGCTAAAATAATTTGCTCTTGGTGGCTGGAGCAGAAATGAATGGGCTCAGACTGTTATCCACACAGGCTTTAGGGTCTTGGATGGCAACACCGAGAATAGACTCCAGTGGAACAAAAGAAGCCAGGAGGTCAAGCAAGAAATTAACCATGATCAGAGCAAGCTAATATTCTAGGGACCAGAAGGCAGATAAAACAGAAGGTCTAAAAGTCATTGAATGCAAATGTCTGGCATTTGGAGATAGGCTAGAAATCAGACACAGACTCCCTGAAGTTATTCTGCCACATGGTTTGCTGCTGTAACCACATAGCCTGCTGGGATTAGAAGGGCACCCATGGACCAGGACAGAGAAATCTGATGGGCTGCAGGAGCCAGCAGTATATACATTCAGTGATCCCAGGACGCAGCAAAAGTTTGTAAAACCAACCCATCTAGGTGTCTTTAACTCTTAAGGGAGGAGTGGATACCTCGGTCCCTTGTCATGAAAGTCCACGCTGATATAAGGAATACTAGAAACAGAATCCAGCGCTGAAGAAAGTTGTTGGTAAATTAGGTAGGATTAAGATCTGGGCTGTAACCCCCAAGGGGGAAAAAGTAAAAGAAACTGGAAAGAATTAGCAGATCCTCAAAAGAAAGTTCAGTTAGATATCTGGGTAACTCCTAAAGTATCTGGTACTGGATGCTAAGGTGGGTGCTAGGGAAGGAGGAGACTAAAGGCATCTCTAGGACTCATCAGAAACTTGGTGTAGAGCAGGAGCTTTTCTTCAAATCTTCTTTGCTTGTGTTGTGGGGGGTGGGGGGTGTAATTCTTAATGACAGCTAACCCTGGTTATCTCTGAGGCTTCTTGACTCCTGTAGACAAGTCTGTGTCTCCCTGACGTATGCTTGCTTAACATCTGTACTTCTAACAGCACTGACTTGTTAAACAATTTATAGCTGAATGAATGAATGAATGAATTGGGTCACAATGTGGATGTGGATGAGCCAAAAGGACTAGTAGCACCTCTGTCTTATACAAGTGGTGAAGCAAAGAGGACACAGGATTGAGGAATGAATGGGAGAGAAATGATTCCTCTGTAGTCAGTAGGGTGTTCATTTTTCTTTACCCTGACCAGAATCTTCAAGATGGCTAGACTGGGTGTAACTGGCTTAAGAAAAGAGCAGACTGTCTTGATATTTGGAGAAATTTCATTCAGTTTTCCCACAAATTCCTGAAATCTCTTGCCATGAGCAGATTTTGTTTCATTTCTCTGTCAACTCAGAAGGGTCAGGGGACTCAGCATTATGCACCCTCTCACATACCTATGCTATGGCAGAAACAAGCTGCTCTTGGGGTACTTGGTAGACTCAGTTGGTAGAATATATGACTCTTGATCTCGGGTTTGTGAGTTCAAGGCCCATGTTGGGTGTAAAGATTACTTAAAAACAAGATCTTAAAAAAAAAAAAAAAAGCTTCTTTTCTGGCACTCTTGGGCAAGGATACACTGGGCAAGAATAGTCAGAGATTGAATCACACCTAGGTGGCATAAAGGCTCCTTCACAGCTGGGCAGTCTGCTTTCATGGATGGGTTTTCTCCCCACTCTTTAAGCCAAAGGGAAAGGTACCCATGAAGGTTAAGTAGATAGTTACTTGGGAGCTTCCAAGAGTGATTTTGTCCCATTGGACTGAATCTCGGGTTTCCTTTCATTTAAAAGGGCCTACTCAAGGGTGCCTGGGTGGCTCAGTCATTAAGCAGCTGTCTTCGGCTCAGGTCATGATCTCAGTGTCCTGGGATTGAGCCCCACATTGGGCTCTCTGCTCAGGGGGCTCTCTGCTTCTTCTTCTCCCACTCCCCCTGCTTATGTTCCCTCTCTTGCTGTGTCAAATAAATTAAAAAATCTTAAAATTAAAAAAAAAGGGCATACCCAGTGGGCCCCTCATCTTGAGTTCATCTGCTGTACAGCTAATCTGAAACCTAATCCTAACCCTTTCCAGAATTTCATTGGTCTTTCATCTAGCTGGTCTGGGTTGAGAATTCTGTTCTTACTCATCCATTCAGTGAGCACCTGAGTAAGCAGACTTCCTTATAAGGCAGGATTATATTTTGGGGGTCTGATTAAACCCCATCCTCATCATGACAGCCCCTAGAGATGCTCAATATGAAACCCAGGTTTTGCAGGGGATGGTTTCTTCTGCTCTTATAAGGAACTTCTAATTTAACTTCCCTTAGAGAGCTGACCAATTCCTTTACTTCCTTCTTCTTGTCACTTTGGGAGAATTATAGAATATTTTTGACCTTCTATTTCCTCCTCTGAAATTTGGGGATAACAATTTATGCTTCACAATATCATTGTGAGCAATGAATGCTATTCTACACATAACTGCCCAGAACAATAAGTAGAACAAAGAAGGCACTTAATAAATGGAAGTTCTTTATAGTTGAAATGCCCCTTTATTCTCTATACTTTTATGCTCTTCTGGGAAGGTTTGAGCTTTAAGAAAGAATTCAGGAACTCTGCTGCTGCCCTGCCTAGGACACCTACCACAGCACTGGGATGCTTCCCCCAGAGCAGCTATGCCTGATCTGTGTGCAAACAAAAGTTGTCTCCTTGTTGGAGGTCCGGAGCCCATTCTTTTTGTTACTGCTTCAAGAGACACTTGTATTCTTCTCTCCCATACCTTCTGCTTACCATTTAGAGGGCTAGAGATAAAGACAAATGCTTATCTTCTGCTTACTATGTGTCGGGCACTGTTCTAAGAGCCTAACTGTACTATCCAGAACACAAGCAGCTTAAGTAACTTGCACAGGGATTACACAGTCAGTGAATGGGAGAACTTGGGGTTGATCTCAATGAGGTTTTAATTAGGGACTTGAGGGGTGACCTCATGTTGTGTCCCTCTACTGGGGGGACAAGATATTTCTGCCTCCCCTTTAGACAAAGTAGACAAATGAGTGCTCAGACAAATGAACAGAGAAATGATTAATATGGAGTGAGACCATGTGGTCATGACTGGTTACTTCCCAGTTGTGTATTTGTGATCACCTCACTTTAACATCCTTGAATCTCTCTTCCTAAGTGTTTTAAGGTGGGGAAAATGAAGTTCTTCTTAACTCATAAGGCTGTTTGGGGGATAAAATGGATAAAATGGAATCACATACATGAAAACTTTGAAAACCATAAAGTACCCTACAAATGCTGAGTTAGGCAGAATAAAGCCTTCTAGGGATGCCTGGGTGGCTCAATCGGTTGAGCAGCTGCCTTTGGCTCGGGTCATGATTCCGGCGTCCTGGGATCGAGTCCCACATCTGGCTCCTTGCTCAGCGGGGAGTCTGCTTTTCCCTCTGCCTCTGCCTGCCTGTGCTCTCTCTCTTTCTGACAAATAAATTAGCAAAATCTAAAATAAAACAAAACAACAACAAAAAAGGCATTCTAAAACAACCTAATTCAAGTAACATGTCTTATTTCATTTGAAATACCTAATAAACTCAAAACAGAATATTTTTGCCTGAGTACACTTAAAGTGTTGGGACCACAATTTCACATTCAGTTAGGTTTGTTTAGGCTGATAATTTTAGGATTCTTTAAACATCAATTGATTCTTTTAAAAAGAAAAGCTTATGGGCAAATAAATTTATTTGTTATCCCAATAAGCTTTTAATGACAAACTAGATTTTGGATTGTTCTTTTTTCTTAGCCAGGAATTTAAGTTGGCTTAGGTAATTGGACAAAGACTTACTGTGCTTTTTGTTTTTGGCTTTTGGACTGCTGGAGGATCTTGATGCCCATCTTAAACAGCTGGTCTCCTTCATCTGTGAAATTTTGCTTTGGTTGCTTTCTTACTATATATGGACAAACAAGGAAAAATAACATTATTTGTATGTTTTATATTTTTAAAATAATGTGCTGCCATATTAGTTTGGGTTTTGCTCATGAAAAGGTTCAGATGAACCTCCCCCAAATGTGCCACTTTGGCATGTGGATTATTTTGACCTGAATCCAATCAAGGCCAAAAAGACTCAGGAAGAGCTTTTGACTTCCTCCTTAATTGCCTCTAGGAGTTTAGATAGAAAGCCTGGTTCAGGAAGAGAGTCATTATTGGAGATAAATATGAAGAGTATGGGTTAGGTGTGGTAAGGTGAGGGGAGGTTGGCAGGGAATATTTATTCAACTTCCTCTCTGCCCTAATGTCTCTGCATGGTATGACAATCATTTGTATACCAAACATTTGCTCTTCCCATCTTCCTGTGAATTATCTTCCCTCTCATTGAAGCCCCAGACCCTTACCTCCTTCTTAGCTCAAGAGGGCATATAAGGGGGCGTCTGGGTGGCTCGGTGGGTTAGAGCCTCTGCCTTTGGCTCCAGTCATGATCCCAGGGTCCTGGGATTGAGTCCCGCATCAGGCTCTCTGCTCAGCAGGGAGCCTGCTTCCTCTTCTCTCTCTGCCTGCTTCTCTGCCTACTTGTGATCTCTGTCTGTCAAATAAATAAATAAAATCTTAAAAAAAAAAAAAAAAGATGGCATATAAGGCTCCAGGCACCTGGGTGGCTCAGTGGGTTAAGCCTCTGCCTTTAGCTCAGGTCATAATCTCAGGGTCCTGGGATCAAGCCCCACATCAGGCTCTCTGCTCAGCAGGGAGCCTGCTTCCCCCTCTCTCTCTGCCTGCCTCTCTGCTTACTTGTGATCTCTGTCTGTCAGGTAAATGAATAGAATCCTAAAAAAAAAAAAAAGATGGCATGTAAGGCTCAGTTTCACACATATATGAAATTAAATGTTTTCCTCCCATTGAGCTGTCTTATGTCAATTTAATTAATAAAGCAACTGAAAGACCCGCGGATCCCCTTACCCAAGAATCCAACACTGCCACTGGATGCAAACAGCAAGAGGTTTATTGTCACGCAGGTACCGGCGGGTGTTCGGCAGCTCCAGCTAACCGAGCACCCCGACCGGAGAGAAGCAGGGTCTTTTATAGGAAGGTACAAACAAGTTTTGGGTGGGGCGCAACTGATTGGTTGACAGTTTGAACTTTGAAAAAGGCATACTTGGAGTTTGCGGATTGGCTCCTGGGACCCCCGCGCGGGAAGAGAGCGGCGGGAAGGGGGAACAAGCTGATTGGTTATGAGGGCCCGCGCGCGAAAGGAGAGGCGGGGAAGGGGAACAAGAAGGGGGTAAGGGAGGAATGCCATCATGGCGTCTCTATTATCTCTATAAGCCAAGTGGTTACAGAAAGGCAAAAGAGCAATTAATAAGCAATTAATCACACAATTAATAACCCAATCTTATACCTAAAAGCCAGCGGTTTACAGAAAAGCAAACAAGCGGTTAGTTATCCTATCTATCTTCTAGAGGAGGGGACTCTCCAGGACAGGGGTCTTTCACAACCAAAAGAACCTAGAAGAATAGAGGGAAAATGTTTCCTCCTTTACGCTCCCCTTATTTTTTAACCTCTGTATTTCAAGATCACCTTGCCTTTAGTCAGAATGTGGAAGCTACTACAAAAATTATCCTCTTCCTGTCTTCTGTGAAAGTGTCTGGAGGTTGGAGGAGATATTAAGATGCTTCTGATGGTAGGAGGGAGAGAGATGATCCTAGTCTGGGAAAGAGATGCAAGTTTCTGCAAATACAAAGTGGGAAGCAAGGCCTCTAGGGAAAGGGACTGCTTGGTGTACCCTAAAGAAAGGACTAAGGAGTCTCTAAGGAGTCTCATCTCTCAGACTCCTTTGTCTGATTATTGACCATAAACCTTAGAACTATAAGATTCCAAGACAACATGAGGACCTGAGCAATGGGCATCTCCTAGAAAAGTAGCGTACATCTAGGATTGGAGGAGAGAATCTCCCTGAAAATTTTGCTCTCCCCAAGGCTCATTCTTCCTCCCTGACAACCTTTCTAAGACCTTGGGGAAAACACACAGAAAGAGTACCAATAACAACTTGCCTTTTGGGAATGGGGACAAAGAATTACTTTTTTAGGATTTAAAGAAATTAAAGTAATAGAATTTTACCTGCTACAATAATAGTATTTCTCAGACATTTGTATAACACATTACAGTTTTCAAGCCATTGTTGTCAGTGTACAGTGTGGGAAGCTATTTGGAAAAAGAGTCAGCTTTACAGCCCTCATTCTACCCCCAGAGTGAGCGTGTACACCCCCACCCCAATACCTTCCACATCAGAGCACAGTGCCTCTTGAAGTCCATTATGACACTCAGTGAAACCTCTGATTAGGTGAACCATGCCTGAAACCATTTTAAAAGAGGCATTTTGAGATTTGATGCCTCATTAACAAGACCACAAAGATCTTTAAGTGGTTCCTGTTTTTCTTCTTCCTGACAAACCATCAGAGTTGTTCTTTTTTAAATTAAAAAAAAAAAATGTTTTTAACTTAAAAGTTAATTTGCAATTATTTTGAATGCTTCAAGTTATCTAATCAATTCAGTAACACCAGACACTTTTAGCATTTAATTTTTGCTTTGAGTTATATGCTACCTATAGTCATGATTAGAGAGGAAAAATAATAAGAATAACCTACTAATCTGTGTTTGGAATAGCAACTGCTTCTATTACCATGCTTTCAAAGAGCAAGAATACATTTTGAAAGGTTGTCTGTGCATGCATATACATATGAGAAATGATTTACACTACAGATTTCTACTCACGGCTTTTACTTTAATTTGTAATTCTTTTTTTGGCTTCCCAAATGTATTGAAATACAAGTTTTCCTTACTATAAGAGTGCTCAACTGTCAGATAAAGTTATCTTGACAGCCCTTTAATTTCCTTTTTATGGTTTAACCATTTCCAAATTTGAGGAAAGCATAGTTAGGAAATGACTTGAGGAGACCATTCCGAGCTTGCACTAAAGGACCTTCCTGAATCTGGAATCCTCTGAACACCCAACTAGTGGATGCCTGTGTTCTGTCCTGATAAGGGATCTAAGCTGACTGGGAAAGTGGTGGGAATGACCCTTAGGAGTAAAAGAGAGCAGAGTAGGTGTGCCAGAGCAGTATTTCATACAGCAGCAAATATGGGAAGTGCTTCAACTAGATGATTTTGTATTTCAGTGTTTGTCAGAGACATATTTGTAAGAGTTCTTGACATGTTATTACTTCTGCAGTCTTAATTATTATTTCATAACTATCTTGGATGCTATTACAGTATGAATTGTGAAGTCCTAATTCCCAGCATCTCAGAATGTGCCTGTATTTGGAGATAAGATCTTTAAAGGGATAATTAAGTTAAAATGAGGTCATTAGGGTGGGGTCCTAAGCCAATATGACTGATGTCCTTATAAGAAGAGAAAGAGACATCAGGGGCATACAGCACTAAAAAAAGGCCATGTAGGGACATACTGAGAAGGTGGCCATCCATAAACCAAGGAGAGAAGTCTCAGTATGAAACCAAACCTGCTGACACTTTGATCATGGACCTCCAGCCTTCAGAACTGTGAGAAAATAAATTTCTGCTTGTTAAGCCATCTTGCCTTTGGTATTTAATTATGATACCCCTAGCAAAATAATACAGATGCCAACTCTGGATTGCTTGGAAAACAAGCTGCTCCTTCTCCCTGTGGGAGGGATATACCCAGCTCAGCTTCCCATCAGATCAATGGCTATCTTTTAAAAGCAGGAAGGACCGTAATTTCCCATGGTCCTCCAATATTTCCAGGTGCTGGACATCTGACTTTCCCAGGCAGCTGGGTACCTAAGTAGCCCACCTCTGACAAGGTCACTTTCTCATGATTATACTCAAGGTAGGCAGTTTAGTAGGCAGACCTTCCATGTGTCCAGCAATCCTCAAACCCAGCGCACCTCTCTGTGAGATGATGGAAGAACTGGGATGCTATGCCTTTTCTTGCAGACCCTCCTACTGTAAATTTCTCTAATCAAATCTATTCCTTAATAACTGTTCCTTGTTGTTGTGGAATTCATGAAGAAGAATCCTCTTATTAAAAAAAATAGAAAAGAGGGCATCTGGGTGGCTGAGTGGGTTAAGCCGCTGCCTTCGGCTCAGGTCATGATCTCAGGGTCCTGGGATTGAGGCCCGCATCGGGCTCTCTGCTCAGCAGGGAGCCTGCTTCCCTCTCTCTCTACTTGTGATCTCTCTCTGTCAAATAAATAAATAAAATCTTTAACAAAAAAAAAAGAAAGAAAAGAATCCTCTTATTGATAAGGAATAGAAGCAACAAAAACGGGCCCACTTGTTTGCTGCAGGAATTAATGAAAAAGAAAAGAGCTGGAAACAACTTATTCTCTGTCATTCATACATTTACTTGTCCATTTAACTGATATGAATTGAACACTTATCATGTGTTAGACACAATGCTAGATGTTGTATTTCCAAAGATAATGGAGACGAGGTCTCAGCCTGGTAGCAAAGACAGACCGGTTTCCCAAAAATTGCAATGCCATTGTAAAATGGTAGGCACTCTGTAATAAGGCACTGTGGGAGTACAGGAGCCTTCTTTGTTTGTAAGCAATAAAAACCTAATCTGATTGACTTAAGCAAAAGGAACTTACTGGGAGGCTGTTGAAATCTCATAGTCAATGGAGTCGGTCAGGAATCAAAGCTCTCTGGAAGCGGAGACAGAGGCTGCTACAGGATGGATTGAGATCCAATCCTTTTAGGATCTTCCCCTCTTTACTCCAGACTCCAGGATGATTCTGATGGGTCTAATTAGGGAAGATAAGCCTTCTTATCACGTTCCTGTAAGAATGTATCCAGTGGGGAACACTTATTTCCTCAAAAGGAAATTGGGATGGTGAGAAAAGTAAAATGGATGATGGGAATCTTCCAAACAGCAAACGCCCCCTTAGGCACCCTACTCTCACTAAGGGAGATAAAGAAATCTTCACAAATGAAAGGACACTTTAGATAGTTCTAGAAAGGTAGAAAGGTGTTTTTTCAGGCCAAGAAGACAAAACTGGCATTCCATTTGAAGGAAGCAATCTACACAAATGAACCACGGGTATGAAACGATAAGAAGGGGTGGTGTGTCCTAAATAAAGGGCCAGGGTGCCTGGGTGGCTCAGTTGGTTAAGCAGCTGCCTTCAGTTCAGGTCATGATCCCAGGGATCATGGGATTAAGCCCCATGTTGGCTCCCTGTTCAGTGGGGAGTCTGCTTCTCCCTCTGCCTCTTCTTGTTGCTCATGCTTTTTCTCTCTGTCTAAAATACAATGCAGTAGAGTACAATACAATACAATACAATAAAAGAATGAGGGTTTGAAGATCATGTTTGGCCATGTGATCCAGGCTCGCTGTGGGAGTAAGCGATACTGAGGGGAGTGAACAGAGAGGTGAAAAGGAAGTGGGAGAAGGGAACTGAGGTCATTGTGAAGGTGAAGCCAAGTTTGTAGGAAAAAAAGAAGGGGCAGAAGTGGCAGGAAGGTGGTTTTGGTCAGACAATTATTTTTGAGTTTGAAATTATATTGGTGAAATACCTCTGCATGTGGATGGTAAATGACTGATGAGAAATAGAAACAAAGATTATTGGAACTGAGAAGGTCTAGCAAATAAAACAAAGTCTTTCACATGGACATTCAGCCCTGCAGGGTACTGGTGGCATATAACCATTAACTTACTGATGTGAGGGTGGCAGCCTAACTCCTTGCCTATGGAAAGAGGGGAAATCCTCTAATGCAATTCACTTTTTTTTTTAAGATTTTAAAATTTTATTTATTTGACAAAGAGGTAGAGAGAGAGGGAACATAAGCAGGGGGAGTGGGAGAGGGAGAAGCAGGCATCCCGCTGATCAGGGAACCCGATGCAAGTCTCCATAGGTCCCAGGACGCTGGGATCATAACCTGAGCCGAAGGCAGACACTTAACTACTGAGCCACCCAGGAACCCCACTTTTTTTTTTTTTAAGATTTTATTTATTTATTTAAGAGAGAAAGCGTGAATGAGAGAGAGCAGAGCAGGGGAGAGGGGCAGTGGGAGTGGAAGAAGTAGACTGCCCAGCGAGCAGGGAACCTGATACGGGCCTTGATCCCAGGACCCTGAGATCATGACCTGAGCTAAAGGCTGACAATTAAGCAACTGAGTCACCCAGGTGCCTCGCAATTCACTCTTAAAGCCCAAAATTTCTCCTGAAACCCTCTCTTTGCCCAGCTCCTTCCCTTGCCCTATCCTGCATTCTTTACTCTCTTCTGTGCTTCACCACAAAATCCTAAACAAATACTATTTAAATCATCTAAAAATAGCAAAAGGAAAAATAGATTCATGATTTTGAATCTCAAATTATAGCTACCTCAGAAATGACATAAAGTCTCATTGAGCATTAAAGGAATTAAAAATTAAGCTAGGAGGGACACCTGAGTGGCTCAGTTGGTTAAGCAGCTGCCTTCGGCTTGGGTCATGATCCCAGCATCCTGGGATGGAGTCCCACATCGGGCTCCTTGCTCAGCAGGGAGTCTGCATCTCCCTCTGCCTCTGCCTGCCGTTCTGTCTGCCTGTGCTTGCTCTCTCCCCCTCTCTCCCTCTGATAAATAAATAAAATCTTTAAAAAAAAAAATTAAGCTAGGAGATAAACGTCCTTTAGTCTGACTAAAAATCAGGTGCTTTCAACATTAAAATGATACAAAGAGATGAAAATGGGAAGTTCTTTCCCTTGCAGAAAATCTTGCCTACACAGGCACTGTATCTTTCTTACTTAATTTCAACTGAATTTGATATAAACCAACTTCAGCTTCTGATTTTCTGAATAATGCTTCAGAAAAGCTCTTCACATTTGCCCTTAATGTGTGCCAGGAAGATACAATACCAGATAAGGAGGAAGAATAATGATCCATTACTAAAAATAACATTCTATCTAAAAAAGAATGACTCAGCAAAGAGTTTAGTCAGATAAAGATGTAATCAACTCAAACGCACTTGCATAAGAGCACAGGGATTTACAATAATCAAGTTTATTCACACTGTCCCTAGATCATTGCTGTAAAACATAAACACCTCCAGTGGTAGTGCTAAGAAATGGTAGACAAATTGTGTTGTAAGTAGAACAGTATTTTCTCCTCAAATATCTACTAAGCAAAACTTGTAATAACAAGGACTCTGATTTTCAAAGACTAATTCATAGCCTAAAACTCTTTAATTTAGCAGAAAGAAATATGGTTTATAAAACGAGTTGTCAAAACTAATAATTATAAGTTAAAATAAAAGCTAACATTTATAAGCCACTTAGGGATCAGGCAGTTTTTTTTTTTTACTGATGTTAAGAGCAAGGAGCTATTATTATTCTTGTTTTACAGATGAGGTGATTTAGGCACAGAGAGGTTAAGTAACTTGCCCAACGTCATACAGTTGGTACCAGGTAGTTAAGGATTCAAATACAGGCAGTCTGACAGTGCAGTCTGCTTAGAGCTAAACAAAATGCAGAATTATGTGAGAAACGCAAAGTCACTATTATTGAAAATTTTGAAAAAATGGGTCTAAAATATATTAAGAAATAAATTTTTTTGTAATTTATTTTAAGTATTTTAAACAATTGGTTATTTATGGTTACACTTCTTTTATCTAACATTATTGAGAGATGTGTTTCATATAAATCATCTTTTTCTCATTAGATGAGTCATATCCCTTTTTATTTTGATTGTTCTCTGACGGAAATCTGTCTAAAAATCTACAATATATCTATCCACCTTCCAACAGAAGATGATGAGCATGATTTAACCTGGTCTAGAGGATTCAGAGCATCATTATGCACACCTGGTCATATGCAGTCCAGTTGGGTTGCACATGATTACTTAAGAAGACAGTGCTTGTGGGAGACCTTAATGGGAAGTCCTTCAGTAATGAGTGGGAGCAAAAGGGACAAGAGGAAGATGGTGACATGCTGTATTCTTACCCTCTGGGGGGTAAGAGTGCCTGCTCTCTGGGTAGATAATTAGCTGCACTTGCTAATTTGCATCATCTTTCATTATTGTTTCCCAAAGAGTAAATGGGATAATTTAAAGTGGTACACACACGAACTTTAATATTTTGATAGTTAATATACTTTATATTCATCTATAGATTCTACTTGTCACAAGTGATACTCATTTTCATTTTTTTCTTCTAAAAAATTAACCATGAAATATTTAAACTTGGGTAAAAGATTAGAAGGCATACTTATCAAAATTTTGAGTGACAGAAAACTAGGAGAGAATAACTGATGAATTAATTGATGTCATCGATAGGTTGGAATAATAGTCCAAAGTGAACACAATGAAACTTAATAGACATTGGTGTAAAATCTTATACCTAGATTCAAAAATTTAGATGAACACATAGGGATCAGGAGATACTTGGCTGTGATTGTCAATTTTATCTGTCTACTTGGCTAGGCTACACTCCTGTTATTAAATCAAACACTAGGGACGCCTGGGTGGCTCAGTTGGTTAAGCAGCTGCCTTCGGCTCAGGTCATGATCCCAGCATCCTGGGATCGAGTCCCACATCGGGCTCCTTGCTCCGCAGGGAGCCTGCTTCTCCCTCTGACTCTGCCTTCCACTCTGTCTGCCTGTGCTCGCTCTCACTCTCTCTCTCTTACAAATAAATAAAATCTTTAAAAATAAATAAATAAATCAAACACTAATCTACTTGTTGCTGTGAGGGTATTTTGTAGATGTGATTAATACCCACAAGCAGGTGACTTTAAGTAAAGGAGATAAGCTGGGTTTGCCTGATTTAATCAGTTAAAAGGTGTTAAGAATTGTACTGAGGTTTCCCTGAAGAAGAAAAAATTCAGCTCCTTCCAGAGAGTTCCAGCCTGCTCTTCTTGACAAACTACCTTCTGGATTCGGACTTGCCTAGCCAGCTACCATAATCACATCAGCCAATTCCTTGTAATAAATCCTTAATATATATCTTCTACTGGTTCTTTTTTTCTAGTTGAACCCTGAATAATACACAGGCTTAGTACTTTCGGATGAGAAAAAGATTTTTTCCTAGGCAAAGAACTTTATTAATCTTGTTTCAAACTTTATTCCCAGGCTTCTTCAGCTTAATAAGCTGCAAAGAATGAATTGTGTATAAGCAAAAACTGAAAAGAGCTGCAGTGTCCAAGGGGCTTGGGCTTAAAAATATTAGAGATCTAGATTTTATCAGATCCATGAACAAAATTTTAAAAAGCAGTCATAATATAAAATAGCAGCTCCCAGTAACTTCTTTAAGTTTTATTTTCTTCAGAAGTTTACTCAATTCAGTTTGCTTCATTCTTGGAAGCTTCATCAAAATTCTCCACAAGATCTGGAACTTCATCATCATCATCCTCTCCGGTAGCAAGTGGTGCTTTTCCATCCACAGATTGTTTGGGCAGAGCTTCAGCCAGTCTTCTTAAACTAGTCAGACTGTCTGCACCAAGTTGGTTTAAGATACTGGGTAGCATTTCTGTCAGCTGCTTTGTCTCAGCATGGCCTGTAAGGGTGAAAGTGTTCGCTGCCAGCGATGCCTGAACTTTGGGGTTGTTAAAGTGGATCACTGTTCCTTGGTTTGTGAACATATTCACTTCTTCAATACCAGAGATATTGTTTACCCCTAACTTCTTTAAGGAGAACTGAAGTTTTTTATCATCTGCTGTAGCTGTTCTATGAACCACCTTCTTTCCGCGAGCAGTTCCTTTCCCACCAATGCGCACTTGTGCTTGCAGTTTGGCGAGTTTCTCCTGGTTCATGATAGTTTCTTTCATCTTGTTGGAGCGGAAATGGGACCGCGCGGGGTACTAGGGTTGGTGCTCAGGGGGTCTCGGGCGGACCAGCTGAGATTAGGTGCACACACGCGGGGACGCAAGATGGCAGCTAGAGCGAGAAAAAGATTTCAATTCGCTCTAAGCTTGTTAAGAATCATCACTGTGAGTGGGTGCCCAAAACAACAAACAGGATCTTGGAAACAATATACACAAGATACACTATTTGGAGAGGGAGGGCAACAACTCCAGTGAAGGAGTCCATAGAGGAGTTGTTCTGTCCAACTCCTCTGCCATAATTTAATACAGACTAACACTTAATATGACTGAAGGAAGCAGTTCTGGTTTAATGTTAATAACTTTGTAAGAAATAAATGTATTAAATAATGTCATAAGCTGCATTGTATGAAAAATACTACACTAGATAACCTCCAAATTTCCCTAATTAATTCTACAATTCTGTAATTTTACTTTTATTATTATTATTATTATTATTATTATTTTTTAAAGATTTTATTTATTTATTTGACAGAGAGAGAGATCACAAGTAGGCAGAGAGGCAGGCAGAGAGAGAGGGGGAAGCAGGCTCCCTGCTGAGCAGAGAGCCTGATGTGGGGCTCGATCCTAGGACCCTGAGACCATGACCTGAGCCAAAGGCAGAGGCTTAACCCGCTGAGCCACCCAGGTGCCCTATAATTTTACTTTTAATACCTACGCTTCTATTGTATGCTGCTAAAAGTCCTTATACTTGTAGTTCATGCTAATTTTCCTTGTCTAGAAAATCTGGTGTGTTGGATGTCTTCTTACTCGCTTTCTAGATCCACTCCATCCTTCTCTATGCCCTGGGACATTAACCCATGTCCACTGCACTAATGGGCTTCCTTCCCCTCCGGCTTCTGATTAGGTTTGGTTGACAGGCAGCAGTAGGCAGTATGAAGGGAAGAGAGTGAGGTATCTCTCCAACATACCTCTTGGTTTCTTTCTCAGCATTCTAGTAGCCACTATAGCCGTCACCCTTCAGGCCCAGGGTGCTAATGCCATTGGTGTTACTAGCCTGGGGATTACTTTGCAGTTTCCTTTCATCCTGTCTACACTTTCAGAAATAGACCCTTTATTAAACTTGTCTCAAATGACTCAATTTAAATGTGTCATTTGCTTCCTGTCAGAACTCTACCTGATACATCAAGTAACTCTTCAGCTGAACAGTGAAGCAGTCTTTTAGAGTAAATATGGAGGAAGATAGTCTTAAAATATTAAGATTATAAAAAAACATATATCAAAGCAAGAATCTCATAAAAAATTATCAACTAGAAACAAGAGTCCTTTTGGTTCCAAAACTAACCTCTCTCTCCTCTGGAATCCCTTAGTTCTCAATTTCTATCTGTTGCCCTTATTAGTCATGATCACCTTTCTATATGTACTTCTGTTAAAAAGAAAAATTTTCTGATTTATGTAAATCTTCAGAAATGGATATTATGACTGTTATCAGACAGGGCTTCTCAAATGTCCATGGGATATTTAGATAACCTGTGATGAATGCAGGTATATTCTCTAGAGGTCTGGAAAGAAGGAAGGCATTTTTTTGAAGTCTTAGGTATGATATCAAAATATGAATTTTGAAATCTATTGCATACATTATAGCAGTTAGTTGTTTTCAACTATTCACTTCCCTTTAAACCTTCAAGTAAATTTGGGGCTCAGGAAATTGCAGCATCTTTATCATATAGTTCAATATTTGCTCAAAGCCATATTGAGAAGCATAAGATTAAAATTTCTTGATATTGTCAGCTTACTTTTGTGAGAGGCATACAGCATAATGGTTAAAACCTAGAGGATTTTGGCACCAGACCATCTCAGTTCAAATCCTAGTTTTCCTACTAAATATTTTCTGTGATGTTAAGCAAATTATTGTTCTGTGCTGTAGGTTTCACATCTTATAGAGATAATAGAACCTATCTTAAAATTGGGTAAAACACTTAAAACAATATGGAAAATGCTTAATTAGAGATAGCTTATTATTTATTATTCTTAGGTATAATATAACCACTTCCACATAAGGGAAAGAGTTCTTTTTTGAGGGGTGGCATTACTTTCCCTTTTATTTTTTATTTTATTTTTTAAATTCCAGCGTGATTAATATACAGTTTTATATTAGTTTCAAGTGTACAATATAGTACTCTTTTTGACAGCAGAAGCTTCCTCAACAGTCTCTACTTACCTTACTTGCCAAATCAATCAATCCTTTTCATTTCTTCTATCAAACTTAACTTATTTACTGATGTGCACAGCACACTGAATGCTAGCAGATTGTAGGATTCTCTTTAGTAAATGTGTACATTTCTGTTCCCCAACCTTGCATGCTTACCAAAGATCAGGAGTGTTTGTTCCCAAACTTATCTGTGTCAGGTTTACTGTTTATTATAACTAAGGATTTAATTAAATACCTGTAAACTGATTACATATAAGTGCAAAAAGAAAATGTGTTTCTATGTAATGTTATTGAAAAACAGTGAGAGCCATTAAAAATGATCCACTTTAATTAAAGGTGAAGCATCTATAAATGACTGAGGAAAAAGTCTGAAAATATCTGGAAGGATTCTGCTCACAGAATGTTCCATAAGTGTCTTTAGTTTCTTGTTTCCTTAAAAACTGGATTTGGGAAATCATAGATGATGCATTTGAGTGTGGTTTATATTAGAAAAGCTACTAGTATCATTTCAGTATTTAGTATTTCAGTAGATCAATGCTAAATAACAGGCAAGTTGTATTTCTATGTCAAAAAATGGTCAAGTGAATGTTTCAATGTATATGATTTAGATTTAAAATAAATTTAAGATATTTACATACTTTTATAATGCAATTAAAAACTGATATCATTAACTTTTCTCTGCCATAGAAGTTTCCCTCTCTTAAATAAGATGTTAATAAAGTAGAAGTTCATATGTATCTGTTATAAAAGATATATATCAACTTAAATACTAAAAATGATTCCTAAATTTTATAATTGAGGGCAAGTTAACTCCTATACATAGTAGTTATGGAAAACATTGTTTATATTTTCTAGTTCCTTCTTGCATCCAGAGAAATCTATCAACTAACTGGCTATGCTTTACTAGGAAGAATTCTAGATTGCTAGACCAGAAAAAAAAAAAGATGGCACTATATCAATTTTGGTTTTGTCTAAAGTCTGAGTGTTTCTATTAGAATAACTGATAAATGCTTTATCCACATAATTTTGGAGATTTTTTTTTTATCCAGGAGTTCTAATTATCAGCCTTGCTTATTACCATCAGAACAAATTCTGAATCTAAAAGAAGCTGACAAAATTTAAAGCTTTTGTGTGTATGAATATTTATGACTATATTCTAACACTTTTCAGAAAGTAGCTCTAAAATTTTATTTTAGATTACATGAAGTCGTTTTTAATTTACATGGTAGAGGGAATTCTACCTATAATAATTTTTTAAAAAGATTTTCTTATTTATTTAGAGAGAGAGGGAGAGAGAGTTTGGAGAGAGAGGCAGAGAATCCTTAAGCAGACTCCGTGTTGAGCCCTGAGGCTTGATACGAGGACCCCAAGATCATGATCTAAGCTGAAACCAAGAGTCAAATACTCTTGGTTTCAAGACTGACTGAGTCACCCAGGTGCTCCTACTTACAATGATTTGTATTTCTTTTTGAGATATCTTTATTTTGAATTCCTTTTATTCTTAATTTACGTTGAATCTTCTTTTTTCCTAAAGCATTTTCTCTTTGATAGATCACTTTAATCAATTTTCTTCGTTCCAATATGTGTGATAAAAATTGTTTGAGTTCGTTCACTGATACCTACAAAAGAAAAGATTTTTGCTCATTTTTTCATGGGTAACTTTTCAAAATGATACAAGAATATGAAAATTTTATCTGTTCATCTCATAAATACTATTTAATGCAATCACTCTAATTCCTGCTTATTTTAAATCCAAATGATGATTCACTTCACTTTAAGAATTCATATCTTTTATGAATAAAAACCTTTTAAACCTCTTGCATTTTCATCTGAACTTCAGAGCCACACATTAAAACCTGAATGTTATCAATAAAATAAAATGGTAGGAGAATTTAACCAATTTTACCCTTTTAGTGGTAAGTTGTCATGGTAATATCAATTGTGTGAGCTTAAAAAAAAAAGGAAGATGTTGGTATTCCTTATATATTACAACAAATTTATAATGGTAGTATAGAGATAGTATAGAATATATACTGGTAGATAGTATAGAAAATATTGTCACTGTATGGAGAAAAATCTTAAAAATTGTTTTCCAAAGTACTTTCCAGAAGTTATATAATTAATCTATTTTAACTAAGGAAAGAGATTTGGAAGGATTGTTTTTGAGTAGTAGAAAATAATGAAGATTTTAAGAGAGAAGATTGAAAAGCTTTATGGAAATACATGTTCATAATTTATATATATACTTTTTTAGGAAAAATTATATTTGGAGACAAAAAAATTCCTTTATTTGTCAACCACTACTTCCAAGAAGAGTAAAGGTTTTTTGTTTGCCTTTTTATACAGTATCACAATTTAAACTTCCTCTTTTCAAGATCACTTTCTGGAATGCCTAAAATGCTTTCCTCTGTAGTAGCAAAGGCATCTGAACAGTGGCTCAGAGGTTAGAGCCTGTAGAGACATGGAGTCACGAAAGGACTTATAAAAAAACCCCCAGCAAACCAGCTATATTGAGATATAATTCACATATTGTAATTATACATGTATAATTGCACGTTTAAAGTGTACAGCTCAATGGTGTTTAGACTACTCACAGAAGTGTGTGACTAGCACCACAGTCAATTTTAGAACATTTTTATCACCTCGAGAAGAAACCATGAATCCTTTAGTTATTAGCCTTCCTATTCTCCCCTCCCCCTACCCCCAGCCTCAACAACGACTAATCTGTGCTTTGTCTCAATGGAGTCCCCTATTCTGGATTTTCATATGAATGAAATCGTATCGTATATAATATACTATAAGGGTTTTTGTGACTGACTTCTTTCACTTAACATTTTCCAGACTGACCCCATGTTAGCAGCTTATCTTTTTTTTTTTTTTTTAAGATTTTACTTATTTATTTGACAGAGATCACAAGTAGACAGAGAGGCAGAGAGAGAGAGGGAAGCAGGCTCCCTGCTGAGCAGAGAGCCCGATGCAGGGCTCGATCCCAGGACCCTGAGATCATGACCCTCGAGAGCCCAACGCAGAGGCTTAACCCACTGAGACAACCAGGTGCCCCAGCTTATCTCTTTTTATGGCTGAATAATACTCCTTACATGGATATTCTACATTTTCTTCATACATTTGCCTGCTGATGGACATTTGAGCTGTTTCCAACTTTTAGCTAAAATGAATAATGGTGCTATAAACATTCATGTACAAGTTGATGTGTGGGTATGGAAGGACTTTAAATGTGATACTTCTTATTGAAGGGTGGCCAGATTAAGCAATTACAAAGACAAAATGCCCAGTTAAATTTGAATTTCACACAAGCAGTAAATTTTTTTAAAAGTGTAAGAATGTAACCAATATTGCATGTTAATAGACAGACCCAGTGTATAAAATGCTCAAAATCAATGGGTGGGTGTTCAAGTCAGTGGCAGCTCTGCTCTGTGCTGTCGTTCAGAGACCCAGGCAGGATGAGCCTCTGCCAAGTTTCAGCATGTGGATTCAAGGTTTCCCTGAGCATTTACATCTAGCAGACAGAAAGGGAAAGAACATAGAAGATCATGTACAGAAAGGGGTTTTGTTTTGTTTCATCTGGTTTGCTCCTTTTTTTTTTTTTCTTCAATAGGCCAGACCTGGAAGTGGCAAAGGGTGGCATTGATTTTCCATTGGCTGAAACTATCACATGGCATCACCCAAATGCACAGGGAGAATGGAAACATAACATACCTGGGTATCATGAAGAAGAGCACGTGGACTTTGATGAACCTCCAGCATTCTTTGGTATAACTGGGTGAACATATGTCATTGCCATTAAAAGAAATGCAATGTTTCAATTTAAAAATAGTCAACAGCTTTGTCGAAGAGGCAGTTACAAGTCTGGCAAATGCCTCTGATTGTCTGGTGTCATTCCTCCTATCTCCTCCTTCTACAGAGGCCATTGCTTCAAGGTTTTGATTCCTTTCCCACCTGGTAGGAGTGGGCAGAACAACTGCCAACCAGTGTGTTAGGGAGCCCAGCAGACAGAGAGCCTTTCTCTAATCCTGGAAGGCGCCCAGAGATTACATAATTCCAATAATAAGTATTAATTAAGTGTTTATCTCAGGCCCTGTTCTAAGAACTGGGGAGACCTTCATAAACAAAAAATTCCCTGCACTCAAAAGCTAATGTTCTGGTGGGGAAGATAATAGACAACTAATCAATGGTTAAAAGCAGGTTGTTGTTGTTAAGAGTACAGATGGAATTGATAAAAGTTGGTGTTATTTGGTATAGGATGGTTAGGGACAAGTTCTCTGATAACTTTTGAATAGATCCCTATGAGGGTAAGGAGAGAGTTAGTCCTACAAATACCACAGGGAAGACTTCTGGCAGAAGAAACAGTAAAAGCAAAGGCCCTGAGGCATGAGCATACTAGTGTGGTAGTGAGATTGGTGCAGCTGCTGCAGATTGGGAGTGGGGGAGTAGTAAATAAGACAGAGGGAGCTCTGAGGCTGGCATCAGGATTCTGAACTGCGTTCTGTGTGAAGGGCAGACTTTTGGAGGGTTCTGAGTAGAACAGCGATAATGACTGACTTACATTTCAAAAAGATCACTGTGGCTGCTGTATAGAGAATATTATGTGTTGGAGAAAGGGTGGGAAAAGAGAGGTTGCTGAAATGAACTGGGTGAGAGTTGATGGCCATGAAGGAAGAAAATGGTAGGGGGAAGTGGTGATAGTGGTTGGTTTCTGAATGTATTCAGAGGTATTACTGGCAGGATTTTCTGTTGAAGGATTTATAATGTATATTCTAGTTTTCAAGCAGTAAACCAAATGGAAGTCTGTTTCTAAACGTATGTGCTTGGGAAGTGTTTTTAAACTCCTAAGGGCCATTAAAGATTAACCACAACTCTCAATCAGAGTGACATGATGTTCCAAAAATGCCTTACCTAGCTCTCCTGCCTCTTCGCTCCCTGTCTCCTGAAGATTCATGGCTGGATGGTTTTTTCTTATGCATCTGTTTGAACATATCACTGCCAACTCAGAAACCCTCAGTTCTCAGTGACAACATGATAAAATCAAAATTGTTTGGACAGAATCTAAGGTTCTTCTTAGTCTAGCTTAAAAATGACATAGTAACCTTACTTCTAATGACTCCCACACCTACATGGACATCCACAACCAAACTCTTCTACTCCCTGCTTCCCAAATAGAAGAGCTTCTTTCTTACTTTCTCATTCTTGCTTATTCAGTTTTCATTGCTTCCTCTTTTCTATTATCTCAAATATCACTCCTATTCCTAGGCCTACCTCAAATTCCTTCTACCCAAAGCCCTCCATTCCACTCTTCAACAGTGATCTTGCTTCCCTCCCACCTTACAGTGCCTTCCCTTCTTGGTTAGCAGTAGCTCACTGCTCTATGGTCTCTCCAGCTGAGATCATTCCAGAGCATACATTTCACATTTTATCTGCTCAATTAATTACAGATGCTTCATAAAATTTTTTGTATAGTTCTCATCTCAAGTAGAATGTAAAGGGTAATCCTTGAGTAAAGGGGATCCTAATGAATGTGTGGATTTCTTTATTTGGGGGAACTCTCTTGTTTTCTTAAAGCCCAGGAAAGGTAGAAGCATCCTCTCCTAAGTGAGACTAACCATCTGTGGGCTTAGAGAAAAGAAAGTTTGAATTTATCTTACCGTACATTTAATCTTAATTTATTTGTGGCTAGATCATGCTTTTTAATGGCTAGATGCATTTCTATTCTACTTTGCCTGAAAGCAAAAACAAACACATAACGACAATACTGGGATGCAGAATACATTTTTAATAGCTTCCTGTTTAAAAGAGTAAGCTGTCTGCCAAGGCTAGAGGTTTGACTTAAGGTTTTTTTTTTTTTTTGGTTATTGTTGTTTTTGTTTGTTTGGTTTTTTGCTTTGACTTAAGGTTTTTCACATTGTTTTGTTCGGATGGTAATTAAGTTTTATTCTTAAAACAACACAAAAGTTTACTTTTTAAACACAGAAACTTTAACATATGAACAGATAACTTATTCACAATTGTTCAACATAATTACTTATACTCCAAAATAAATTTGTTAGAAATTTTAAAAATTTCATTTATATTTCCTTCTTAGTATTTTTTGCTCACCACTAATTAACTGTGTCTAACTGTGGGCAAGTTAATTAACTCCTCTGTGGCTCAGTTTAAAATAAACACAAATAGTAAACATAAATGTAAAATGGGGGGTAATAATATTGCCTAAATCATTTCAATTATTGTGAGGATCATGTAAGTTAATACATGTGAAAAGCCCTGTATATAGAAAATACTCCATAAATATTAGCTATTATGATTATTATTATATTGACTATATACAGACTCAATGTAAATAAATGTTACTGCTTTTCTGTTTCAGATTCTAAACCACTAGGACCTAGATATTTTGGCTATTTAATTTGCTCTGTTCATCAGTGAACTAAGATGTCTTCAGCCTGGGGAATCAGTAAACATTATTATTATTATTATTGAAATATAGTTTTTTAATCTCCTAAGCAGAATATCTAAACACCTTTTCATTAGCAGAAAATATTTTTATACTATATATTTTTCTGGACTAATTTCACTTACGGACAGTAAACAACAATTTCAGCATATCCTTGGACCCCACTGTTGCTAGAAATGTCTTTAATGCTCCCAAATTTTCAATAGCAACAACACAACTAGTGTTAATAGGACTTTAATAGCCTCCTCAAATAATTTCTGGGAGGCAGCAGGTATGAAACAATCAAGTAATGAACCAATCTGTTCTTTAAGAGCTGTAAGAATCAGTGATTCATTCATTCAGTATATTTATGCTGGGCATTCACTAGGAATTGGAAGGTAGAATGGCAAATTAGACAGGGGAATCTGTCTGATCTTATGGAACTCCCATTTGTCTGTGAGAAAGCAATAACAAGTAAACAAATAAATGAACAAGTTAATATCAGGTGTCAATACATGCTATGAAAAGATTAAAACAAGGAGCTGTAAAGAGTGAAATACAGGATGAGGAAGGGTTGGTGCATAGCTAATTTAGATGCCCAAGAAAAGCCTCATGAAGAGGTGAACTTGAAGCCAAGAATTTAATGACAAGAAAGCAGTCCTGCATAGTTAGGTGGCAGAGCATTTTAGGCAGAGATAACAGTAAGTACCAATGTTCTAAAGTGGGGGCAAATTTGTATGGTCTAGGAATAAGGCCCATGTAGCTGAATGAGTATGAGTTAAGGGAAGAATTATAGAAGAGAAAGAGAGAGAGAGAAGTAGGGGGTCACATCACAAGGGATATGGTAAAGAGTAAGTATTTTATTAAAGAGATAAGAGGAAGAAACCAGAGGGTTTTAAGTGACATACCCTGATTTATATTTTAGAAAGAAAGAAAGAACATTTTGGCTGACATGTGAGGAGCAGAACTGCACAGGATTAAGAGTGGGAGGGAGCAAGAAGAATGGTTCAGAGACTACTGTAGTCAACCAGGGTTGGGATGATGAGATTTGAAGTGCAGAAGCAATGGAGGTACACTACTTAGGCAAACTTAGGATATGTTTTGGAAATAATGCAGCTGGGGAATGGATATGGATCAGATGTAGGAATAAGAGAAAGGACAAAGTCAAAGATAACTTCTTGTCTTTTGACGAGACCAGTTGAGTGGATGGAGATTCCAATTACACAGATGAAGAAGAATGGTGAGCGAGGGTGAATTTTTGAGGAGGGAATCCATCTCATCCCACTAGACACACAACTCTATATATGGTAATGACTCCAAACTGGTTTTCTGGTTTTTTTTTTTGATTGTTATTGTTGTTTTTGTTTTTGTTTTTGTTTGTCTTAGAGGAGTAAGTGTGAGCCATGTTTGCTTTGGAATGAGAAATGAGTGTCACTGCTTGCAAATGAGAGATAGGTGAGAAGTTAAAGAAGGACTGGTGGGTAAGGATTTTTTGCCTGTCAGTGCCTTGTGTTCCTTAGGGCTAAACAAAGGCTTTCTTGCTTTCCTTAACTAACTATGTCCCTTTTTCTTTCCCGGCTCACATGCCCCAAAATAGTGACTGTTCCTTGGCACTGTGTAATACCCTAAATTCTGCTGAAAAATTTCTCTGGAAAAAGAGCACATGGAAGGTAAGCGCTTATTGAAGGCATCAGTGAGGACAATAGGAATGGCAAAACAAGAATAGCTCAGCACCTCCTCATTAGTGGCCCTTGTCTAGGTCAATGAATGAGGTGTTACAGGGTTATGGAAGAGACAGCAATACGGTATGCTGTCTTTGGTTTGGCAAGAGGGAGGAACTGAATTTCTACTTCCTCCACGATATACAGATGTGGATTCTATATCTTATGTTTAGGTCACTATATTTCTAAAGAGTATGAACATTAGTGCTCCAGGCATTATCAAAGTTAAGCCAAGTTATGGAGAAAGGCAAGAGGATGTGGAAAAAAAGAAGAATTTTCTTTTCAGGTTTCCCTAGGTTATTGGTTCTCAGAGGAAGGTCCCTGGAATGACAACACCAAACATCACGTGGGAATCAGTTAGAAATGCAAATTCTCAGTTCCACTCAAGGTCTACAGAAGCAGAAACTTTGAGGGTGAAACCCAGTACTATGTGTTTTAACAAGTCCTTCAGGTGATTCAGATATATGCTAAAGTTTGGAACTCTTGCCCTAGGTCATATTGAAGAAGGTAGTCAGCCAAATAAAGTGGAATTAAAATACATAAATAAAATACAATAAAAATTTATATCACTCATCAGACAGTGAAAATATCTACACTTATAGCAAAAATTCACACTGATGTTGTCTGGATTATGGTTTTATTTATTTATTTTTAAAGATTTTATTTATTTATTTGACAGACAGACTTCACAAGCAGGCAGAGAGGCAGGCAGAGAGAGGGGAAAGCAGGCTTACTGCTGAGCAGAGAGCCCGATGCGGGGCTCGATCCCAGGACGCTGGGATCATGACCTGAGCCGAAGGCAGAGGCTTTAACCCACTGAGCCACTCAGGCGCCCCTGGTTTTATTTATTTTTAAATATTTTATTTGCTTATTTGTCAGAGAGAAAGAGAGGGAGAGAGGGAGCACAAGCAGGGGAAGTGGCAGGCAGAGGGATAAGCAGGCTCCCTGCTGAGCAAGGAACCCTTGTGGGACTTGGGCCCAGGACCATGGGATCATAACCTGACCCAAAGACAGATGCTTAACTGACTGAGCCATCCTAGTGTCCCTAAATTATGGTTTTAATCAGCCATTTAAGGTATATCAGAGATTATTCAAGCTTTCTAGGTTGTCTTGAATGTATATATATTTGGAAAAAAGAGACTGTCACTTTTGAAGTTGTAAATCTCACTGTTTTAGTAGTTTTTCTTCCTTACTGTAAGATGCTATTTATGAGATGCTTATATTGAAGCCAAGATGTTTTTGGTGATGGTCTTAGTGTTTTTCATTTTGCCTATAGTATTTTCAGTTAAGAATATAAAAAAAAAATCTTAGAATACTTTTTCCTATTATGCCTAGAGTTTTTAAAAAGATTTTATTTATTTATTTATCAGAGACAGAGCACAAGTAGGTAGAACAGCAGGCAAAGGGAGAAACAGGCTCTCCACTGAGGAGGGACACTGATGTGGCACTCGATCACAGGACCCTGGGATCATGACCTGAGCTGAAGACAGACACTTAACCAAGTGAGCCACCCAGGCACCCTAAGATTTAAAAATATTTTTTAAAGTTAAAATTTTTAGTATTTTTTAAATTAAAAAAAAAAAAAGAAATATGGCAACAGCCACCTGTAATTTAAAGGAATAGTTAACTCTTAGAGAGAAGAAATAATTCATTCATCAATGAAAACTTTTTTTTTTTTTTTGGGAAAAGACAATGCTAATTATTTTATTGCGTATTTGCATATCTATCTTCTACAGGCATCAAATGACAATAGTCAAGAGCTATTCAAAGATGATTTTTAAAATGTAGAAAAATGGTAAAGTAGAAAGTGAAAGGGGAAAAATAAAATAGCATTAGTAATACTAATAATATAGTGCTAGCATGACACTTCTGACAATTGATAAATGCACTATAAGGGTACTTTTCTGAAGTTAAGAGAACATTAAGATGGTGGTGGGTATTGTGGAGGGCACGTATTGCATGGAGCACTAGGTGTGGTGCATAAACAATGAATTCCAGTACACCGAAAAGTAATTTAAAAATTAAAGAAAGAGAGAGAACATTAAGAACTGATACATACTAGAATATTTATATTCTACATTTGTACATGCAAGGAGCAGAAAGTTACAGTTAAATATTTTATTTATTTATTTATTTGTCAGAGAGGAAGAGAGAGAGTGCACAAGCAGGCAGAGACGGAAAGAGAAGCAGGCTCCCTTCTGAGCAAGGAGCCGGATGTGGGACTTGGTCCCAGGACCTTGGGATCATGACCTGAGCTGAAGGCAGCGGCTTAACCCACTGAGCCACCCAGGCATCCCAGAAAATTATATTTAAACACATAGCCATATTAGGTATTCATGGTACAGGTTATATATAGATTATTAAAATCAAAAGGAAACCCTAGAAAACTATTTTTTGTCATTAATTTCAGCATTTTTTTCTCATAAATTTCATTAAAGTTACTGACGAGTAGTTTCTGTTCTGTATCTGATACAAATATTGCTGAGCAGTGATATTCTTTCATTTAAAAATATTTATCAAGCACTTACTATATTTTAGAGACTAATTAAGGCTCTGAGATACAGAAGTGGGCAAAAAGTAAAGGGCCTGTATTCACAAAGTTCAATATCCAGAGGGAAGTCAAATATGAACAATTAAATGAACACATAATGACATAATGACACGTGATAATAAAACTTATTTGGAAAGTGAAGAAGTATGCTGTTTTAGAAAGATGATTAAGAGAAGTTTTGTTTAAAAATTTTTTTGTGTTTTTTTTGAGGGAGAAACATAAGAGTACATACCTGAATAAAGTGTGTAGTGGGGGCAATGAGATCCCTGATTACCTGGTAGATCATTCTAGGCAGAAGGAAGAACAGACCCTGAAGTAGAGATATAGTTGAGATTCTAAACATATTATGGAGGCCAAGATGGCTGGAATGGAGTGAGTAATGTGGAAGGTCAGAACTCAGATAAAGAGCAAAAAGCAGGTTATATGAAGTCCTGAAGGACATGATGAAGAGTTTGACTTTGTTCTATGTACAATGGAACCCATACTTTGAGGTGAAGAGACTACAGTGGCATAAGAATGTAGTCAGGGGGCGCCTGGGTGGCTCAGTGGGTTAAGCCTCTGCCTTCGGCTCGGGTCATGATCTCAGGGTCCTGGGATCAAGTCCCGCATGGGGCTCTCTGCTCAGTGGGGAGCCTGCTTCCCCCCTCTCTCTCTGCCTGCCTCTCTGCCTACTTGTGATCTCTCTCTCTCTCTGTCAAATAAATAAATAAAATGTGAAAAAAAAAAAAAAAAGAATGTAGTCAGAACTAGGGAGTTGACTACTACCATGGAGTCTCAATGGGTGACATTGGCGGCTGGTGGTAGAGTTGTTAAGTGACTGGATTCAGGATATATTTTAAAGACCACGATATTTGATGTGTTGGGTATGAAAGAAGTGGAGAGTGACTTTTAGCATCTGGTGGATGAAGGAGCCATTTGGTGGTATGAGAGACATGAGGGAAGAACAGGTTTGGGAGTGAGGAAAATCAAGAGGTCAGTAGTTAACATGTCCAGTGTCAAATGCCTTTTAGATATGCTAGTAGAGATGTCTAAGCCACATTTAGGCAATTTGTGTCTTGAGTTGAGACAGCGTATGTGATTATAGATGTTGGGAGATTGATAGAGTGTATGAGATGATGTAAAGTCAGTCTTTAGACTCTATTTTTTTAATGACTAAAAGAAAAATAGCAAAGTTATCAGCTAAGAGTGAGGGATAGATATGTTGGATTTAGGAAAACAGGAGAAAATATGAAATATGAAATAGAAACCTTAGAGTTGGGGGCAATAAATTTGACTAGGGATATGTTCAGGTTTGGAGAGAAACACTGAATGCCTACTTGAGGCTTGTGAAATTAAAATGAGACTGGTTGTGTTTATTTCCAGCCACATTTTAGATAGGTACAGGGATTGAATGGTAGAAAACTATATTAAGTCAGGGTTGAGGTTTCACCACTTAATTGGATGGAGTGCAAGAGGAGTAACTAAATGGAAGGTCTATATGAAGCAGTGATTTTACATGACACTCAAACCCTTATCTGAGGTTCCCAAATCCACAGAATCTGAAAACAAAGTTTTTTCAATAGTTTGGTGCTCAGATTCAATTTGTAGGAAAACCTGTCTGGATCTGATGTGAAGTTATTTATGTTCTTTATTTATCCCATTTAATGTGGATATTCATATGCTTGTTGCATAAAAAATAATATGCTTGAAAACAATGTATTTCCCCCAGTCTCAGCTAGATGTATTCTATAATATATGATATGTAGTTCTGTGTGTGTATATTATAGGAGGTATCCTATATGACACGTATGTCTGTGTTTGTAGTAGTGTATTTCCAAAATTTAAAAAGCTACCCAAATTCTGCCTCAAACTCTTCTAATAAACTGAAGAGGAGAAGAACTTCCCAATTCATTCTATGGGGTCAGTATTACCCTGATCCCAAAGCAAGATAAGGATACTAAAACTACAGACCAATATTCCTGATGAATATTGATGAAAAAATCTTTAACAAAATACTAGCAAATCGAATTTAAGAGTACATTACAGGATTATACAATATGATCAAGTAGGAATTATTCCTGGAATGCAAGGATGTTTCAACATAACAAAAATTGAACAATGTAATAACCACATTAACAGACTGAAGAGGGAACCCCCCCCACACAATCATCTCAATTAATGTAGAAAAAGTATTTGACAAAATTCAATACATTTCATGATCAAATCACTCACAAACTAGGAACAGATAGAAACTACTTCAACATAACAAAAACCATATATAAAAAACCCACAGTTAACCACATTATTAACAGTGAAAGACTGGAAGCTTTGCCTCTAATATAAGGAACAAGGCAAGATGCCACTCCACCACTGCTATTCAACACAGTACTGGAAGTCCTAGCCAGAGCAAATGGCAAATAAAAAGAAATAAAAGGTATCTAAATTGGAAAGAAGAAGTAAAATTATCTCTGCTCTCAGATGACATGATCTTACATGTAGAAAATTGTATAGATTCCACACAAAAGTATTAGAAGTAATAAATTTAGCAAAGTTGCAAGATACAATATCAACACACAAAGGTCAGTTGCATTTGTATATACTAACAATGAATAATCTTAAAAGAAAATTAAGGAAGCAATTCCATTCAAAACAGCATTAAAAAAATAAAGTACTTAGGGGGTACCTGGGTGACTTAGTCAGTTAAACATCTGCCTTTGGCTCAGGTCATGATCCTGGAGTCCCAGGATTGAGCTTGCACTGGGCCCCCTGCTTAGCAGGGAGTCTGCTTCTCCCTCTGTCCCTCACCCCACTTGTGTTTTCACTTTCTCTGTCTCTCTCTCTCAAATAAATAAAATCTTTTTAAAAATTTTAAAAAAATTAAGTGCTTAGAAATAAACCTACCAAGGAGGCAAAAGACATACATTGAAAACTATATAAGTTTGCTAAGATAAATTAAAGAAGATAAAAACAAATAGAAAGATATCAAGTGTTCATGAAGTGGATGATTCAATATTGATAAAATGTTAATAGTAGTACTCAAAGTGATTACAGATTCAATGCAATCCCTATCAAAATCCCAGTGGCATTTTTTTTTCAGAAATAGAAGAATTCCTCAAAATTCATCCAGAATCTGAGGGACTCTGACTAGCCAAAACAATCTTGAAAGATAAAAACAATGTTGGGGCGCCTGGGTGGCTCAGTGGGTTAAAGCCTCTGCCTTCGGCTCAGGTCATGATCTCAGTGTTCCAGGATCGAGCCCCACATCGAGCCCCACATCGGGCTCTCTGCTCCGCGGGGAGCCTGCTTCCTCTCCTCTCTCTGCCTGCCTCTCTGCCTGCTTGTGATCTCTGCCTGTCAAATAACTAAATAAAATCTTAAAAAAAAAAAAAATGTTGTAGGTCTCACATTTCCTAATATCAAAATTTTTTAATAAAGCTACAGAAATTAAGACAGCGTAGTAATAGAATAAAGACAGACATGAAATAGAACAGAGAGCTAGGCAGTAAACCTTCATACATGGCCAAATGATCTTCAAGAAGAGTGCCAAGACCATTCAATGGGGGGAAAGGACAGTCTGAACAAATTCGGCTGGGAAAATTGGATATTCACATACAAAATAATGAAATATACTATATATATATATACTATATATATAAAATATACTATATATAAAATATACTATATATATATAATAAAATATACTATATATATATATATATACTATATATAAACTCAAAATGGGTTAAAGACCTAAATATAACGCCTGAAACTATAAAAACTCCTAGAAGAGAACATAGAGAAACACTTTTTGATATTGGATTTGGTGATGATTTCCTGGATATGATACCAAAAGTATTGGCCAAAAAGTAAAAAAAACCTGGGCTACATCAAAATTTAAAGCTTCTGTGTATCAAAGGGCACTATCAGGAGCATGAAAAGGCAACACATGGAAGGGAGAAAATATTGGCAATTTATATATCTGATAAGGGGCCAATATCTAGAATATATGCAGAACTCTTACAATTCAACAATAAAAGCCAAATTATTCTATTTAAAGGGGTACCTGGGTGGCTCTTGATTTTGGCTCAGGTCATGATCTCAGGCTTGTAAAGAGTCCTGTGAGGGGCTCTGTGCTGGGCATGGATCCTGCTTAAGATTCTCTCTTTCCCTCTGCCCCTCCTCACCCCTGTGCACCCATGTACACATGCTCTCTCTATATATATCCCTCTCTAAAAAAAATAAATAAAAATAAATGAGCAGAGTACTTAGGAGACATTTCCCAAAGAAGATATAAATAACAAACAAGCACATGAAAAGATGTTCAACATCATTAAATAGGGGAATGCAAATCAAAATGATTTTGATTTGAGATACCACCTCACACCCACTAGGATGGTTACTATAAAAAAACCTACCAACCCAGCAACATAGAAAATCACAAGTGTTGGTAACAATGTGGAGAAATTAGACTCTTGTGTACTTATACCCAAAAGAATTGAAAGCAGGATATCAAGATAGTTGTACACCCATGTTCAGAATTATTCACAATAGCCAAAAGTTGTAAGCAACCCAGTGTCCATCAATGGTTAAATGTGTAAACAAAATGTGGCATATATATACAATGGAAAATTATTCAGCCTTAAAAAGAAAGGAAATTCTGAAAAAAAAAAAAAAAGACAAATACTGCATGACTCTACTTTTTTGAGATACTAAGAGTAATCAAATCATAGAACAGAAACTATAATGGTGGTTGCTGGGGCCTGGAAGGAAAGGAGCAGTGGAGAATTGTTTCGTGGGTGTAGAGTTTCAGTTTTTCAATAAGAAAAAGTTCCAGAGATTGGTTGTACAACAACGTGGATGTACTGACACTAATGAACTATACACTTAAAATAAAAGTTATTTTATGTATATTTTACCACAATTAAACAAACAAAAAGACCTCCTAGATTCTGAAACACATTTGTTCCCAAGGTTTTGAAAAAGGAACTGTGTTCCAATAGTGTAGCCATCAACTCTAAGGCAAGTAAGAAGAGAAATGATGTGAATGGAATGATGAACAATGAAAGGAGGGCATGGATTTGAGGTCGTGGTGGGACTGAAGCATTGATAGAGTAACTTGGAAAGTACCAGATGGTCTTCAGAGACTTGGAGCTTAAACTTTTAGTATGGAAAAGACATAGTCCAGATTATGACCATGGGTGTAGACAGATGGTGCAGTTTTTAGAGCAAACAAATCTAAACAATGGGACTGAAAAGCTAGAATTCATGGACACCGAAATCTCTGAAAACTGGAGAGAAAGACCACAAGCTACGTTTCTGTCCTCATCTCCTGTTATTCTCCCAATGAAAATGTAGTGATAAGGAAAGGGAAGGATATCCACCATCCCAACTAGGATGAACATAATTGTGTTGTGGGAGAAAATGCTTGAGAAGGCTTCAGGGGAAGTTCTCAGAAGAAACCTAGATTTCAATCACAGAGAAGGTAAAGGTAATATTTGGAGAAGCATGACTCTACGAGAGGTGATTAGAAAGAAAGTAAGGGTTCAGGGGATGGAGAAACCACCATTTTATAACCAAAGTCTTGGCCTTACTGTACATACAGCATGAAAGCATTGCATTAGAAAAAGATTGAAAGATACTTTCTTGCTTCTCTGGGCTTGGAGCTAGTTTGTGCAACATGGCTAAATGCACCAAGAATGCTGAAATTATCGGAAAATACGAGACCTGTTATGGTGGCCTCCCTCAGAAGAATGGTGAAGAACACTGAAATAAGCCAGCACACCAAGTACATTTGCTCCTTCTTTGACAAAACCAAGATGAACAGATGAGATATGGGGATCTGGCACTGACTGTTGTTCCTGCAGGAAAATGGTAGCTGGTGATACCTGGAGCTATACCACCACTTCTGCCATCACAGTTAAGTCTGCCATCAGATGACTGAGGGAACTGAAAGACCAGTAGAAGCTCTACAATTTGAAACACTGCTAGCCTTAGCACACAACAACAAAGATACTTTCTTACCCTTCACAAGCTCACGAAATCAAATTTAAGCAATATCAGAGATGTCACAAGGCTTAAAAAAAAAAATCAGAACCTTTTATAAATTCCAAATTCCAGTAACTGTATTTGGTACATGGTAAGCGTTGTGTTGAATGAATGAAATTTGTAATACAAATATCTTTTAAATCTGAATGGGCTTAGTTATTCTAATTTGTAAATTGGGGATAATAACTAGCCATTAAAATAACCAGTTGACATCCTTTACAGAAATGTTGGGGGGAATAAAATGATGCAAAGGGATTTCACAAAGACTAAAGTATTACCTAACTGGAAGACATGATTGTGAATATGAATTATGAATATAATGACATAAATCAAGGTACCAAAATGTGTGAAAAACATCTATCTACTGGAATAGGGTATTTATCTCAAAAACAAGAAGAACGTGTCTGTCTAGGTGAAACAGAGAGTGGAACTGAGCACTCTTGGAACTCTGGTGAAACAGCTCATTGCTGAGAGCTGGGTTACCTTTTCCTTGTTTTTTGGAGTTTTCATTGTTGCTCTTGTTGGTGATTGTCAACACTAATGACTGTAGCCTAAATTTTATACTAGAAAAATATAATGGTTTAGCAAAATATTTACCTGTGTGGTGACATTTCTTTCCTTTTGCTTTTTACTATGCTTTTCTGCTTCAATATCTGCAATACATAAAAATTTTTATAAAATTGAAGGTATTTTCTTTTTAATATTTCACTAAATCACTTCTTACTAAAAAACTATTTAGTAAGTAATAGTTTTATTTATTAGATAAAGTAACTATATTATTTATAGTTAATAAATAACTATTAAAACTCATAACTATTTAGAGAACTATTAGATAACTAGATAATTATTTCTAGACAACTATTAGAACTCTTAGGAATAATAGTAGAAAATAATTTAAATTTAAAGTTACTGGTGATGTTGTACAAAATAATTCCTTCATGGACAATTTTTCCGATGTAACTTGACACCAGAGAAAATCTAAATACTTTATTTATTTATTTTTTTAAAAAGATTTTATTTATTTATCTGACAGAAAGATATCGAAAGTAGACAGAGAGGCAGGCAGAGAGAGAGAGGGAAGCAGGCTCCCTGCTGAGCAGAGAGCCAGGTGTGGGGCTCGATCCCAGAACCCTGAGACCATGACCTGAGCCGAAGGCAGAGGCTTTAACCACTGAGCCACCCAGACGCCCCAATCTAAATACTTTAATCAAGCATCCTGAAATTCATTTAATATGAAAGAGTTCTACAAATAATAGACTAATTACAACAGCAGAAAACTTTCTGAGCAACAAATGAATTAAAATGTACCCATGTAAATAAATGTCATTTATTAATAAAGAATATTAAAACACAGAAAAAGAAATATAATCTTTTATATATTTATACATGGATTCATGTGTCAGAGAGATATTAAAAATTAATATAGTTGAATGATATAAATATCTGAGAAATGTAGACTAGTATGATTACATCAGATTTTGAAATATGAGAAAATTTTCATAAGCATTTTTAAACAAATCTTTTTGTAAAGAAAACATATAGAATACATATATAGTCATTGGTATATTTCATTTTTTTAAAAGATTTTCTTTATTTATTTGACAGACAAAGATCACAAGTAGGCAGAGAGGCAGCAGAGAGAGAGGGGGAAGCAGTCTCCCTGCTGAGCAGAGAGCCTGATGCAGGGCTGGATCTCAGGACCCTGAGATTATGACCCGATCAGAAGGCAGAGGCTTTAATCCACTGAGCCACCCAGGCACCCAGTATATTTCATTTTTTACAAAGACTTACATATTCAGAATAATAAGTCTCTAAAAACCTGGTATAACGGTGTCACATCATGGCATGTGTACTACATTAGTAGGACTAATAAATTTTCAATTACTAAAAAATGATTTGATGCACTGTAAAAATGACCCTACATATTTACTAAAGTAAAACATGTATAATATCTGATATGTTCACTTTATAGACTGAAGAATTTGACTCAAGACAAATATGGTTAGTCAAAATTTTGTATTTCTAAAAGTTGTGAGCTTATACTTTTAAAAACAGGTTATGAATGCTCTAATGTAATCATTGATATTATATTTATTAATTTTATATGTTTTATTCTTTTTCTCACTGATGAACTTTAGTATTTGGCTTCACAATTCTATGTCTTTTCTGTTTGCTTTGTAAGCCAGACCTTATAGAATCTGATTCCAGGTTGTTCGATATTTAGTCTTCTGTCAAACTAGGGAAACAACTGGCAAACTTGAAATGAATGCATTAATATAAAGCATATGAAAAAATTTTAAAGATTATACATATTTCATAAGATTATATACATTAGGATTGCTCTTTTCAGGTTCAGAATATAAAATAAATTATGCCAGAATAAGAACATTATTATTTGTCATACTCATTTTCAATCAATATAGTGTAATGGTCCACCATGTGGCCTTTGAGTTAAACAGGTCTGCATGCTAGTCTTGATTTTTGTATCTATTTCACTAATTTGTTGTTAATCTAATAAGATAATCTATGTATTTAGTACAGTACTTAACACATATCTATGTTTAATAAATGTTGGCTATATATACGATTATTATAAAGAAGTCTTACTTCCTTAAAGGATTTAAGATGCCTTCAAGATAATAATATATGTAAATTAGCATTTTAAAAGGACCATGGTGAAAAGCATTATTAGAGACTTAGTCAGAATTTATTAATGCTTTGTCTATAATATGACTTTCTCTCTCTCTCTCTCATTTTCCTCAAACAAATTACTTAGCCTAATTATATTTGTGTATTAGAAATCAGACAATGTGACTGATATTATAGCTACAATAAATGTCTAGTAATTTTTAATCTCCATTATCACAACTAGAAAAGGTGGAAAAAAGCAATGTGATTTGATATATCCCCATTATTATACTCCCCAAAGTACACAGAATAAAATTAGAGTTAGTATGCACAGAAAATACAGACTCAGAACAAAAAGTACAAAGTGTCATGTGTATTAGAGCAAGAGGAGAAAATTATGGATATTAAGTGGAATAATGTTTGTATTATACACTGGACCAGAAAATCAAGCTGTCGGTGGCCAGATATTAACATGAAAATTACAAGGCTAAGAGCAATTATCCAAGGTAGGATAAGTGTAGATAAAACTGTAGATAAAAGAATTAGTGTAAAGGGAGGACGTATAAGAATCTAACTAGAGGAACAAACTATTTGATAGCTTAAAACATAAAAAGAATATAAAGGTAGTTGGTCATTATTTCCCACAGAAGATGCACAACAACAATATATGTTTTTTCTAAACTTCAGGCTTTTAGCTTTTCACCTAAAGAAAACGAAGTTTTGATTGGCTACTGCGGAACATATTCTGCTACCCACAGTATCTTGCACAAGGCTTTCTAGTAGGTTTTTAAATATCAACTGAAGAACATTGTCCCTCTATCTGTGTACTGATTATCGGATGTCAGAGCCAGGAGTTCAGAGGGTGTAAGAGCCAAGGGAAATAAAAGGTTAGGGAAATAACTACTCCAAGAGAGTAGGACAGGGCCCTCGCCAAGGAACATTGTCTACCCCTGGAGCAGAGAAATCTGCCAACATGCACCTGGCTGGATTTCCAAATTGCCATGGACCTGTGATTGTTATACATGCCTCATTCCCATTTTTCAGACAGCAGTGTCTAGTGTAGTGTGGTTTTCTACTTCTCTGATACACATTGGGTATATGAGGGCATGGAAGATAACTTGTCCTTTTATTTCATAGGAGTCTGAAACTAAGAATAATTCAAGGAGCCTCACTGACATCTTGACCTGATGCAGATTATGAGATTATAGATTCTGAGCCTAATGCTATGATTGCATGAGTCTTGGGCAATATTAGAAGGGGGAGAATCATGTGGGACTGAGAGTCCCACATGAATCATTGGGGCCTGAGAGTAGACTGCAGTACACTGTAATAAGAATGGCCCCCATAAGTCACAACTACTATGTTCATACCCCTTTACAGTGTGACTCTGCCTAATTCTCTCATCAAGAGATGGAGACTATTTTCCCTGCTCTTTCAATGGGCTGCCCCTGTAACGTTCTTTGGCTAACAGAAATGTGGCAGATGACATTGTTCGACTTCCAAGGCTAGTCTTTAATCCTTTCAGTTTCTTTTACCCTCTTGGAACAATGCCCTGAGACCACCATGCCCTTAAGAAGCCACAGGTAATAGTGGAGAGAAGAGAGGCCCGGCTGTCTCAACTGACCACCAGCTGAGTGAACCTTCATGAGCGAGCCCTGGTGAGACCTCAGAAAAATCACTCAGTCAAACCACAGAGAATTATGAGATTGCTGTTTCAAACCACTAAGTTTTGGGTTATTATGCAGCAGTTGCTGTCTGAAAACCTGTCTGCTTCTTCAGCCAACTAGGACTCCTTGGATAGAACCCTCAGTTCTCAGAAGCTACAAAAGGCCAATAAATTATGCCAAAATAAATAACATATAATATACTCATAGCACTGAGAGGAGGATTCGAGGAAAATAATATCCCAGAATATTTGTCTTGATGACAATTCTTTTCAGATCATCCTTCTCATGAAAGTCTTGATATACATTAACTCCTGGCTTTACACTTCATGTCCTTTCTTTCCAAGACATGGTTCATCTTCCTTTGACTAAACATTGGGACACTGATTAATGTGACTAAGATTCCGGAAACAAACAAACCAACAAAGCAGCACTTCCCCAAACACACACAAAAAACTCCTCTGTATTTTATGAGGGAATCTGCCTGGGGAGTTATAGGCAAACTAAGTGTTTGCTTGTTTGTTCAAACAACATTTACAAATGGAACTAAACAGAAGTATTTTATTGATTCTCTCATGCTAGTTCTCTAAAATGGTACTTCATTCTTCATTGCATGTAGTAATGGTATAAAAAATACTAACTATTGGTTCCTTTCTAACCTTTCTTTCAGGCTGTGCACAGTACATTGGCTTCTGTGACTTTACACTATCCTGGATATCCTTCTTTCTTTCAAACCTCTATTTTAGAGTTCTTCTTTGGTTTTATAACCACTAATGATTGTGTATTTCTCGGTGCTCAGTCCTCACCTCTTCTCTCCAGCATGGTCTAAGGGTTGAGCTGGGTCATCAAGGACTTTGGAGGGGACAGATGGTGAGTGCAAGAGGTCAGGAACTATAAAAGGATAATGTACTCATTCCTGAACAGGCAGCCACTTAAGTAAAGCTCTGAGAATGAAACAGTAATGACTGGAAATCAGAGTAATACAAGTCATACGGGGATCCACAGAAGGAAGCCAGGTTGGCAGAGGTGAGACACATGGTAAGAGACAAATCTGGCAACAATGTTGGTTCCAAAAACTGGGACTAAAATCATGGGAGCAGGTCAGACTGGGGATAGAAGTGTGTAGATGAATCTAAGTCACCAGAAGTGGGCACACAACGGGGGCGATGTAGGAGTAAAAAGAGTGAGTTTGCGCCTACAGGGTTCCAGAGAAAATTTTGCCAAAGGGATTTCTGTAGGGGTGAGTTTTTAGTTTCCTGTGCAAAACTGCATAAATCAGACCCTCATCATTTCATGCCTACATTCTTACAACAGCCTCCTAACAGATTTAATCATGATTGCTCTAATTTTAATCTAATTTACATCTACCCTCAGAATAATTTTCCCTGAGTACTGTTTCCAGCAAGGCACACATCTACTTAAAAACCTGTTAAGTCCCTGTTGCTTACTGTACAAACACTAATTCCCTATGTTGACTTCCAGTTTTCTCTTTGGTCAGGTTTAACTCCACATTTATAAGTATTTTTCAAATACCAATAATCTGTTTCACTAGTTGCTAATTACTATTTGAAAGTTTTCTTTTTTATTTTCTTTAATTTTAACAGTTTCTATTGAGTGGACTAGAAGTTATCTATCAAAATTTCCAATAAAAAACAACTATGATTTTAGGACATTTATTATTTGGCTTGTGAGATACTTAGTTTGGACATCATTAAGTCTGGTATTCAGAAATAACACTTCATGTCTCCTTTCTTAGCCATGTGACCTTGGATAAGTTATTTAACTTCTCTGAACCTCAGTTTTTTAGAAAATGGGAATAGCAATACTGTACCTATCTCTTGGAGTGGATGTGAAGACAGAACAGAATTAAAGTGTAGTTTTTGATGTTTGTTAAACACATGGCAGCTAAATAATAAATGTCAGTTCCCTTCTTTTCTCCAAAAACCTTTTAACAGCAAGTGGTAATAGCATCTGTGAGAAAAGCACTTTCCTTATTGAAATAAAATTAAGAAACTATATGGTGTAAACCCTGGAAGAAAAATTTCCTACTGAATTTTACCTGCTCTTTGGCTTTTTCTCATTCTGATAACTGCTGTACCTACCACCTTCCCTTCAAAATCCTTTCCCTGGTTACTCTTACTAAATCTAAAGCAGACTGGAATTTTTAAAATAGGGCTAATAATCCCATAGATTCTGGGGGGAGTCTGCTTTTGCTCTTCCCCCAGTGTGTGCTTTTTCTCTCACTTCCTTTCTCTCTCTCACTTAAGCCCTCATTCTCAAATAAATAAATAAAATCTAAAAAAAAGGAGAATAATTTACAGTCATTACCTCTATATAATTAGACCATTTTGGACATTATCAAAGTCTCCAAAGATAAAAAGGAAGTTGCCATTTACAATAAAAGAACTGCACTAATGAAAAAAGCATATTGCAATAACTTACTAGACCAATAAATACATTTGGTTTTTTTTTTTTTTTTAAGATTTATTTATTTATTTATTTGACAGAGAGATAGAGAACACAAGTAGGCAGAGCAGCAGGCCGAGGGAGAGGGAAAAGCAGGCTCTCTATTGAGCAGGGAGCCCGACGTGGGCCTCCATCCCAGAACCCTCGGACCACGACCTGAGCTGGAGGCAGCCAATTAACTGACTGAGATCGTGGCTTTAAAAATGACTGACATGACGAGGCATTTAGTAATTCTTCTTTTAGTTTCCTCTGTCTAGAAATGTAAGGTTCTCAATGATCTGACCCTACTTTTTAAAACCAATTTATTTTTTCTTATACTCGGTTCTTATTCAAGTGGTGGTATCCTGCCACCCCATATGCTCCACTCATTCTTACATCCATGTCCTTTATCTGTGTACTTCTAAATTGGAATGTTTTCTCTTTCTTCCCTTAATATCCAAATTTTATTCAGTTTTTCAGCACATGTTTGTCATGGTTCAACACTGGGGCCTGGTGCCAGCATTGTTCTTGTCCCATAATAGATTTGTAAAACATACTTGTTAAAATGACTAAATAAATTTGCCTCCCTACCTACAGGTTTCCCTAGATATTTCAGCTGTAAGTAATCTCTCCCTTTTTGGAACTTCTTCAGGACTTGTGCTCTGTGTCATTCAGGTTAGCACCTCAATCATATATTAAATTTTACTCTATGGACTGTAAGATCTCCAATTGCAGAGAACACTTCCCTGTTTTTTAACTTCACTCATAGCTCCCTGCATAGTGTCTTAATTAAAACTGATGGTCGAATAAATACTTTTATTATAACACAGCATATAATTCTGCTTTTGGATCTAAAACTCAACCAAACTGCTTTTTAAGTTAGTACTGAAAACTTAGTCTAAAGAGAATCTCAGGTTTGGAATTGTCAAATTTAATTATATAGCCAAAAAGACAATTTTTTAAAAGGTTTTTATTTATTAATTTGACAGCGAGAGATCACAAGTAGGCAGAGAGGCAGGCAGAGAGAGAGGAGGAAGCAGGCTCCCTGCCGAGCAGAGAGCCCGATGTGGAGCTCGATCCCAGGACTCTGAGATCATGACCTGAGCCGAAGGCAGAGGCTTTAAGCCACTGAGACACCCAGGCGCCCCCACAAAGACAATTTTTTTAAAACAAAATAAGGGTTTTCATCTTTAAAAAAACCTTCATTATTGCTGTGCTTCATCATTGCAAAAAGTCTGAATTAAGTGGTTCTATTCATGAGGTTATATTATTTTTACATCTTTATATAAGATTCTGTTGTTCATAAACAAAGATGACACTTGAATGTAATATTATCATTCTTTTTTTTTTTTCCTAGCTGCACTAATGAATTTCTCATCCATTCTGCTCCACCATTACAAATTTACAAATTTGGGAATAGGTAGACTAAGTTGAAGGTGCTTTTAACTTCATGTTTGTAATGCTTATGTATTTGATTGATTGAATCCAGAGAAGTAACTGATCAATTGCTTTGGGAACCTGATATAAATGATTTGAGAATTATAAGAACGAGTTTCAAAGCAGGTTTAGAACTCTTGCAGCTTTTAGCTCTCATATCTTTTCATTATCAGTGTCTCTCTGAAAGGTAAAGAAATATGAATTATCAGTGGAGCAAGAAAATAGGATTCAGAAGTCTTTAATTCTAGTATTAATTCTCTTTGTAAGTGGATATGCTAATTGATCTTGGTCAAGGCATTTATGCTTACCATGTCTTGTTTTCTCTAGTGATCTAAATGTCTTTGGCATTATATAGCATTACCCGAAATTACAACAATATAACTTGAGGTAATTAAAAGTACTCCTTAAATAATTAATGTGGTGAGAATTAAAACTGAAAAAGTTCAGATATTTTACTTGGTACTACTAAGTTAATCAACCCAAGGAAATAACCATATTGAAAATCCCTTAGTTTTATGTATTTTGCTATATTTTCATAGAAGTATGAAAATATATTTGTAGGATATTATGTATGTGTTATAGTAGCTTTGATACTCCAAATGCGTGAGGTCCAACATTTATTGAATGTGAAGATAAGGCATTAGTTTATGTGTAGGAATTCTTTGTTAATCTGTATGATCTTGAGGAGTTCTGACATGCTATAAGATAAAATCCAGAATTTTAGGGTTGGAAGGGAGTCATCCCTACAATGGTGTTACATTTAATCATTTAATGGATAGACATTTATAACATTTTCAATTACTTTGCTATTACAAATAATACTGTAATGGATAATCTTGAACATGTTTCCTGTGAAACATATATATGGGTTTGCCAGAGTAAACAATGAGAAATAGATTTGGTCACCTGAGAAGTAGTATGCCCAATATAAATTTTAATAAATAGCAAATTCCCAGAAAAGCCACTGATTTATACTTCCACACATGGTTTATTAGAGTATGAATCATTCCTCACCCTAACCAACTTTTCAATTTTTGCAAATGTATTAGGATAAACTAGTATTTCTTTCTTTCTTTTTTTTAGGTTTCATTTATTTATCTGAGAGAGAGAGTGCACAAGAGAGCCTGTATGAGTCTGGGGAAAGGGGAAAGGGAGCAGGAGAAGCAGACTCCCCTCTGAGGTGGGAGACTCATGAGGGGCTGATCCCAGGACCCTGAGATCATGACCCAACCTGAAGGCAGACGTTTCCCCAACTGAGACACACAGGCACCACAGGACAAAGGACATTCCACTGTTAATTTTGATTACTGGCAAGGTCACTTTGAGGGGCATTTGTATTTTCCTCTTCAAGGAATGAACTGTTCTATATTTTCCCATATTTCTATTAGGCTTTTAAGAAAAGATCTTTAGGAGCTTTAAAATAAATTCTGGATATTATTGGATTGGTGTTTATATATAGATACATTTTTCAGTCTGTTATTAGCTTTTTAACTGGTTATGGTATCCTTTGAAGCAGAGTTGTTTTAAAATCAAATGTAGTCAAAACTATCTTTTCTTCACTTATAACCTTTGTGTGTATATGTGTGTGTCTGTATGGGCATGTGTGTCTTGTTCAAGGTCTTATCAATCACTTGAATACATATTTTCCTATTTTTTATAGTTTTCCTTCTACTGTTTATGTTTTTAATCCATCTGGACTTGGTTTTTTTGATTGGTATGAAGTGAAATTTGACTTTTCCTAATAAACAGACAACTTGACACTAGCATTCATTATAGTCCTCCTTTTACCCACTGCATTTAGAAGCCTCCTTTCAGGTATTAAATTCTCATTTGTACATTGTTTCATTTTTAAACTCTATTTTCTTGATGCATTTGTCTATTCTTCTGGCAATACCCTAATTACTATAGATTTTTAAATTGCATATTTTACTACTTGATAGAGCAAGAACTTCTCTGTGCAGATAGATAAGAAACCACCCACATACACCTTTCTGGTTCCTCTTTTATTTTTATTTTTATTATTATTATTATTATTATTTTTAAAGATTTTATTTATTCATTTGACAGACAGAGATCACAAGTAGGCAGAGAGGCAGGCAGAGAGAGGAGGAAGCAGGCTCCCTGCTGAGCAGAGAGCCTGATGAGGGGCTGGATCCCAGGACCCGGAGATCATGGCCTGAGCCGAAGGCAGAGGCTTAACCCACTGAGCCACCCAGGTGCCCCCTGGCTCCCTCTTTTAAAAACTTATCTTGGAAGGGGTGAATGGGTGGCTTAGTCAGTTAAGCATCCAACTCTTGATTTCAGCTTGGGGTTGTTGGGATTTGTCCCCTCCCCCTCTGCTTCTCCCCTTTCTCTCTCTCTCTAATAAGTAAATAAATAGATAAAATCTTGAGGAAAAAAAAAAAAACCCTTACCTTGGGAATTCTAGTACAATTTCTTTCCAGATGAATTTTAGAATAAGTTGTCAGATTCATTTAAGAAATGTGGGGACGCCTGGGTGGCTCAGTTGGTTGAGCCACTGCCTTTGGCTCAAGTCATGATCCTGGGGTCCTGGGATCACCCTGCATTGGGCTCCTTGCTCGGCAGGGAGCCTGCTTCCTCCTCTCTCTCTGCCTGCCTCTCTGCCTGCTTGTGTGTACTCTCTCTCTCGACAAATGAATAAAATCTTTAAAAAAAAAAAAAAAAGAAATGTGTTGATATTTTCACTGGGACTACATTAGATTTACCTGGCATATTTACAATACTGAGATTCATTGAGGTGCATAGCCTTAATTTATTCAGTTTTCTGTTTAATGCTGTTCAGAAAATTTTCATTTTTATTACTCATATATGCCTTGTTTAATTTTTAATAAATTTATTCCTAGCTATTTTTAAATTTCTGTTGCTACTGTGAAAGGGATTTTTTCTTTTTTCAAGTTTTTATTTAAATTAGTTCACATACAGTATAATATTAGTTTTAGCTGTAGAATTCAGCTATTCATCGCTTACATATAATACCCAGCGCTCATCACAAGTGCCCTCCTCACCACCCACCACTCATTTAACCCACCCCACCGCCACCTCCCCTCCAGCAGCCCTCAGTTTGTTCTCTATAGCTGAGAGTCTGTTTTCTGGTTTGCCTCTTTTTCTTCCCCCATGTTCATCTGTTTTGTTTCTTAAATTCCACATATAAATGAAATTGTATGGTGCTTGTCCCTCTCTGACTTATTTTGCTTAGCATAATACTCTCTAGCTCCATCCACATCATTGCAAAAGCCAGGATTTCATTCTTTTTTTTAGGTAATATTCCGTTGTGTGTGTGTATATATATATAATCTATCTCTCTCTCTATATATATATCTATCTCACATCTTCTTTATCCATTCTTCAGTTGATGGACATCTGGGCTCTTTCCATAATTTGGCTATTGTTGATAATGCTGCTATAAACTTGGGGTGCATGTATTCCTTCTAATCAGTAGTTTTGTATTCTTTGGGTAAATACCTAGTAGTACAATTGCTGGATCATAGGGTAGTTCTATTTTTAGGAACCTCCATACTGTTTTCCAAAGTGGCTGCACCAGTTTGCATTCCCACCAACAGTATAAGAGTGTTCCCTCGTGAAAGGGAATTTAAAAAATGAACGATTGTTAAATTTTTTAAAATTAAAAAAGACATTTACGTAGATTTATCATGTTTTAAAGGTTTCTTTGACTACCACTAATTTTTAGTGTTCCTCTTGAACTTCTGTTTTATTTTGCTGGATCATATTTTCCAGTGAATATTTCAGTTAGGATTTGTGGATGATAAATTTTCTGAATATATTCATGTTTGAAAATGTCTTATTTTGCCATTACACTTTTTAACGGTTTGTCAGATTATGTAATTCTAGATTCAAAATCATTTCACCTCAGTACTTAGAAAATATTTCTCCAGTATCTTTTTATACACAATGTTGCTAATGAATTTGAAGTCAACATACTACATTTCACCTTGCAAATAATGTACTTTTTCTCTTTTTAAAAGATTTTATTTACTTGAGAGAGAGCATGAGAGAGCATGAGAGAGCACCGAGGCAGAGGGAGAAGTTGACTCACTGCTAAGTACAGAGTCTGAGGTGGGGCTTGATCTTAAGGACCCTAGGATCATGACCCGAGTTAAAGGCAGAAGACGCTTAACTGACTGAGCCACCCAGGTACCCCTGTATTTTTTTCTCTTTAGAAGCTTTCAGGATTTTCTGATTATCCACAAAGTACTGAAATTTTACCATCATTTCCTGAAGTGTACATTTTTTCTCCATCTTCTCACTTGGCACTCAATGGAACTTAATCTAAAGATTCTTAAAAAAAGGTCTTTTCATGATCTGGGGAATTTTATTTAGTTTATTTATCTCTTCCTCCCAGTTCTTCTATTTTCTCCTTCTGGAGACCCCCTTATGTGAATTTGTAACTTTTGCATGCATCCCCCATGTCCTTGACCCTTTATTTCATGTGTCATCTCTCTACCCATTTGCACTGTGCTTATATGAGTATTTCTCAGTTTGATTTTTGAGCCTCTGGGTTGCTCTTCAGCTCCATCAATGTTGGTATCCAGCCTTGAGGTTTTTATTTTTACTATCATATAATTCATTTCATTTCCAAAATAACTCATCTTTTATGGCTACAATAACATCTCTAAATACATCTTATGAGAATCATTTTATGTTTTGAAGGCTACAGCTGGGGGCGCCTGGGTGGCTCAGTGGGTTGAGCCACTGCCTTCGGCTCAGGTCATGATCTCAGTGTCCTGGGATTGAGTCCTGCATCGGGCTCTCTGCTCGGCAGGGAGCCTGCTTCCCTCTCTCTCTCTCTCTCTGCCTGCCTCTCCATCTACTTATGCTTTCTCTCTGTCAAATAAATAAATAAATAAAAATCTTAAAAAAAAAAAAAAACAGTTGTCTCCTCTACTTGTTCTGTTTCCTCAGGTATTATGGTGTTGCACATGTGTGTGTTTTTGTGTGTAGGCTGACGCTTTTCTTTTCTGTGGTGTCAGTTTTCCTCATGTTGGACTTGAATTTCCCATCTTAATTGGTCTCTGAATGCTATAACAATCACCTCAGCTTCACCAGCAACTTTGTGGGCATTGCAGGATAAGCTATTAGGATGTGACAGGACCTAGTTGTCCCGGAATAGGTGCTCCTTCACTATCACTAGCCATTTGCAGCAGAACTTACATCTCTGCCAAAATCCCACCCCAAATCTCCCACCTCATGCCTTGTCTCCTTGTGAACTCAGATTGAGACCTAAAATGAAGTTGCTTTCCCGTGGAGAGAACATGAATTTTCTTTTGTCAGGTGCCTGGGGCAGTACCAAGTAGAGGATTATTTTAGGTCTAGTTCTAGCCTCAGGGTACCTGGGATTACCCAGGCTATAAATCTCCAGGGAGGCTAGCCTGTGGCTACAATTCTCAGGAATGTATTTTTTCCTTTTCCTTTACTCTCTATCCTACTAAGTGTCAAGCCTCTGCAGATACCTGGACTTACGACAGGGTGGATTTACTTCTGGGTTGCCTCTATCCTAAGAGTAGAGCACTTTACGGTCCCCGGTTAATGCTGAAAAGGTCTTATTAGACTCCTCACCTTGGACAGGTCTTGAGAATTACATTCTGTTTCCTTGCTCTGTGAGGCCACTAAAACCAAAGCCCAGGTTTGCCTGGCTTAGAGTAACAACTGCTTTGATGTTCAGGTACAGGGCTGGGACCGAGGTGAGGCAAATCCTGGCCCTGCTCAGATGTTCTGTGCTTACTTCTCTGGATTCTAGCAATCCTTACATTTTTGCCTGGTAGCTCTCTACTGTCTTCTCAACTCTGTTTCATTTAAGAAGTTTGTATAATTTGGGGTGCCTGGGTGGCTCAGTGGGTTAAACTTCTGCCTTTGGCTCAGGTCATGATCCCTGGGTCCTGGGATCAAGCCCCACATCGGACTCTCTGTTCAACGGGGAGCCTGGTTCCCTCTTTCTCTCTGTCTGCCTCTCTGTCTACTTGTGATCTCTGTCAAATAAATAAATAAAATCTTTAAAAAAATTTGTATAATTTATGGACTATTTGTTTTCAGTGTGAGTGTTGGACCAAATAACATAGTTACCTAGCCTTTCATTACTAGAAATGAAAGTGCTGCCTTCTTCTTTGCATATGGTGGTGGTGGTGAGGGGGTAGGAATCAGACTGCTAGGCTGTTGTTTCCAATCAACAATCTTTTCTTTTTGCTTCAGGGATTCTTACCTTTTTCCCGAGTCCACTTGTACATCATATATAACCATATTCTCTTTTGTACATTTTGGGGCAAAAGTTTCTTCTTTTATCCATTCCATCTCCTATTTTGTCTTTTTATTTTAATTTTCTTTTTAAGATTTTGTTTATTTACTTGACAGAGAGAAACACAGTGAGAGAGGGAGTACAAGCAGGAGGAGTGGGAGAGGGAGAAGCAGGCTCTCTACAGAGCAGGGAGCCTGATGCGGAGCTCAATCCCAGAACCCTGGGATCATGACCTGAGTCAAAGGCAGATGCTTAATGACTGAGCCACTCAGGTGTCCCTCCTATTTTGTCTTTTAGGTATTCATAATTTCTTTTTCATCAAGGGTATCCCTACTAGTTTTCTACAGATGATGAGTTGTTTTTGCTTATTTTTTAAGATTTGTTTATTTATTTATTTATTTGACAGAGAGAGAGAGAGAGAGCACAAGCAGGGAGAGAGGGAAAGCAGGCTCCCCATGGAGCAGGGAGCCTGATGAAGGGCTTGATCCCAGGACCATGGGATCATGACCTGTGCCAAAGGCATATTCTTAACTAACTGAGCCACCCAGGCATCCTGAAATTGTTTTTAAAACTATCTTCTATCAGGGAAGCTGCAGGGTGTATACTTTTTCCATTCTGTGAATATTCTCTTCATGGCCAATGCTGCAGTTTTGACAAGTCTATGAGGCAGACTTAAGACTTAAAGATGTCTTAAGAAACCAGTTTTTCCTGTCTACTGTATCTCCCTGGCTGATTAACTATATAAATAAAATTAGATGGCTATAGTAAATAAATTGCAGATGCCAGTAAAATTATAAAATCAATGAAAAACTGATAAAATGCCACTGTTGGAGTTTATGTAATCATCATACTGCCAAAACAACTGGTTGAGAAGTAAATAATCAGTCACCTAGCTGTTTGTTCTATACAGAAGCAAACATATGAATACTACATTTTAAAATGTTTGAAAGATGGGGGTGCCTCAGTGGCTCAGTGGGTTAAGCCTCTGCCTTTGGCTCAGGTCATGATCCTGGGGTTCTGGGATCCAGCCCCGCATTGTGCTCTTTGCTCAATGGGGAGCCGGCTTCCTACCCCCTCTGCCTGCCCCCCTGCCTACTTGTGATCTATGTCTGTCAACTAAATAAATAAATAATGTTAAAAAAAATGTTTGAATGATGGATTGAATTTTTCTATTTTTTATCTGGCTTCTTGGTAGTATGTAGAAACAGCCTGCAACAACTAAATATGATTATGAGGCAAAAACTTAGAGCAGTCCACTTTGGAGAAGACAGACTTAGAATAACAAACATGTGATACAGAGTTAAAACAAAACTTGATTCCCACTGGAGGATTCAGATCTTACTATACACGGTACTTCAGGGTTTTGAAAACCTGTAAATTTAGACAAGTAAGAATGTCTGCACGTTCTACCCCACAGGTGTTGGGAATGTGTTTTACAAATTTTAAAGTGTTACAAGTGCTAATTTTAAAAATTGTTGACAATCTGGTAAGGGAGTTAAAAACTAACTCAATTATGAGGCCATGATGCATAAGAAAATAAAGGTGCAATGTGCTTTGAGGAATGGCTTGGAAAAGGTTTTTTTCTGGAGGAGTAGAACTTGAGATGGATCTTAAAAGATGAGAAGGATGTTGTGCTATAGACTTATGGTGGTGATGGGGAAGAAAATGGAATGATAGTATACTTCTGCAGACAGTCCATCACTGCAGATAGCTTGTCTGCAGAACAGATTGAGAAAGACATGCAAGAGAGAGTTAGGTAGGTATACTGAGTCGCTGATGGTTTGAATTAGTTGAAACAGAGTATGTGTGTAACAGAGAAAATAGAAAGGAAGTTGGGATTTAATTGCATAGGATTTTGACTGCTAGACAAGATGTTGGATTTTATTCTGCATAAAGCAGGTGCTTGAAAATTATGATCAAATCTGGGGTTTAGGAATATTATTTCTGGCAGTACTGTATTGTGAATAAGAAAGAAGAGTTAGAAGTGCAGTCATGTAGATAAAAGATACTACAATGAGACTCTAAATTGAGACATGAAAATGCATGGAAGGGAGAAACACTGTGGAACTGATAGGATTTGGCAAAGGAATAAAGGAATTAATAATTGTAAAGGATTCGGAGATTTTGGCTTTGCAGAATGACCCTGTGGAATCCGTTTCACCACTCTGGGCCTCAGTCCTACATCTATAAAAAACCTGGAATTAGATGATACTTAGTGCATTATAACTGTATGATTATACAGTTTTGTGTTTGAAAAGTAGTGGAGCAGGGATGGATATTATTAGTACAACATTAATAGAATCAATATTAGTTAATAATAATTAATATTAATATCATTGATATATTATTAATGCCATTCATAAGAGAAGAAACCCAGAAGAGGAGCTAACTTTGAGACTCAATTTACGACTTTTGCAGACCATATACTATTCATGAACATCACGCAGCTGACCCTGCACATCTAGAGTTCAGGAGGGAGATCTAGATGCAAATACATATGTAAAAGGAGCCGGGCTTGGAAGACAGTAATAGAATATGAAGAACAAGAGAGCCATGCACTGAACTTTGGGCATAAAATTTAAAAGGAGGGTTTAGAAGGCAAGCCAGAGAGCCTAAGATTCTACATAGGTTAAGGGGGGAAAGAAGATGGTGAATAGTGTCAAATGCTGCATAGAAGTTAAGTAGCAAGAACAGTGAGAGGCTACTGGGTTAGTTATCAGTGGCTATTGGTATTCTTTGAGAGAGCAGTTTCAGTGGATGGGAAGTAGATCTTAGGATCAATCAGGAGCAGATAAGAGGGTTGGCACTGGCAGAGAGAATTCTTGGAGCAGGGATGTGACAAGAGGGACATATGAATCTTTGTATGGAGAAAATGGAGTAGAATTGGGAAGTGTCAGAAGAAGGCAGGTCTACAAAGCAGCCTGGATAGTGGGAAATAAGGCTGTTGGATGGGCTTTAATGGGTTCAGGGTGCTGAGGGAGGGTGTATTCCTCCAGCTTTCCTTAGCTTGAGGGTTGCCCTCCAGCCATTGTGTGCTATTCTACTGAATGGTTCCAAAGAATAATAGTAGCTGTAGAAGTAGTAGAAGAATTGTAGAGTTGTAGAAACCTTTCAGATGAACCCAGGTTATGAAGAAAGAGCCTTACATCATTCAGGACAAATCACAAAAGAGAAATCAGTTTCCTTACTGATCAATAACATAATACAGCAATCAAACTTCTCTCTAGTAGTTAAAAAATCCCACCATAACACACCTGCTCTCTCCTGCTTCTCTTCAAGGAAAGATGCTCCAGATACTTATAATGTATTCCACCCCCCACCCTTTTTTAGAAGTGTAATGTAGAAGAACTGAAAGGAAGCAAAGGTAACTTAGAACTCCTAAATTTCACATGGTATTCAAAACAGCACTGGTAATAGCAAGCCTATTTCTGAAGCAGTAAGATATAGTCTGCTTGTACTGTTTCAGCTCAGTATCCTCTGTGACGTGTCCAAGACTTGGCCTTTATGTGTTTCCTGTCTGGACCTGACAAGGAACTAAATATGATTGCTAGACAATTGATTTCTGAATTCTGATTAGTTCGAGATCAATGAGCAACTTGCCTTTTTTAACTGGGGTAGAGTTGCTGGGTGGGTGTAAGGGGAGAGAGTTGCTATAAACTTTGTTTCATTTTGTTTTATATATATATATATATATTTTTTTCTAATTGTAGAACTTGTAAGGTAATGAAGAATTACTACTAGAAAGAGATAGATAAGATAAGGAAACCTGGGATCCTGGATAATGTAGAGCCAGATTTCTGGCTATCTCTTTTCTCTGCTTCAGTTACATACCCTACCCTACCTTAAATCAGAGGCTGGGTTGGTAGGGTGCAAAGAGAAAAAACAACAACAACACACACTATTGATGTTACTTCAATTTTCTAGCCACGCTTGGGATAAACTATTCATCTTTCCATCAACTTTATTCTGATTCTTTCCATACTTTATTCTGAGGATTTACCAAAAGGCAAAAAAAGAAAAAAAAAAGTCTCAGCAACTTTTTAGAACTTTCCCTAGGTGAGTGCGGAGTCAGTGCAATCACATAGTTAAGGCAGCTTTCTTCTAAATATTTTTATTTAGATGAAGTAAAAATACATTAACATCAAGTGAAAAAATGTATAAAAAATGCATGCTTGCAAGGTATGTTTGAGTGGAAAAATGCAGATCTGTCTGTTTTGCCTAGAGAACTAGGGGTAGAAAGGCAGGAAAAGAAAAAATAGAGTGGGGTTAAAACTTGATTTTGTGTATGAATCTTAGGTCTTTTAGTACTAGCTTGTAAAGTAACTTTTCTCTCCCCTACTAACTACTTCTCTGGGTCTCTGTAGACCTGCAATCAAGTAATGATCTATTGAAAACTCAAGTTTGACCCTGCAAAGTGCCAGAAAGAACTCTGTAATTATCATCACTGTCTCTACTTTCTCTCTTCTTATTCACTCACATCAATATCTATCTGGTTTTGTCCCTGTTTCTCTGATAAAACTGTCCTGGAAAGGGAAAGATTCCCCAGCTGTTAAATCTGGTGGTGACTCCTTGGCCCTTACCTCATTCCTACACTATCTCTGGCATCTGGCACACGCCCAACTTCTCAGCACACTCTCACTGTGGATTCTTTTTTTTTTTTTTTTAAGATCTTATTTATTTATTTATTTGACAGAGAGAGACACACACACATACAGAGAGAGAGAGGGAACACAAGTCGGGGAGTGGGAGAGGGAGAAGCAGGCTTCCTGTCAAGCACGGAGCCCAATGTGGGGCTCAATCCCAGGATCCTGGAATCATGATCTGAGTAGAAGGCAGACACCTAAGGATTGAGCAGGTGCCCCACTTTGGACTCTTATGTCACTATTCTCTCTAGCCTTATTATCCATCTACTCCTCTCAGTCCCCACTGCTATTGCTATAGTTAAGTCCTCATTGTGGCATTTCACTTTGGTTTTGATGAGCATTTTCTTAATGGTCAATGATATTTAATATATTTTCATGTATCGATGGTCATTTTTGTTTCTGGAGAAACACTTACCGAATTCCATAGGTACATATTCAAGCAGAAAACCTATGCCCAAGTGTTTGTTGCCCTTTTAAAAAAACTGGGTTGTTTTTATACTCTGAATATCAAACCTTATTGGATATATGATTTGCAAAAAATTTCTCCTGTTTTGTCCATTGTCTTTTCAGTTTCTTGATGATGTCCTTTGAAGCATATAAGTGCTTAATATTGATGATGTCCAGTTTATCTGTTTCTTCTTTTCTTGTGCTTTTGGAGGCATACTTAAGAAATCATTTTCCTCATCCAAGGTCACAAAGATTTATGCCTGTTTTCTTCTAAAAGATTTAAAGTTTAGCTATTATATTTAGGTCTTTAACCCATTTTATATTAATTTTTGTGTATAGTGTGAGGTTGGTAACCAAATTATTATTATTTTTTGCATATGGCTCTGCAGTCATCCCTGTTATCTGCTGAAGAGATTATTCTTTCCCCTCTCAATTGAGTTACTTTGGCATCTTTCCCCAAAATCAATTGACTATATGAATGTGAGGGTTTATTTCTGAACTCTGTGATATTCCATTGATCTATATGTCTGTCCTCATGCCAGTATCATACTGTTGATTACCATAGCTTTGTAATAAATGTTGAAGTGTGAGTCCTCCAAATTTATTCTTTTTGTTTAAAAATGTTCACGCCTGTATTCATTTTCAGATCATTTTTTTAATTTCTGCAAAGAAGTGGCTGGGATTTTATATTCAATCTTCAGATCAATACTGGAGTGTATTGCTGTCTTAATATTAAGATTTCTAATCCATGAATATGATAAGCCTTTTCACTTACTGGGGTTTTCTTTAATTTCTTTCAAAAATATTTGTAGTTTTTGGAGTATGAGCTTTGTACTTTTGTTAAATTTATTCCTAAGTACTCTATTCCTTTCCATGCTATTCTAAATGGAACTGTTGATTTCATTATTTTTTGTTTGTTCATTGTGACTTTAAAGAAATATAGCTGATTTTTATATATTGACCTTTTATTATTCAGCCTTGCTGAACTCATTTTTTAGTTCTAATAGTTTTTTAGTGGATACCTTATGCTTTTATATGCATAAAACCATGTCTTTAATGAACACAGGTAGTTTTACTTCTTCCTTCCCAATCTTGATTTCTTTTATTTGTTTTTATCTAATTGCCTTGGCTAGGCACCCCCTGTACAATGTTGAAATGAATAAATAGAATTGGTGAGAATGTCTTGTTCCTGATCTTAGGGGGAAAGCATTCAGGTTTTCACCATTAAATACACTAGGTGTGGTTGTTTGTTTGTTTGTTTGTTTTTTTTAAGTATAGTTGACACACAGTGTTACATTAGTTTCAGGTGTATAGCACAGTGATTTGACAGGTTTATATATTATGCTATGTCCACTACAAGTGTTGGTAAAGGTGTGGGTTTTTTGAGGATGCTTTTTATTAGGTTGAGGAACTTTCTATTTCAAATGAGTTGAGTGTTTTATCAGAAAGGGGTGCTGAATTGTGTCAAATGTCTTTTCTGTATCAGTTGAGATGATCCTGTGGTCTTTGTTTTTTATTCTATTGATGTGGTAATTTACATTATTTTTCATATATTATATCAAACTTGCATTCCTGGGTAAATGTAAATAAATATTTCTTAGATTGAATACATGATTGAGTAAATTATCTGAGGACTGGATAAAAATTAATTCAATAAAAGACCAGAGAAATAAGACTGGAAAATAATTTCCATTTTAAAATAGTAACTAGTCAGGAATCATGGAAACTTTAGAAGTACAGTTGTTATTGTGAAAAGATTAAAAAAATATTTTAAGAATATAGAGTAATCTGCTTTACCACTCTTTGAATCCTCTACTTTTCCTTTAAAGTCTGGAACTAGATCTTCATAATATTCTGGATTAAACAAAATTTAATAACCTATCTCAAATATCCCTATTCTATAAAAATTACTATAATGCTTTCCTCATAGATTTGCTCAATCTTTTCTATTTTTATCTCCCTCCCTCCCTATCTCTCTCTCTCTCTCATACACATAGCCTTTTCAAGTATTGTCCTAAATAAGAGTATCACTGATATCTATCCTTCTTGGATATTTTTAAGTACTTACCCCAAAATAGTATCAATTGGGAGTATAGTGATACTTCTCATCTTCTAATCAGCTTCCACCCTTACTGCTGTTAAAGAGAAAAGATTTTCATAGGCAACCATAAGGACAGAAAAACTTACTTTTAATTATGACCCCAAGAATGATCAATATCTCAATTAACAGGGACAAGAGCTTCATCTTCTCCTGAGCAGCTCCTCGTCACTGTAACACAGGCAGAACTAGGTGGCTGGCCCACAAGCTTCCTCTTTTCAGGTCTGTAGGGGGTCAGGATTTGGTTGCTAAGCAACCACTTCCTTACTCTTGGGCCAATGAGCTGCCAGGATGTTCCTTTCAACTGCAAGGAAGGTGGCTGCTGAAGAGAGCAGGTTATAGGGAGGGAATCGTATCTATTCTGCTTCTCCTCTGGTAAGAGATAAGCAGTAGGTTTGAGATAAGAGTTGGTCTCTGAAAGGAAAGGAAGAAACCAGAAGTCCAATTTGTACATGTCCACAATAATGTTCAAAAAATAGATTTGCTAGATGTTCTTATATGTATTTTACCTTCAGCAGTGCAAACTGCACTTAAATTAAAACACAATTAAGTATATAAGCCGCTGACCTTACATCATCCTTTATTTTAAACTCTGAAGGCTATAGTGGACAAGAAACATAAAGACCAAGTCTGCTTTGGTCCCCATGTGGGTGAAAATCTTTATACTTTGTTTGAGTAAGGAACTGTTGAGGTTTTACTGGGAGAAAGGCAAATAAATCCTGGTGATTAATGACATTTTTTTGTTGTTATTGTTCAATGACTTTTTTTTTTCAATGACTTTTTAAAAAAATGCATTTCATTACACTTTCATTAAAAGGTATTTAAAAACACCACCTTTACTATCTTTAATAATGTGGGCATTTCACAAGTGGGTACCCTCAAGGCTAGGATCAGAAATGAAAATTAATATTTAGGTAAAAGCACAGAACTATTAAGACTATCTAAGGAATGGAGTTAGCTGAGAAAACTATGCCAAAAATATGTCAAACATTTACAGTGTATACAGGTAATTCAGAAAGAGATACATTTATTGCCTTGAATTTCCAGGTTTACTCCCTTTGTAAATTAGTTTTCCCATGCTTTACTCTCTGTCTTCCTCTTACAAGTACACCTGTGATTACATTTATGGTCAACCATGATGATATAGGATAATCTTCCTATCTCATGATCCTCAATCATATCTGCAAAGTCCCTTCTGCCAAATGAGGTAATATTCATAGGTTCCAGGGAGTAGATTCTGGAAATCATTGGGACAATTGTTCAGAACTCTCCCTAGAGAGTTTTCCTTTCACCAACAGAGTTCAAAATGGAATTTCCCCAATTTCTGTACTTTTAAAAAGTACCTAAACATAATTTAATTAAACTCTTAAATATCATCTCTTAAGCATTCTCCAAATCATCTTTTTTTCATTCCCCATTTGGATCCAGATTTATTAGCATTTTTAGCAGATGATTTTGCCTCATACTTTTACTGAAACCAAACTCACTGGACCTATCTTCCCTCTACTTTCTTTTTATTTAAAACTTTTTTGAGTCCTCATTCTTTTTCTAATTTGTCACAAAAGATGAAATGCACTTTCTGTATTCTATTTTTTTTAAAGATTTTATGTATTTATTTGACAGAGAGAAATCACAAGTAGATGGAGAGGCAGGCAGAGAGAGAGAGAGGGAAGCAGGCTCCCTGCTGAGCAGAGAGCCTGATGTGGGACTCGATCCCAGGACCCTGAGATCATGCCCTGAGCTGAAGGCAGCGGCTTAACCCACTGAGCCACCCAGGCACCCCTCTGTATTCTATTTTTGATTCTATCTACATTTACTCTATCTTATTCTGATATTTCTAACATTTGTCCTTTTCTCTCTTTTTTGTTTCAATCTTATGAAAATTCTTAATCACTTCTCATTTCATATCTCAGAAATATTTTACCTTGGTTATGGTATCCTTTCAATTGCTATCTCCTCTAATTATTCTTTAGCCTCTAAACATGTCAAAAAAAAAAAAAAGTCCACAATCACTGCTTCTTGTTTCTCTCACTTCTTTTTCAATTGTTTTTATTTTCATTGATTTACATAGACTACAAATCCAATGATCTTTTCTCAGTTTTCATAATATTTGATCTCTGTGAGGTATCTGACATTTCTGATCACAAACATCTTCTTGAGAATATATTATTGGTTTCTCTTAAAACTGAATTTCAGTTATTTTTCTACTTTCTTGAACACAATTTCTCAGTCATTCCATCACTCCCTCACTCATTCATTTATTTGTTGAATAGCTACTGTATGCTAAGGATGAATGGTAACTCTCCTTCAGACATTTGTTAATTTCATTTTCTTCCTCTCTTAGTCTTCACATTAACTTTATGCCCTCTCCATTGTAACCCCTTTTGGTCTCACATGCTCTCCCTCAGTTTTATCAACATCTCTCTATGAATAATGCTCATTTAAAGTTTTTCTCATTCAATAATTTTTATTGAGAACCTATTATGTGTCAGGCATTGTACTATTCTCTGTGGGTAGTGGACATATTTCCTGTCCTTAGAGTCTGTAAGTCCACAGTGCAAGATAAATATTAATGAAAGAATCACTAAAATAGAAGTATAATTACAAAGTGTAAATAATGCTTTATAGGAAAATAAATTAGCACTGAGGGCATATAAAAGAAAACTGTGGGTAGAGGTCAGGTGGGGTCAGAGTTAGGGAGGGCTTGGCCAGGGAACGATTTTTAACCTTAACTCTGAAGAATAAGAAAGGGTCCACTATGCAAATTGTGTGTTAGGCATAGTGGCAAACAAGTGAAAAGACCACATGGTGTGAATAAGATCTGTTCAAGTAACTGAAAAGCTCTATGGTTGGTATGACTGGAACCAGAGATTGAGTGGTAGCGGTGGAGCAGAACTGGTAGGCGATGGGCACTCTCCATTCTTAATGATTTAGTTTTTATGAGTGTAGTAGTCAGCTTGGGCTGCCATAATAAAATGCCGTAGATTGGATGGCTTAAACAAAAGAATTTTTAAAAAGATTTTATTTATTTATTTCACAGAGAAAGACAGAGAGCACAAGCACAGAGTGACAGGCAGAGGGAGAAGGAGAAGGCGGTTTCCCTCTGAGAAAGGAGGCTGTTCAGGGCTCTATCTGAGGACTCTGGGATAATGACCTGCGCTGAAGGCAGACACTTAACTGACAGCCATCCAGACACCACAACTGAAATTTTTCCCCCACAATTCTGAGGACTAGAAGTCCATGATCAGGATGCTGGCAGTGTCTGGTTATGGCAAAGCTCTCTTCCTATCTTACAGATAGCCATTTTCTCACTGTGCCTTCCCATAGCGGGTGTGAGGGGTAGGTGTAGAAGGAAGATGAAGAGATATATATTTATCTACCTCTTCTTATAAGGCTACAGTCCTACTGGATTAGGGTCCCACCCTTGTGACCTCATTCAACCTTAAGTACCTCCTAAAGACCTAATCTCCAGATATAATCCCACAATCAACTAAGGTCTCAATATATGAATTTTGGGGGAATACAATTCAATCCAAAGCAAAGTGCACCAGAAGGTCATTGAACAATTTATGCCAGCGAGGTGACATGATCACATCTGACAAGGTAATTCCAGATGCAGGGCAGAGAATGGACAAAAGAGGGGCAAAAGAAGACATGGGGGCAAATTAGGAAGCTTTTTTAAAGAACCCAGTTAATTTCTTAACTGAGTTTACTGCAGTGCCATTGGAAAGGAGAGCAATAAAAGAGTTATATGAGATAAAATTGAGATGATATAATAATTCATTTGAAATGAAAATGAAGTTATAAGATCTATCAGGGATGGTATTTAGGGTTGCTGATTGCTCAACTGAAAGGGTGATGAAGCCATTCAAAGAGATAGAAGACCATGGAAGAAATCTAAGTGTGAAGGAAAGATCATGAGTTCAGTGTGGTACATGGTACATTTTAAGTACTTTTGAGACATTAAATATTAATATTTAATACTCCTGTATGATACTGGTATTTTGTCAGAATAATTAATGCTGAAACAAATACGCTCTAAATACCAATGCCTTAATATAATAAAGGTTTCTTGTTTATATCATAGCCTGATGTGGTACTCCTTGGATCACTGAGATATTCCTTCAAGCAATGACTCAGGGAGCCAAGCTCCTTCCTTCTTGAGATGCTGCTTCTGAGACCACCATGGAAAGAAAAGAGAGAATATGGATGAGTGTACAGAGGATTTGGTGGGTAGGCCTGGAAGTGGCATACATCACTCTTGCTTTATAACCCACCCAGGATGCAGTCACTTGTCCTAACTTCAAGGGATACTGGGAAATACAGTCTTCCTAGGGGTCAAGAGAGAAAAAATTGTATTAGTGAACATTGCTGCCACATTTACTAGGTGTTAGTCACTTCATGAGTTATTTAACTCATTTCATCCTCACACCAATCAAGGTAGATACTAAATTATCATATCCACGTAATAAAAAAAGCAATGTGTAGAGACTGAGTAACTTGCCAAGGGTCACATAATCAATAACGGTGAACTCAGGATTTGAATCAAGATGGTCTAGTTTCAGGTGCCTTTGAACCAGTACATAACATTGCCTCTTAAAGTTGATATTCAATATATGGTAGCATGTATAGGTCAAAAGTTCAAGAAGAAATTTTTGCTGAAGATAATAACTTTGGGAGTCTGGTGTAACTCAGGGTTTCCCAACTTTGGCAGTATTGAAATTTTGGGTCAGATGATTCTTTGTTGTGGGGTGTCCCATGCACTTTAGGATGGATAGCAGCATCCTTGACTTCTGCCCACTAGATGCCAGTAGCACTCTTTTCCCAGTTGGACAACCAAAAATGTCTCCAGACACTGCCAACGTCCCCTGCGGTGCAGAACTGCCCCTGGCTGAGAATCACAGTTATACCCGAACCATGAGTGCAGATGAAGTTATTCGAAGAAAAAGTATAAAGTGAAAAGAGACAAAGGGCTAAGACTAAGTCTTAATGAACTCCAAAATGTAATGGCTGAAAAGGAAGATAGGCCAGTAAAAGAAACTGAGAAGTAATGGCCATAGAGGAAGAATCTCAAAAGGGTGAGAAAAATTGAAGGAAAAGAATGCTGCAGGGAGGAATATGAGGCTGTGTTAAATGCTGCTGAGAGATCGTGTAAGAGAAAGATTGAAAAATGTCCATTAAATAGCACATGAAGGTCATTGGCCACCTTAATAGGAGCTATTTCAGTTGGTTAATAAGATAGAAACAAGAAGAAAGTGGACTGAAAAGCAGAAAGTGGGAAGTAAGGAAATTGACACAGCAGATACCAACAACCTTTTGAAAATGAAGGAGAAGCAGTAGCTGGAGGGTGTTGTGGAATCATAGGAGGAATTCTTTGTTTTGTTTTGTTTTTAATATGGAAGAGACTTGAGAAAGTTTGAAAGTTGATGTATGGTTCTAGTTCCTTAAGTTGACATGAAACAAAGAATAATCAGTATCATAGTGTTAGGTTCCTAAGAAAACACAGGTGGACTCTGGGTTGGAAATAGCCTCCGTCTTGTAACAAAAGGGATAGTGTCCAGTCTGATGCACTTTCCTGCAGACACTTTACATGTAGCATTTCTAAATAAGAACTCAATATATTTCTCACAAAATCTGCAACTACTCCTGGATTGCCTATTATTATTAATACTGCTATTCTCCTCTTAACTATTCCATGAAACTCTTCTTTCTGTTCCTCATCCTGTTCCCCAAATCTATTTCATTACTAATTTTTATTGATTCTACTTTTGTAATGTGTCTTGAATCAGAGCTTTTTACTTCCATTGTCAAAAAATAAGTGCATATTTTTATTACTAGCCCAAGTGTCACTTCCTTCTTGAAGACTTCGTTATTTTTCCCAGCCAAATTCACAGCATTAAAAGAAAAACAGAAGCATAGACAATGTTAAAATAAAAATTATTACCTTACTATGTCACGAATCATAGTCATGAGTGTCCTGTTACTGAAAACATTTTTCTTTTTCTTTCTTTCTTTCTTTCTTTCTTCTTCTTCTTCTTCTTTTTTTTTTTTTTTTACAAACCTTAATAAGACCTTCTTCTTTTTTCCTTTTTTCCCTCTTATTATTAAAAAATGTGTTGCAAATATTAGCTCTTACACACCTGGCTTAAGTACTACACAGAAAACATGGCAACTCCAAACGTCAGATAAATGTGGTTTCACTACATCCACCAAATCAGCCTTGTAAATGGTCTGATGTTTAGAAATGCAATACATTTGGGGGAGGGAGTTGTCAAACTTCCTTTAAATTTTAGGTCACCCTACTCTTGTGGTGGACTCTATCCGAACTGGATTTTCAGAACACCAACAGAAGATTAGTATTACCCAGAATCAAGCCAGCGCTTTAACCCAGTGCCTTGAGTTGAAGCGATTGGAGGAAAAAAAGATGACTTGGCTCTGGTTGACACCCACTTGAATTTGCTTTGATGTAAGTTTTTGTTTCCAATATAACATTTTGGTTGCCCACTACTAAGTTCCTAAAACCCTGGTTTAGACCAGTCTATCTTTGCTCGTTCTAAACTTCACCACACTCCAGCGAAGACTGTAATTTTTACTACAAGGTTGAGGAGCTGATTGTATGGTGCGGAAGTATTTCCCAGTCCTCTCACTTCTTCGGGTTATATTTACTCACCAAGAGGAAAGCTTCAGATTATCTAGTAAAATCCATCCAGACGGGTCAGTTAGAATAAACGTGGACAATTCGCGTTGACTGAATTCTCCTCCCACTTTCATATCCTCCAGGTCCAGAAGCAGCTTTCTACCGCTGACTCCCCAGATACCTAGCGCACCTGGCCCTATAGGCCACGCCCTCAGGTTCCGGAGCGCTGAGAAGCCGGGGGAAGCTCCCGCAACCTCACGCTCCTCCCAGGCGTCCGCTCCACGCCCCGCCCCCCCAACGCGAGGCCATCTCCAGCCCCCTCGCGCCCTGGCTCCGCCCCCTCCAGCTCCCCAACGTCCTCGGCGTCTGGCCCGAGCCTGCGCCTGCGCGTGCGTCCTGGGGCCGAAGTAGGGGCGCGCGGTGACTGGAACGCGGAGAGCGGCGGACGTTGTAGCCAATGGGAGGCGTCGCTGGCTAGCGGCTGGGAGGCGGGGCCTGCGCGGGTGTTAGGTTAGCGCGAGGCGTGACCTAGTTGACAGGCTCTGAGGTGCTGCTGTGGCGGCGGCCGCGGGGCTGAGGCGGGTGGGAACCGAAGCCGAGTGCGGGCTGAGAGAAGAGGGCGGCGATTGGCGAGTGGCGCGGGACCCGGAGCCTCTTGCACTTTTTTCCTCCCGAGTGCCCCCTCCCACCCCTCCCACTCCACACACACCCTGTTTGCCCGTGAGCCTGGGGAACTTGCAGCTTAAAGCCAGCCACCCCCACGGCAACATGTACCCCAGCAACAAGAAGAAAAAGGTGTGGAGAGAGGAGAAAGGTAACTGGCCCGTCGAGTCCTGGGGGTGCGGGGGGTGGGGGTCGGGTGGGGGCGGGGGTCAGGGCTGTGTGTGCCGCGGCGCCCTCCGCCCGAGCTCCCGCCTCGCGCCCGCCCGGCCGGTGCCGCCTCCCTCGCGAGTCCGTGTGTACACACGCGCACACGCGCGCGCACACCAGCGTGCACGCGCCGCCCCCGGGCACCTGCAGCTCGCGCACGTGTGGGCGCACGCCCCTCTGCTGCCTGCCGCGCCCGGTCACCTTCTCCCCATGCGGGGCTGCCTTAGCCTGGCTAGTGGCTTGGATCCCCGCGCGTCAGTTCTCGGGCGCGGCACAACTTGCCCAGGTCCCCCACCCTCTCCCCGGACCCCATCTGGGACTTTCGGACTCCCGGCCAGGTTGTCCCAGGGACACGTGCCCGCCGGCGGGCACACGGGCTGCAGCTGCGCCTCCGCGCCAAGCTGACCCTCATCGGTTCACTCCTCCCCTCTGTCCCCCACCCCCCAACTGGCAGAGTGTCCGCACCTTCGGGCGTTTACCCCTTCTCTAGGCCCCTTCTGCGCCGCAGTGTGACTTTTGAAACCTGGAACTCTAAGGGAAACTGAATGCGGGCGTCTTGTCCGTAAGGATCAGTGCTTTCAGCGAAGTCTGAAGGGGCTTTTCTCTGCAGTTGTTTCTGTGTATTTCATGCCCTTTTATAACCAGAAGTTGCTCAGTGTAAGATCGTGAAGCCGGTATCACTCTCTCTGAATGCATCTACCCCTGAAATTTGTACATATAAAAGGTTATCCAGATCAGCTAGATTGACGGTGGCACTGATTCCTGTAAGAAGACACAGAAGTGTACCATCCAATCCTGTTTTCTCCCCCCCAACCTTTTTCTCTGGCATTATAGTTAGATAATATTCCGACATAAAACTTTAGTCTCTGGCGTTTTTTCTTTCATGCTTTTCACACTTTTCTATTCTTTTCTATTTTTTTTTTACAGAAGTGTAGCAGATACTTGCATTGCTACTGCTAAGATAGACTAAACCTGTGTATCCAGAGTGAAGTCGGGTGAGGGTAGTGCAGATCTCTCCGAAGTATCCTATTTCCTTCATATTAGAAGGATAATGGGGTGACTAGGTTGAGAGTTGATTTCCTTGATAATAGCTCTTTAAAACCTGTAGATTCTTTTCGCAAGTCCTGGCCTTTATAAACACTAAGGCCAAACAGTGGACATAAGAAAGAGAATGTATGGGAAAAATAATCCTTTATATAGGGCCCACTTCGATGCAGAAGGAGAGGGATGGGGAGGGGATTTTATTTTTTCAAATTAACTCCTGGGAAGATCTAAAACGGCTTTTAAAATATTGAAAGATTAGGTTGTATGTCATTTAATTATGTCTTAATGATTATGGGCTTATATCGAACTAAAAATTCTGTTGAGAATAATAGCCTGCTATATATAAAGTAGTGTCAAATAATCTTTGTTTTTGCAATGTCAGTTACTTTAGTTTCAGCACATTTCCAATTTTTTTTTTTCCAACAATTTTTCTTGTAAGCATTGAAAGATCCTCTATGCCCATTTTTGTTGATGGTCTTGAAATGTTAGTTTTGTATTGATAATAAGACAAAAATAATGGAAATCAAGATTGTTTTCAATATCTGATTCACTGATGAAATTATGGTAATTGCTTAAGAAGTATTTTTCTGTTATAATGTTCCTAAAGTGACAATGTTATAATGGTCCTTCATTTAACATCTACACATTTGGACTGTGGCAAGCAGGCATTTTAGAATCTTAAATGTCTTGCGTTTTTGATATTTTGCTTCTAACAATAGGGGAAAACATAACCAAATTAATTTTTTTCAAGTAAAGAAGCAAGTGCACAATTAAAGAGGGTATTTAACAAATTAAATATGTCTTGTCTAAAACTAACCTATTTTTGCATGGAGTTTAATGGTGAAGGAAAAAAACTGTGATTTGAAGACTTTAGTGTATGTCTCAGTGTATCAGGATGTCTATTTTGAATATTTAATATTAAAAAGTATGTATTGTACCATCAAGAGAGAACTAAGGATTTCTAATACAGTGGTTAGTATTAAAGAAGCTGATGGGATGCGTGACCTTTTTTCTTTCATTGCACTGGTGAGGATTTTATTGTATTTTTGCAGCTGTTATTTAAGTCTGAAGGAAGGCTTATCCTCCTCATTAAAATGTCTGGCATTCTGTAAACACACTTTATCTCAGTATGCCATCTAATAGTAGGTCTGTCTACTTATATGCTTGGTTCATAGAGCAGATTGACTGTAAAGGGGAAGCATTCTTTCAGGAAAAGTTTTGTGTAATGTTGAAGTAACTGTATACATGTTTGTGGTCCTTAGTATGTTTCATTGTTTAAACAAGTAACAAAGGACTTAAGTCCACATATGTTAAATGAACATTATTAATGTATCATTTTGAGCCCTAATTTAAAACCACTTAATGTGTGTTATAATTTCAAGTACTGGAACATAAATCACCTCTCTGTTTTACCTTATTTTCTTATTATTGATCTTGTATCTTTTCTAAGTGTCCATACTTAATGTTTCTATAAATGGAATGACAAAGGCCAGGTTGCATTTCTATGTTACCTTATGACATTTACTAAAACTACAAGTTGGTTCATAATATCTTTCAACCTAATTACTGATCTTGCAATATGTCTATATTAATGATCTGAACTTTTGTAGTAGTGCTTTGGAAAGTGCTAGTCATCCCTTTTCCTCCTTTGTGTGAGTATTCCAAATTTACCATTTCCTTCAAGCTTCCTATTCTATCAGGACCCTCTCCTCCTATATTAAATACGTGACATTTCCTTTTAACTCATTTAGAAAATGTATGTCATTTAACATGAACTCATTTAGAAAATGTATGTCATTTAACATAAATGTATGTCATTTAGCATTTTCCTCTATCCATTTCTTTATATGTCCTTTGTCCTTTCAGCCTTGTTTTTACCTTAATGGAAGCACTTTTCTTTTTTCCTTCCTTCCTTCTTTTTTTTTTTTTTGCTATCATTTATTCCCTTTTGGATATATTTAGTTTGTCAATGTCTTTAGGTTCCCCTCCTCAGCCTATAATGATACTTGAGTCTCTACCATAAAATACCTTTCTTTCCAAAGGGCTTCATCATGGAGTTGCTGTTCTCGCTTCTTTTCCTCAGTTTCCTTGTAGTCGTCCTGGATCTCAACTGTCCTCTAGTGAAACTAATGTTTCTAAATCCACTCAGTAGTAACAGTGATGGTACCAATATAAAAAGAGTTACTATTTGAGTCCAGTTTGTGTGCACAGCACTATTCTAAGTACAACAGTCTCCCCTCATTTATGGGGATATGTTCTAAGGCCCCCAGTGGATGCTTAAGACTGTGTATAGTACTGAACACTATATATGCTGTTTTTCTCCTTCTGTGTGTGTATGTGTGTATACACATATACCTATGATAAAGTTCAATTTATAAATTAGGCACAGTAACGTATTAGCAGTAACTAATGAAACAGAATAATAATGACTATATACTGTAATAAAAGTTATGTGAATGTGACATCAGAATATTTTATTGTATTGTACTCATCCTTTTTGTGATGATGTGAGATGATAAAACACCTGTGTGATGAGATGAAGTGAGGTGAATGACATGACATCGTGTTAGGTTACTAGTGACTCTATGACAATATGCCAAAGAGAGGATTATCTTCCTCCCGACTGCAGTTGACTATGGGTAACTACAACTATGGAAAGCAGAACTGCAGATAAGGGGGACTACTGTATCTTACATTGGTTATCTCATTTAATTTTCACAACAGCTCTGTGAGGTAGTATACTGTAGGGTCAAGAGCGTTGAAGATTTGTCTGATTTGAATCTTACCTGTATCGTTTACTAGCTGTAGAACATTATGTATGTTACACACCTCTCTGGCTTAATTGCTTCATCTATAAATTGTGTATAATACCTACCTCAGAAAAACTGAGACATTAAGAGATTAGGTAACCCAAGATCACATAGATTTGTATGGTTGGGGATTAGAATCCAGACAGCTCTGTTAACCACTTTGCTTTCTTTTTAGTGCTGTTGGTGATCAAGTTGATAAAACCAGTGGCTTATTACTTTTTATTCTTCCTGATCTTCCTATAGCAGTTGACAATATTTCCCTTCTTCTACTTATTTTATTTTATATTTTAAGTTCAATTAACATATAGTGTATTATTTCAGTTTCAGTGATTCATCAGTCTTATATAAGACCCAGTGCTCCTTGTATCACTTGGCTTACTTAACGTCCATTGCCCAGTTATCCCATCCCTCCAATCCCCATCTTACTAAAACTCTTCTGTCTGCTGGTTTCTACATCATTGGCACTTTGATTCACCTTATACCTCCAGTGACATCTAAGTTTTATTTCATTTTCCCCCTCTTTGTGTCTACCCCTTAATTTTTTTTTGAGGTTTGATCACATCCTTACCTTTTCCTGTGAACTTCCTTTAGGATCAGAAGTTTCAGTTGTAATTTCCAAAATCTCTAGGCTAGCTAGATCTCTTTCCTGATTTCCAGATTCTTGGATTTCAACTTAAATGCCCTTTAAGCATCTTACATTCAGTACAGTGTTAACCCTTGAGTGCTGTAGTATTGTGATTTGATTATATTACGTTTGGTTAAAATACTTTATTATTATTATTACTTCCTAATGTGGCTGAAGAAAAGCCAGTTCTAGGAGCAGGGAAAAATGTAGGCTTCCCATTTCCTGTTCTATTCTACTTAAATTAATACATTCTGCAGTTTATTTCTGAAAAGAATCTTTTTTTTTTTAAAGATTTTATTTATTTATTTGACAGAGAGAGACACAGAGAGGAGAGGGAGGGAGCACAGCAGGGGCAAAGGGAGAGAGAGAAGATGTAGATCTTGATCCCAGGACCCTGGGATCATGACCTGAACGGAAGGCAGACGCTTAATGACTGAGCCACCCAGGCACCCCTGGAAAGAATCTTTTAAAGTGATTATTTTATGAGGGTTAGATACCTACAGCTAGGTACTCTCCTTAAATCCATTCATTTTTGTAGTGTGCTTAAAGACAGTCGGAGAGAGAATAACTGTCATTCTCTTTACATTGTGGAGACCTTTGGTAAAGTATATGATACATGACAGCTGACATAACAGAAACATATCACCTCTTCTCAGGAGCTTATCCTGTGAAGGTAATACATTGTAGTGACTAATAATATAAGGTATAGTTTTTGACTTCTGGAGATATCTGACTGGATTTTAATGGAAAGCTTTCTTGCTTTGGACAGCTATTGAACTTTGATGTGTTTCATTTCCTTATCTACAAAATAAGAATAATAATACAGTTAATTTTGCTGAGTTGTTGGAAAGATGATTTCCATGAAATTTTATGTGTGAAGTACCTAGCACTTATAAAGAACTTATTGTTTTTAATTCTAAGATGCATTTTTAATAATATTTTTATATTGTCATTCTAAGATGCATTTTTAAAGATATTTTAATCTTATCAAGATGTATATTAAAAGTAGTATTTAGTTACCTCCACAAATATATTATTAAATTGAAAGTGCCCTTTTATTGTTGATGGCATTTCAAATGAAGGGAATGCTGTGGTGGCTGCCTTTCTTGTGCTCTTAGCATTTATACATACCTGTTTTAGGATTTTGTATTTTATTTATGTAGCTATTATTTTGTATAGTATCCATTCCTCTTTTGTCTTGTGAACTCCTCAAGGTTAAGGATCACCTTTGCACCTGCAGTGTATAAACATATTACTTGGCACATAGTAGACTGATAATATATATTGATTTAAAGAGCTCATTTATTTCTTGGGCTATCATAAGAGTCTTCCTCATCAGGCTCTGCCCCATCCCCCATTGTAAAATGGTATTAACTTGACCCTTTCTAACATTCAAAGATGGAGTCATTAGATTTTCATTTTGATGTTTTTCAACATCCAACCAGTTCTTTGGTTTGTTTACATGATTAATAGCTAAATTATAAAATAATTTCTGAGCTTAAAAGTTAAATACAAATGGAGATTCTGCTTTTATTTTGCAAGAACGTTTACTGAAGATGACCTTAGAGGAGAGACGCAAAGAATACATAAGGGACTATGTTCCCCTGAACACCATCCTATCGTGGAAGGAGGAGATGAAGGGCAAGAGCCAAAATGATGGTAAGTTTCTCAGAACAATTTTTCAGGTAGATACTGTTCCCATTTATTTATGACTTCTGCAGGACAGCTATTGATAGAAATGAATAACTGGCATTTAGTAAAGAGATGACATTTTTGCTATTTGAAGTAATTGCTTGGTTGTCATTTAATTGTTTTTAAGTCTGTTGTGTGTTATTTAAACTTAGGAAATTATATTAACATAATTCATGTTACGATATAGTGGTCCACATTTATATTATGACACTTTAAAAAAAACTATTCTGTAGTTGTTCTTGGAGCAAATAATGTTAAGGATTTGGTGCTTTGATGATGTGGCCCTTTGAGTTTGTTTTGATTAGGTTCATTTATTTCTTCAAGTTTCTTCAAGTTATTTTAAGGATTGGATACAGTTGGAAGTATCCTAGGAAGAATAGAGAAAAACTAACATTTCCCATAGTTTTAGAGAAGAATATATATTTTGTATGGTGTTGTAATTTATTTGCATGTGAAGTATTTGACAAAATTTACTCCAAAGTCTTTATGATTTAATGAGTCTAGATTGAGTGAAGATATGTGTTAGCATATAAATGAAATTTTAAGTATTGAAAAGGTACAGGGAAAAATTCTAAAAAAATGATATATTCTTACTATTTTTAATTTATTTTTATTACTTATTTAATTTATTTTTATGCTTACCTCTGAATTAGCACTCATTGGTGTTAATGGTCTGCATATGAAGCTTAGAAGAAATAGGGTGCTTTTTAGGATACTTAACAAGTGAGAAAGAGAGGTAACTTTATGAAGGGGACTTGGAATGTACTATTTTCACAGGTTCTGGTCTTAGATTGATGGAACTATACAAGATACTATGGGTTCAGAACAAAATTAATATGGAATTTCTGTGGAAAAATCTGTGAGAAACAGCAGTCCAGTTAGGCTTTGGTGTCTGTGAAGAGAACACACATTTATTTACCTGAGTGTTTGCATTTTAGACAGAATTTTTTATTTTTTTGGTGTTCTGCTTGAAAACATGTTCTAAGGGGGTCATTGGACAATCTCATTGGGACATGCACATATAACATCTTTGCCCAGGGTTTTTAATAAATGCAAGCTGTTTTCTAACAGTCTAATGAAAACCTCATTCATTGAAAGAGAAGGTAATGCTATGTAATGAAAAATGAATGAAAATGAATATGAAAAGAATGTAGAACTAGAGAGAAAAAGGATGGAATTTGGGCCTTGATTATCTAAGACCGTGTGCCTTTTTCATGTTTGGGTCTCAGTTATTTCTTCTTTTTTAATAAGACACTGGTATCAAATACTCCAGCACCATTTTTTATGGCTAGTAAATCTCTCTTTTTCTAGTACTTCATTCTTCTGATTTTCTTCTTAGTTGCTGTTAGAACTGGTCACTTTTCTAAGGATGCCATACTTGATGTTCTTTTAAAGCAATTTTTGCCTCTCAGAAAGAGGTAGATTCCTGTTGCTGTCAAAACAATTGACAAATACCCAGGTTGTAGTGCCCTATGTTGGTCTGCTCACCTCTGCATAAAGTTGTCCTTTATGTTGGCTGCTTCTGTTTGAATATACACATAGCAGTGTAGGGTTTAACTGGGTTGTCCAAGAACTCACAGTTGGGTGTTTTCAGAGATATCACACACCGAGATACATTCCCTAAATCAGAAAAATACATTGAATAACACCTGCCATTGTTATTCCCTAACAGGATGCTGTGTATTTACTCCTGTCTCCCAGTATGAATTTTATAATTGGTTACAACTGCTCTATGTATTTCACTTTTATTCCTTCATGCTTTTTTGAACTGAAAACTTTTCATGGGAAGTGAGGTGATATGATCAAAATTGTTTTTCTTTTGAACACTGTTTTATTCTGTCTAATGTTACGTGCTCCCCTGTTGTGACATAGAAATTAGTGGCTAGCTTCTTTTTTCATGAAAGAGATGCATCATCTGACAAGTAATATCTATTTATTACTTTATATAATATATATCTTTCAAAAATGCTTTCTTTCAGTGTTACCTATCCAGTGTGCAGTTAAGGGAGTTTTAGTATTTTAACAGTTTGAAAGATTCTTTGAGAATATAAATTTAAAAAATAATAAAGGACAACTGTAGTTTGTATTTTATTTTGACATGTTTAAGCTGCTGCTCATAAGTGTATAGTATCTAAGTAGGTTTGGATTTTTATAATATCTATTTTTTAGGTGTTAGATTTCAAGGTAAGTTTTAAAAGAAGTCTATAATTCTTTGTCCTATGGTTTCTGATTTGTAGGACATGAGCAGTATCTATGGGGCTTGCACAATATACCAATTTCAAGTGTTGTCATTTATTACTTACACTTTTATCGAGGGACATTTTGGCCTTGATATCCTGGATTACATGGAAAGTTCTCAAGCAATTGTTTTTAATTTTTTTCTTACTTTGCTCAGTTTTGCTTTACTTTAATTAAATGCTTTTTGTTATTATATTGTAGTAGAAAGTTAAACAAGCTAGGGAGTAGTGGAATGTGTTTGTCATAATTTTGATTTTAAGGCCTTCTAAAATAGGAAGCCCAGAATTACCAGATGCAAAATCATTTTTTCTGCAGAAAGGAGGAAGTAGGGAGATTACCAAAACAAACAAAAAACAAAAAACTGCCCCCACAACCTGCTTTCTTATTGTTCATGTTCATATTTGTTAACTGCTCTTGGCACATCTCTGAAATTATGTGCTTCCACTTACTTAATAATTATTTCATTTGTCAGTTGCTTTATTGAAGGGAATTTTAAAATGCTTGTCTCTTATGCTATGTCTCAACACCTGCAATAGTGCCTCATGGGTAGGTGAGCACAATTAGTATGTTAAATAATAACACCTCAGAGGTTAACCATCTATGAAGGAGAATTCTCTATTTTTTTCCCAAACTTTAAAATGAGTATTTAAAAACGTATATAAAAATAGAGTAACATAATGAATCTTTATACGCCAATCACCCTGTCTCAACAGTAAAGACATGGCCAGTTTTATTTCATTTATACCAGTGCTTCCCAATAATTTTCCCAGATTGTTTTGAAGCAATTCCTGTCTGTATAATAATTTTATCTGTAAATATATGTGTGCACATATCTCTAAAATTTAGGGACACATTTTTTGTTTTGTTTTGTTTTGTTTTTTGCTATAACCACAATGCTCTGATCATGTGAAATTAATAAATTTTAATGTGATTAAATATCCAATTAGTATTAAAAATTTTTACAATCATCTCATGAAGGATTTTCCTTTTTTAATACAGGTTTGCTTGAGTTAAGATCTAAACAGGGTCCACATTTGCGTTTAGTATATTTCTGAGTCTCTTTTAATGTATAGTTCCTTTTCCCTCTATCCTCTCTCCTACCCCCTGTATTTTATTTGATAAATAATGTAGGTTATTTGTCTTACAGAATATTTTGCATTTTGGATTTTGCTGACTGCATCTTTGTAGTGTCACTTAACATGTTCTTCTGTTCACTGTGTTACTTATGAGCTGGAAGTTAAATCCAGAGGTTTGATCAGACTTGGGTTTAATTTTTTTTAAAGAACACTTCAGAGATTATTATACCTCCTTTTAAAAAAAATATTTTATTTATTTGACAGAGAAAGAGGGCACAAGCAGGGGGAGCAGCAGGCAGAGGGCGAGGGAGAAGCAGCAGGCAGAGAGAGAGGCACCAAGCAGGGAGCCCAATGTGGGGCTTGATCCCAGGACCTGAGATCATGACCTTTGCTGAAAGCAGATGCTTAACCCTCTGAGGCACGCAGGCACCCCTGGTACACCTTCTTTTGCATAATTTTACAAGGTGCATAATGTTTGGTTACCTCTCTGTTGATAAGACTGATCACTGGGTTCAAGTATTGCCAGCCTAATCTATCCATTGTAAAATTCCATATCAAATTTTCACCTAATGATTTTCACAGCCATTGATGATCATTGCTTTGATTCATTACTTATTTATTTATTTATTTATTTACTATTTTTTTTTTTAAAGATTTTATTATCTATCTGACAGAGAGAGATCACAAGTAGGCAGAGAGGCAGACAGAGAGAGAGGGGGAAGCAGGCTCCTTGCTGGTTCCCACGACCCTGGGATCATGACCCGAGCCGAAGGCAGAGGCTTTAACCCACTGAGCCACCCATGCGCCCCTCGATCCATTATTTTATTAGAGGTTGCAAAAGAGTCTTATTCTGATTTGATCATTCCTTCTTCATTTATTATTTGGACTGCTGTAAAGAACTTTCTCCTATCAATTTTTTTTTTTGTTTCCATGGAATATATTTTATATATTTGCCTACCACCAATCTATTCTATAACTCATCTCAAGGTACCCATCTGAACTGACCAAAAAGTATTTAAGTAAAATCTGTTTACTAATTCACCTAATGGGTTAAAAAGAAAGCTAAGAGAATCTGTGAACTACAGACTTACGAAACACACAGAAGGGACTTTTCATCTTGCGGTCTCAACACCAAGTCATTATATATACCAAAAAAAAAGAAAGGGTTTTAGTTCTGTATTATTTTTTAAAAAGCTTAAATACAAGGACAATTCATATAGCACATAGTGGTATACACACCAATGCACAATAAAATATACTTTTGTTAAAACAATCTTGGGAAGGAGCTAAAAGGACCAAAAGTGAAAAAAAGTGGAAGAAAGACAAAACCATGTAGTGAATCATGAATCCCTGAGTAACTTCATATTTTTTCTTCTCCATTTTAGAAATTAACCTTAGTTGACAAATGTCTGACTAAAACAGTGCTTACACCATCACACAGCACCATTACAACATCACACAGAGTATCATCATAAAATTTTTAATGTTTTCATACATTATTACAATGAAGGCCGTTGTTCTCAAAATTCTTAGATGTTGTTTAGCCTAATTCTCTTATAGGGGACCAAACTACTTGTCCGTAGCCAAGTTCTTTCTGAAGTAAACCAACTAACTCAGTAAAGCGCTTAAATGAGGAAATAATAATATAATTACTTATGTTACTATATATTACATGAAGAGGGGTGAGGGACCATAAGGGTAGAAGGAATTAAAAAAAAACAAAATGAGTGAGTATGATGAGGTGGGCACTGCCCCAGATATTTGAATGATGTTAACAACTTTATTTGATTAAATATTTGATGTTATTAGTTGGAAGAGCACAATTTAAAATGACTAAAGAATTAGGAAAATGGCATTTAAAACAGGATAGAGTTTAGGAGGGATATAAATATTGGAAAGGAATATTTCCTGTTTAATTTTTTGATATTGATTCCTTTTTATATTTAGTTTCAACACTATGCTTTAAAAGTAGAATGATCTGTAGAAGCAGAAGGCGGCTCAGAGCAAAACTTCTTAGCTTCTTAGATAGAAATCTTTTCAATTTTTTACAATTTTCTTTGAGAGAGTGTGTGTGCATGGGCAGGGGGAAGGGCAGAAGGGGAGAGAGAGAAAATCCCAAGCAGGCTCAAGGCTCAGCAAGGAGCCAGACACGTGACTTGATCTCAGGATCCTGAGATCATGACCTGTGTGGCAATCAAGAGTTAGATGTTTGACTGAGCCACCCAGGCACCCTTAGATAGAGCTCTTTTATTTTGAGTGGGTGGTGATTTCCCCCCCTTTAATATGATCTTCAAATAAATTTAGTTTAAAAAACCAGAAATCGGACGCCTGGGTGGCTCAGTTGTTAAGTGTCTGCCTTCAGCTCAGGTCATAATCCCAGGGTCCTGGGTTCAAGCCTTGAGTCGGACTCCCTGCTAGGCAGGGGGACTGCTTCTCTCTCTTCTACTCACCCTGTTTGTGCTTCCTCTCTCCCTATGTCTCTTTCTGTCAAATAAATAAATACAATCTTTAAAAAAAATAAAGAACCAGAAACCCATTTTTGCCTCAGGCAACAAAGACCATTCTGGCTTATCCTTCAAACAATAATTTGTGACGCTTCCATTACCAACAAAGATGTTGCAAAAGTAGAACTTAATTAGAAACAGACATTTTTCACTTTAAAATTCAAAGTAAGGACTAGTATAAAGACTAAAATTCTAAAATGTACTAAACTTTATGGTTTGGCCCCTCTCCTCTTTTGGCTCTTTATTATACCACTCCTTTTCTTGGTCTCTGCCTTTGGCCACACTATCCTTTTTTGTTTCTTGAATGTTCTGTGCTCCCTCCCACTTTCACTACTGGGTCTTTACCTGTATTTATCCCCGCCCCACACCCCGTTAACACTTCTCTCACCTTAATTTTTCTCAGCTTTCATTTCTCATCTTGAAACCCTTCTATTATTATTTTTTGGAGTCTTCCCTGAGCCCTTATTCTGGAATAGTTTCCTTTACTATAAGATACTTTCATAGTGCTATGTTCCTTTTCATAGAACATTTATATTACTTTGTTTTTATGTAGTCAATGTCAATAATAGGATTATCTTTATCAGGTTATCTCTCTGTATGTGACTGTAACTACTAGGGAAATAAGGATGATGTCTTCACTCCCCTTAATGTCTCTGGCATCTGTGATAGTACTTGCTGCATAGTAGATACTCAGTAAATACGTGTTGTGTGAATGGACTAAATTAGAAACTACTTGCCTGGTGGTATTTTCATGTATTATTTCCGTTCTCTTACCTTTTTCTTTTCTGCTCTGTTGTAAAGATTCTTGTGGGAATGATGGGCTTAGAAATTAAGCCAGATGCTTTTTAATGTACGTAACATATGCGTTTAGATCTCTGTAATATAAGGTTCGTTTTATTAAGTTTTAAAATTTAGTCCACTGATATATTTGAATAAAGTTTTTATTGAACTATTACATAGATATATAACTAGTTGAGGCAAGGATGGGAATTCATGTGTATTCATCAGTATTGCATGTTTATAATAATTAGTAACTAAATGTCATCATTTCAGTTTCTATGAGCTTAAGTGTTAAAAGAGCCTGGGGCGCCTGGGGGGCACTGTCAGTTAAAGCCACTAACTCTTGGTTTCAGCACAGCTTAGGTCATGGTATCAGGATCATGAGATTGAGCCCTGCCCTGGGCTCTGTGCTCAGTGCAGTCTGCTTAAGTTCTCTCCCTCTCTCCCTCTCTCTCTCTCTGCACCTGCCTCATGCTCCCTTTCTTTCTGTCAAATAAATCTTTAAACAGATGTTTTTAAAATGTCAGAAGAGCTTATGTTAAATGGGCATAAAACATAGACACTAAATTTATTGTATAGTAATAATTTAAAATGTAAAAAAAACTTAAAATATTGCCATTCTAAATGCATTTACTTTGGCATTATTGATTCTTGATATGTAAAGCAATTCTAAGAAATTATGTTAATATTATACCCCATTTAAGCGCTTTACTGAGTTAGTTGGTTTACTTCAGAAAGAACTTGGCTACGGACAAGTAGTTTGGTCCCCTATAAGAGAATTAGGCTAAACAACATCTAAGAATTTTGAGAACAACGGCCTTCATTGTAATAATGTATGAAAACATTAAAAATTTTATGATGATACTCTGTGTGATGTTGTAATGGTGCTGTGTGATGGTGTAAGCACTGTTTTAGTCAGACATTTGTCAACTAAGGTTAATTTCTAAAATGGAGAAGAAAAAATATGAAGTTACTCAGGGATTCATGATTCACTACATGGTTTTGTCTTTCTTCCACTTTTTTTCACTTTTGGTCCTTTTAGCTCCTTCCCAAGATTGTTTTAACAAAAGTATATTTTATTGTGCATTGGTGTGTATACCACTATGTGCTATATGAATTGTCCTTGTATTTAAGCTTTTTAAAAAATAATACAGAACTAAAACCCTTTCTTTTTTTTTGGTATATATAATGACTTGGTGTTGAGACCGCAAGATGAAAAGTCCCTTCTGTGTGTTTCGTAAGTCTGTAGTTCACAGATTCTCTTAGCTTTCTTTTTAACCCATTAGGTGAATTAGTAAACAGATTTTACTTAAATACATTTTGGTCAGTTCAGATGGGTACCTTGAGATGAGTTATAGAATAGATTGGTGGTAGGCAAAGCCAACATTTTCCTTTCATTTTCTTATTTCTTCTCCCTCTGATCATTTTTCAACATGAAAGAGTCTTTATAAAGTCATAGTCTTTTTTTTTGAAATAGTTACTGATTTTCCATGTAAGTATTTAAAACACAGATTTAAATACCACTTACGGTTTTAACTAAGCCTTTGATTTAGAACCACATTGAAGATTACTGATGAAACAGGAATCAAAATATTGTTCAATAATACCCCCCCCAAATATATAACAAAATACAGATTAGCAACAAAATACAGTTCGACAGTAGTCTATATGCCTGACCATATTTATGGTGGGGCAAAAGATAATGTGCCTTTCAAGGTTTGTAATACTGAGGTTTAGTTTGGCCTAACTCCAGAGAAGCTATGGATTTCAGATTGCTGGTTGTTTCCTAGAGGTTGGATTAGGATGTATTCAGTTTTTCAAGAAACCCCAAAATATAGGGGATTCTCTCACCAATCTTAGATTTGTGATGTGTCTGCCATATGAATATAACTGAGCTAGAGAATCTCCAAATTTTGTTCTTCTCTGGTATGTTGGGGTAAAAACTTTCAGGGTGTATGTGTAGGTGTCCATAAGTTGAGGCTTAATGCTAAAAACTCATCAGATATGGCAGTGGTTTCCATTATTTTGACATATATGTATCTTGCATATTAACTGTGGGAGTACAGAAGTTTTGGGATTGAACATAGCTGGCATCAGATCCTAATTCTGTCCTACCCAGAGAACATGTGACATCCCTAAACTTATCTCTTCATTTGCTACTTGCCACATAGGGGCTGATTGTTTCTCCATCCTAAGGTTTTTCTGAAAATTGAAGGAGGTATCAATAGGACTACATAGCTCCAAAGCTTTCTATTCTTATAATAGAATGCACCTTTCTCTTGCAGAAAACTCCTTGTGACTCCGTATTCACGACTCCTAGTCACATCTGTGTTCTTAACTAATGTATATAACGTAGATTTTTTTTTTCCTCTTCCTGTAACTGTAACTACATATCTACTTTGAATTTGGTCTGTCTGCTTTAAAGAGGTAGAGATTGTGGAAGGGGCACATGCACCCGAATGTTTATAGCAGCAATGTCCACAATAGCCAAACTATGGGAAGAACCTAGGTGTCCGTCAACAGATGAATGGATAAAGAAGATGTGGTATATATGTATACAATAGAATACTATGGAGCCATCAACCCCCCCCCCCCACCCCATCTTGCCATTTCAGCGACGCGGATGGAATTAGAGGGTATTGTGCTAAGCAAAATAAGTCAATCAGAGAAAGAATTATCATATGATCTCTCTGATATGAGGAATTTGAGAAGCAGGGCAGGTGGTTGTGGGGGGGTAGGGAGGACACAAGAGGGAGACAAACCATAAGAGACTCCTAAACTCAGGAAACTAACTAAGGGTTGCTGGAGGGGAGGGGAGTGGTGGATAGGGTGGCTGGGTGATGGACATTGGGGAGGGTATGTGCTATGGTGGGTACTGTGAATTGTGTAAGACTGATGATTCACAGACCTGTACGCCTGAAACAAATAATACATAATATGTTAATAAAGAGTCCTTTAAAATTAAAAAAAAAGGTAGGAATTATGAATGCTTATTAAAATTTTATAAGATCTAGTGAAGGTCCTTATGTATGGATCCATTTGGTAGTTTGTTTTAAGCATACTAAGTGGAATTACAACTGGCTAAGGAAGTTTTTTTTTTTTTTTTTTTTTTAAACACTTGGTTTGGCAACATCAGGACTATTTTTTGTTTCCCTTATGAATGTATATTGGTTTAAGAATTTTGAAGTGTGTTCTGTCAGATTTGAGAAGAATGAGGGCATCTAAAACAAAATCCTTTCTGAATTAAATGCTAATATTTTAAAATTTATAACTTTTATTTAGCACTTAGAGTAAATAGCAAGTGAATTAAAAGTCTCTGGTCTTCACTGTATATGAATTCTAATGTCATTGAAAGGGAAGAATTGTTTAAAGTACTTGACTGAACAATTTTCATATACTAAGCGAATAGCATAGTTCATACATCAGAGGAGGTGACTTTGAGGAAATACCTTGACCTTTTGTGAGAAGTCTGGAAAGAAAAGACAAAAATAGGAATTTTAAATTTTGGAGTAGCCTGGGAGAGAGATGTGAGGATATAGGAATGAAACAATGAGGGATGATGGAGAGCAAGGAGCAACATGGGAGGAAGTCAGTCCCATCTAAGGACATAGTCTATCCATCCTCAAAGAATATAGATAAGATGGGGGTTGGAGATATTTATCTTATTTGATTGTTAAAATAATGGATGTACCTCTCTGGAGATACCTAGAAGCCTGACAGCATGATTGTCTTAATGATAGTAGAAATTGTGTGACTCCTGAGAATATTGAGTTTAGCCCTAGTTATAAGTGTTTTTGACAAACACAAAAATATATATATGTTTTATAGTGTCTTAATTCTAACACTTGTTTGGGTGGCATGTGGCTGGACAGATAGAAAAATGTATACCTGGTAGTTTAAGAAACTAGTTCAAATTTCTCATAAATTGACAGGTCCTCAAGTGTATTCAGAATCTATTTAACCGTTTTAAAGTGTACAATTTAGTGGCTTTAAGTAAATTTACAGTGTTGTGCAACCGTTATCAGTAACTGTTTCCAAAATCTTTTCATTTTCCCACATAGAAACTACACCCATTAAATAACTTCCCTCCTCCCCTCTTAACACAGCTTTTGGTAACCTCTGTTCATTTTCTGTCTCCATAAATTTGCCTATTCTAGACTTTACATAAGTAGAATAATACAATATTCTTTATGTCTGGCTTATATTACTTAGCATAATGTTTTCTAGGTTTATCCATATTGTAACATGTTTTAGGATTTCATTCTTTCGAGGTTGGATAATATTTTACTGTACATATATACAACATTTTGTATAATGTCACCTGTTGATAGATATAAGGTTTTTTTTACACCTTTTGACTATTGTGAAGAATGCTGCTGTGGACACTGGTGTGTGAGTGTCTATTTTCAGTTCTTTAGGAGTGAAACTGCTAGCTTATATGGTATTCTGTGTTTTAACTTTTTGAGGAACCACAAAATTGTTTTGTACAATGGCTGTATCCTTTTACATATTCTCATCAGCCATGCACAGGGGTTCCTCTGTGTTTTTGTCAATGCTTGTCCTTTTTTTATCTTTATTTTAATGATAATAAAATATAAAGGATAGTTTCTTTCAGCAGTGCTTTGTAGTTTTTAACATACAAGTCTTTCACCTCCAATTAACTTTATTATTAAGTATTTTATTCTTTCTGATGCTATTATAAAGGGAGTTGTTTTCTTTCACTACTTACTGGTTGTTCATGAATGAAACTGATCTTTGTTGATTTTTGAATCCTGCAACTTTTCTGAATTCAAGCTAATAATCTTTGGGTTTTCTACGTCATGTTATTTGTGAACAGAGATAATTTTATTTCTTCCTTTTCAAGACAAAAGTGTGTATTCCTTTTATGCTGCTGCTGAGGGCGCCTGGATGGCTCAGTCAAGTGTTTGCCTTTGGCTCAGGTCATGATCCCAGAGTTCTGGGATCCAGCTCCTTATTGGGCTCCCTGCTTGGCAGGAAGCCTGCTTTCCCTTTCCCACTCCCCCTGCTTATATTCCCGCTCTCGCTGTCTCTTTCTCTGTCAAATAAATAAATACAAATCTTTTTTTTTTAAAAAAAAGCTGCTACTGAATTCAATTTGTATTTTGTTGAGGCTATTTGCATTGTTATTCATAAGGGATATTGGTCTGTAGTTTTCTTGTAGTGTCTTTTTCTGGCTTAGGTATTGATTATATAGAATGAGTTAGGAAGTGTTCCCTCCTCTTCTTTTTTGGGGGGAATAGTTTGAGAAGGATTAGTGTTAATTCTTTAAATGTTTGGTAGAATTCACCAATGACACCGTTTAGTCCTGACCTTATTTTTTTGGGTTGGGGGAGGCTCCCAAGGTTTCTGAATGCTGATCAATCTCCTTACTAGTTATAGTCTGTTCAGATCTTCAGGTTTTTTTGGATCAGTTTTGGTAAGTACTTCTAGGTTTGTTTCTAGGTATTTGTCCATTTCATCTAGGTTATCCAAGTTATTGGTGTACAGCTGTTCATAGTATTCTCTTGTAATACTTTTTGTTTTTGTAAAGTTGATTATTCTGTCCCTACTTTTATTTTTTATTTTAGTAATTTTAGTCTTTTCTCTTAGTATGGCTAAAGGTAGTAAATTTCATCTTTTCAAAAGGCCACCCCTTTGACTTGTTGATCTTTCCTAATTTTTTTATTCTTTGTTTCCACTAGCCTTTATTATTTCCATAATTCTGGTAGCTTTCTGTTTAACTTGTTTTTTTTTTTAATTCCTTGAGATGCAAAATTAGATTATTGATTTGAGATATTCTTTTACACTGTATATGTTTAGAGCTCTAAATTTCTTTCAACACTGTTTCTGCTTTATGCAATGAGTTTTTATATGGTATATTTTCATTTGTCTCTGTATTTTTTAATTTTTTTCTTTGGCTATTGTTCAAAAACATGTTTAATTTGCCCATATTTATTTATATTCCAGTTTTCTTTCTCTTACTGTCTTCTAGTTTTATTCCATTATCCTTTTTATGATTTCAATCTTTTTTTATACTTTTGAGATTTGATTTGTGGCATAACATCCTGGGTAATATTCCATGTGCACTTAAGAAAAAAGTTATTTTTGGGACGCCTGGGTGGCTCAGTTGGTTAAGCAGCTGCCTTCGGCTCAGGTCATGATCCCAGCGTTCTGGGATCGAGTCCCACATCGGGCTCCTTGCTCCGCAGGGAGCCTGCTTCTCCCTCTGACTCTGCCTTCCACTCTGTCTGCCTGTGCTCGCTCTCACTCTCTCTCTCTCTCACAAATAAATAAATAAAATCTTTAAAAAAAAAAAAAAAGAAAAAAGTTATTGTTGGATACAGTGTTTTATATATGTTTACTAGATACATTTGGTTTATAGTGATTATCATGCCTTCTATTTCCTTATTGGTCTTCTGCCTGGCTGTTCATCCGTTATTGAAAGTGGAACATTAAAATCTCTTTAATTATGGATCTGTATTTTCCCTTCAGTTGTGTCCATGTTGCTTCATATAATTTGGGTTCTTTTTTTGGGTGCATATATATTTATTATTTTATTTTCTTGATGACTTGACCTTTTTATTGCTATATGATATCCTTTATTTTTTGTAATCATTTATTACTTAAAATCTGTTTTATCTGATATTAGTATAACTACCCCAGCTCTCCTTGTAACTATTTGCATGGAATATCTTCTTTTATCCTTTCATTTTTAACCTATTTATATCTTTAATGAGTCTCTTGTGGATAGCAAGACTTCCTTCCCCCCCTTTTATAATTCATTCTGCCAGTCTCTGTCTCTTGACTGGAGAGTTTAGCTATTTATACTAAAAGTAATTACTGATAAGGAAGGACTCATCTATGGCCTTTGGTATTTTCTAAATGTCTTAAAGCTTTTTGTCCCTCATTTCCTCCATTATTACCTTCTTTTGTGTTCATTTTATTTTCTTTTTTGTAGTGACACCTTTTGATTCCCTTATTAACTTTTGTGCCTATTCTAAATAGCTTTTTCTTTTTGATTACCACGGAGAATGCATATAACATCCTAAAGTTATAAAGTTATAATTTTTATAATTACTTAATCAAATGATGCCTGCTTAACTTTATTTGCATACAGAAACTGTTAAATAGCGTGATCATCCTGCCCACTTTTATGCTATTGATGTAACATACTGTATGTTTATATATTATGTGCTCAGTAACAGATTCATTATTAATTTTTTTGCATTTGTCTTTTAAATCATGTAGAAAATAGAAAGATTTTATAAACCAAAATAACAGTGATACTGGCTTTTACATTTGCCCATTTATTTAACTTTAATGAAGATATTTATTTCTTCCTATGGCTTCAATTTACTGTCTAGCATCCTTTTTTTTTTTTTTTTAAAGATTTTATTTATTTATTTGACAGAGAGAGATTACAAGTAGGCAGAGAGGCAGGCAGAGATAGGAGGAAGCAGGCTCCCTGCTGAGCAGAGAGCCCGATGCGGGACTCGATCCCAGGACCCTGAGATCATGACCTGAGCCGAAGGCAGCGGCTTAACCCACTGAGCCACCCAGGCGCCCCTGTCTAGCATCCTTTTGTTTTAACTTGAGAGACCCTTATTAAAATTTTGTACATCTACTGGTAATAAACTACCTCAATATTTGTTTATCTGCAGATGTATTTATTTCTCCCTCATTTTTGGAAGGATGGATTTGCTGAATATAGAATTCTCAGTTTTTTCCCCATTCATCCCTTTAAACAAATCATACCACTTTTTTCCCTTTTGTCTCCAAAGTTTCTGATGATGAATCAACTTATAATCTTATTGGGGATCCCTTGTGCATAATGAGTTACTTCTGTCATGTTGCTTTCAATTCTCTGTCTTTAATCTTTGACAGTTTATGATGTGTCTTTTCTGAATGTATTCCATTTGGAGTTTTTTGAGATTTTTTGATTTGTAGATTGGTATCTTTCATCAGATTTGTGACTTTTTGTCCATTATTTCTGCAAATTATCTTTTTGTCTTATTTTCACCTTCTGAGACTCCCATAATGGATTTGTTGATGTATTTGTGTCCCTCAAGTCTTTTAAGCTCTGTTCATTTCATTCTTTTGTTTTTCATCCTTGATAATTTCAATTCTTTTATCTTCAGGTTCACTGGTGTTTTTTGTTTTTGTGTTTTGTGTTTTTTTGGTTTGTTTGTTTTTCCTCACTGCTCACTTCTGCTGTTGAACCCCTTTAGTGAATTTTTTATTCTCAGTTATTGTGCTTCTCAACTCCTGAATTTTTAATTGTTTTTTTTCAGTAATTTTTTTTCTTTGATTTTCTGTTCATACATTGTTTTCTTGATTTCCTTTTTAAGGTGGTTTTTTAAAGGTCATTGTCTGGTAAGTCTGAAACGTGGACTTCCTCTGAGATTGTTTCTGTTAATTTTGTTTGTTTGAATGGGGCATTTTTTTTCTTTTATTTTATGTCTTGTACTTTGAAAATTGGGCTTTTGACTATTGTAATGTGGTAACTGTGGAAACCAAATCTCCTTCTTCATGGTTTTTGTATTTTTTTTTAAATTGCTGAAAACTATATAATTCATTGTTTTGAGGTTTTTCTTATTTTTGCATAGACTCCTTGTCATTTGTGATCATTAAACTCTTTCTTCCTTTAGCTCATGATTGACTCAGATTTTTACACAAATTTCCTCCAGAGTACTCTCTGTCTTTGCGAATGAGCTATATGCTGGGACTCTCCTTCAACACTTAATTAGTTAGGTCTTCTTTGAACTTAAGATTATTTTGAGGTGTAAGCTCAAGTCTTTTCTGAGCAGATATCCTCTCTGGCCATGCACATACTTTCTTTCTTTTTAAGATTTATTTATTATTTGAGGAGGGGAGGCATGTAGAGACAGAGAATCTCAAGCAAACTCCCCACTGAACATAGAGCTCAGTGCAGCGTTCCATCCCATGATCCTGAGATCATGACCTGAGCCAAATCAGAGTTGGATGCTTAACCAACTGAGCCACCCAGGTGCCCCTAACTTTCTAAAGTTCTTTATAGAAGGCTGGTTTTGAATATTAGTTGCCAGAGAGTCTCATCTTTTCCTCTGGACATTATATGGTCTATTGTATATCCATTCTTAATCTTGGCCCAGGTGTCTATGAATCCTTAGTTGCCTAGCAGCTTTTATGAGCAGTGCCTGTTGATTTTGTCCAACTTAGTTTTGAGTTAGTTTAGAGATGAGTGCTTTGCTTCACTTCTTCAGGTATCCCCCAGATAGGTCAAAACAAACTTAACACAGTAATTTGTGAGTAAGGTCTGTTTTGCACCTTCTGGTTGTGTTGGAAAGAGGGTGAGATATGGATCAGTACAAATACTACAAAGGTTTCCAACTCTTAAAGGTGGGTTTTTCTTAATTAATTGTTGGCTTGGTTTCTGTAATCCTTTGTTTTCCAGAATTTCAACAAAGTTGGTTCAGTTTCTGTATGTTGTTTTTGATGTTTCTGTGAGCAAATGAAAGCTTGGAACTACCTGGTCTGCCATTCTGCTTGAAATTTATAATTTCAAATGTGAAAACCAACTGTTTTAGTTTTGCTGCTGCTAGGTACTTAAACAAATTCTCAAGAGACGTGGCCAGATAGAAGTTTATTTCTATGTTAACCTAACAATCCAGTGTGAATCTTCATAACTGGTGTCCATGGAGAGGTTATGGTTGGGTTGGGGATATGAGTGTGCGTGTATGTGAGGGGGCATTGTGTTTCACATAGTCCTTTAGAGCTAGAGCTGGTGGAAACTATTTCTTGTTTGACAGGTTGCTTCTAAGATTGCCCTTGAGTACTTTAGGGGAGAGAGGGAAAAAGGATTATGTCAGAGGTTTTTGTAAGTTAGGTCTGGAAATGGTGCACCTGATTTCCACTCACATATCTTGGGCTATGTCTCAGTCACAGGGTCATATTTAATTGTAAGAGAAACTGAGAAATGTATTCTAGTTATAGAAAGAGCAAGAGGAAGAAACTAGTAATTTCTGGCATTTCAACCATGCACAGAGCTGCTTTGAACTACTGTGTTCTATTGAATGAGCCATAAGAAACACCATTATTTTATATTCCATTAAGAAGGAAGGGGAAAAAACACTATCAATTCAATTATTAAGCGATGCTTTCTAATCACTCTGATCTCTTTCAATAAATTTAAAAATTATTTTAGATTTACTGAGTTAATACTTTTATGATACATCATCCTTGAACATATATCTTCAAAGGAAACAAATAAATTAGGTAGTCTAAAATATCTTTTCTTTCAGAGTACAATTCTGAATCATTTTTTTTCACCCAGAGTTTTTTTTTTTTTTTTTTCTCCACAAAATTATTTTCTGTGCAGTTAGAGTTGTTGACATAGAACTACTTAAAAATGTACTTATGTCTGGGATTTTTTCCCTAAACCACTGATACTTACCTTGCAAGTTTTACTGCTGGCATTTTCTTGATCTTAACCATATGGTGTTAAGGAAAGGTTTCAGCCAATTCTTAGGGCTCATATTCTTTACTCAGTTGATCACTAAATGTATTGTTGCCTGAAATGTTGACAGGTTCCAGTTGTCTAATTATATCACCAGAAATGGTAAGTAAATAAATGTACGCAGTTAGTGAAGACTGTCTTGACCACCACCTCCCAGCAGCAATTGTAAATGTCTGTTATTGTAAGGCATCTGCCACTTTCAGAGATTTTATAATGTTTAAAGAAAAGTCATTTTAGAGTTGAAGATGTGTAGTATGTTGAATTTGTTTTGAAATTCAACTTGTGTCCTTTAATACTTAAGATTTTTTTTCTAATGATGCTAATCTACTGAAAATACTGGCTATTTGAGCTTATGAAAATAAATGCATTTTAGTTTTCCAAGTTCTTTAGTTTGGAGGAGGAGATAAAGTGAGGGCTAAGACAGAGAGCTCTTTGGAGCATTGGCTCAAAGTTAATTGAGTCTGATTTTAGAACAATGCAAGAAAACTTTTAAATGCCATTAGTTGCTTCTAAATGGAATGAACTCTGACACAGAGCATTTCCTGTCACTGGAAGTATTCAGAACGGTTCGAGGTGAAAATCAGAGTAAAAGCACTTTCTTCGCTGGGTGGTAATTGAACAAGAGGTTATCTAATCTTGCGTGTTTCTGACTATGGAGATTCTTATTCTAAAATAATTGTACATAAGTGATATTCTCGTCTCAGATCCTTGATGGTGTAATATATCAGTACTGTTAGTGATTGGAAAACCAGTGAAATTTTTGTTTTGTTTTGTTTTGTTTTAAGGCAGATGACTAATGAAGATTACTTTTCTGTTTATAGTTAAATGATTTAACAGACTAAGCCAACATGTTCTTTGAAATACTGATTGGCACAGGGAGAACATGGATTCAAGAAATAATACTTTTCTTCCTAGATTTCACTGCAAATATTGTTACCTGATCTTCCTGGAGGCACAGAAAAATTCTAATTGTTGATTCTGTTAGGCGTTATTTGGTGTAAGAGATCACTGTGAATTAAAAATCTTATGGAAGTGGCCCTTCCTCCTTTCTTTCTTCCTTTCTGTTGTTAACGTAGTAACTTGTGACCAGACTGTTTGGAAATACGAATACTTAAATAGCTAAACAAGGAATCTACTGGCCTTTCCTGTTATTTATACACTTTTAGGGTGCAAATTTAATTGATGAAGGACAGCCAACTTTTAGGAAGAGAGGGAAGCATAGGTATATCTTTTTAAATTTTTTCCCACATACCTAAATTTAGATGTCAAGTTATTTGACATTTACTGAAAAATAACATAGTGAATATAACATTCCCATTTTAGTTTTGGTCATTCATAATTTACTAATAACTCCAGCCTGGGATTTTAAAGACTATTTAACTGTGTTCATGGAATAGTATAGTGGATAAATACAAGTTTTTCATGTTAACAAAAACAATGGGATAAAAACATGCGTTTTTTCTAAATAGGGTTATACTGTTATTTTAAATATTTCATGTATCTTTTTGTGAGGGATTACTCTCTAGATTTCTCTGAAACAATTTCTGACATGCTATATGAAGTACTTTTTATTGCAAAGTAAGTATGTAGTCTCTTTGCATATGGATTGAACTTTGACAATGAAAAATTGCTTAAATGCTCTGACATCTGAAATGTGCCTAGAAGTTAACATTAGGACTTATTTAAAGTTTTGTAATTATTTCTTAAAATGAGTTGTTGTAAGTTATAAATAACAGTAATTTTCCTTTTAATGTTTGTATGAAAAATTATTTTTAAAATAACATTAAAGTTAATGATAAATATTTATTCTAAGCATTAATTTATAGTAAGTGTGATATGATATAAGGTGTTGGAAATCACTAAAGGGGATCACTACTATAGGTTTGTATATCTGTGTATTTATACTTTGTTGTACTTTTATAAAATAAAAGACTTAAATCATGGTCATTGTAAAGTACTCAGAAGATATAAAAACATATAGAGTTAAAAAATGGTAGGGTAGTTTCCCATTTGCCAAACACCGAAGTCCATAGAGGTAAATACTGATAACACTTAGGTGATTGTCATTCTAGACCTTTGTGCATCTTTTTTTAAAAGATTTTATTTATTTATTTGACAGAGAGAGAACACAAGTAGGCAAGAGAGGCAGGCAGAGAGAGAGAGAGAGAGAGAGAGAGAGAGGAAGGAAGCAGGCTGCCTGATGAGGAGAGAGCCCGACATGAGGCTTGATTCCAGGACCCTGGGATCATGACCTGAGCCGAAGGCAGAGGCTTTAACCCACTGAGCCACCCAGGCGCCCCCTTTGTGCATTTTTAAATTTATTTTTAGTCAACACAGTGATGTATCAGGAGGTGTTCTAAGCATTAACAAATAGTAGGGACTTTTTAGGGAGACCTAAAATCCTTAGGAAGTAAGTGATAAAATTATGGGGAATTGAGACCAAGAGAGGTTAACCAATTGTATGGTTAACACAGCTAGTCTGGCAGTAGAGTCTGTGCTTTTAATCTGGTTACTTTTTATGCTTTTACAAATACTCTGTATGTGTATTCATAAGTATTTTGTTAGGTTTTTTGGGGGGTGGGGCAGAGGGAGAGGAAGAGAGAGAATATTCAGCAGGCTTATGCCAGCATGGAATCCAAGACAGGGCTTGATCTCCCAACTCTGAGATCATGAACTGAACTAAAATCAAAGAGTTGAACACTTAACTGACTGAACCACCTGGATGCCCCAGTGTTTTGTTAGTTTTTGGTGTAAAAACTAGCCATATATATATATTTCTTTGGAGTTTGCTTTTTCGCAGTTAAAACTGTATTTTGATGTTTCCTTCCTTTTTATTAAATGGGCATATATTTTATCATAATTTATTTAAATTTATTTAACCTAAATTATTTTATCCTTGATGGACACTAAGTATTTTTTCTTAAAATTACAATTAAGATTATGATGAAAATGTTTGTAACCCTTGTGTATATTTCTGAGGATTTCTGAGAGATAGATTCCTAAAAGTGGAATTATTACATTATAGGCAGGGCACATGGAAATTTTGATAAAACTGTCAAATCATTCTCCAAAGCTGCTGAAATAGTTTTTACACCCATCAACACAGTATGAATACCTGTTTTCTTATACCTGCCAACAAAAGGTGCCATTAATCTCTGAAATGTTTGCCAGTGGAATGGGTAAAAACTAGTAAATCTTTGCTGTTTGATTTAATTGGCCATTTAGATTTCTTTTGTGAGTTACCTGTTCGTAACTTTTGCCCATTTTTTTCTATTGGATTGCCTGCTTTTGTGCTTTAACTTTGTAAATGTTGCAGTATCTTTTAGAATTCTGTCCTTTGGACGCATGGGTGGCTCAGTTGGTTGAGTCTACCTTGGGCTTAGGTCATGGTCCTAGAATCCTGGGATTGAGTCCCATATCAGGCTTCCTGCTCAGTGGGGAGTCTGCTTCTACTTCTCCCTCTGCCCTGCCCCCGGCTCATGCTTGCACTTGCTTTCTTTTGCAAATAAATAAATAAATAAATAAAATCTTAAAAAAAAAAAAGTCTGTGGTTGTACAGGGTTAAGAATACAGCCTTGAACTGGACAGCAGCCAGGTTGAATGCTGGCTCTGCCACTTCTTTGGGAAAGTTGCTGAATCCCTGTACCTCAGTTTCTTCACTGGTAAAATGAGTTTAGTGATGGTATATCTCAAAAGATTATTGTGAGGATTAAATAAATTAGTAATTGTAAACAGCATAGAACAGTGTCTAATCTTAAGTGATCTCTGAGTGCTAGCTTTTATAATGATGATTGCTGTTGTCATTTATGCTGTCTTGTTATTAGCAGAGTTTTAAGTTTTTATTTACATCTGCATCTTAATCTCTTATACTTTAGATTTTACTAGATTTAAGACTTTTTTCCTTTTTATAACAAGAAAGTACTTTTTTAGTTCCTTCAAAAGGTTGGCTTATTTTTACTTTAGGTTTGTTGTCTGTATGGAATTTCTTTTTGTGTGATAAGAGGTTGGTGTTCTTAGATTTGGACAGCTCCTTATCTCTACTGATGTTGTCTTAATCATGTACTAAAATTGCCATGTATGCAGTAATCTGTTTCTGGACTCTTCATTCTGTTTGGTTGTGATCTGTCAATTTTTGTGTTAGTATGATATTGTTATATTACTATAGTTTCATTATATATTTTGATAATTTCAGAAAAATCCACTTTTTTTTCAAAATTTTTGTAGTTATTTTGATACATTTTTTCAGACTGATTTTAGATTCTTTTCTATTGCTAGAATAGTCATAGAGTTCTATTCATATTCAATTTTAAAAATACTATCAGATTTCGAGAGGTTGAATGTTCTTATCTAAGTATACATCTCTCCAAAAAATTAATAAACCTAATACTTGCACATGGAGAAGCAAACAGTACAGGAGAGCATAAAATGAAAAATAAGCCTTTCTTTCAGACTCAGTCCCTGAATTTGTAACTGCCTAATAATATGTTATGTATATGTGCTAGAGAGTTTTAGTATTTATATAAATGTGCTTTAGAACACCTCTCTCCTTTTCTTTTATACACAGTATTGTGCACTAATACTATTTATTTTCATGCATTTTTTCCTGTCTCATAATCTATCATGGAAATCTTTCCATAAGAAATTCTGATGATTTACTTCATGTATTTGTACAGGCTTCATCATCTAATTAATTACTCCCTTATCGATGGGCATTTTGATTATACCAATTTCTGTTTTTAATTGTATAATATTTCATAGACTTCCTATGTTTTATCTTTGTATTATTATATATATTTCTATCATAAAAGTGATTTATAGCCATGGAATTGCTGGGTCAGAGGCTGAAGATTTTCAGGTGAGAGATATTTTCAGTTTTCTCTTGAAAGATTTTGAACCATCATTAAAGTCCTTTTAGTGTATGCATATGTCTGCTTCCCAGCACCAACTCTGGACTTTATCGTCTGTATTTTATTTTTGCCACTTTGATTGTTTTGCTGTTTTAAAAATCATGAGTGAAGTTGAATCTACTTTAGTATGCTCATTATCTGTTTATTTTTTTTTTTTTAAGCATTTACCATGGGCAAAACACTGTTCTAAGTGGATTATATGTTCATTTAATGAATTATTTCCTCTTATTATTTGCTCATTTTAAAAATGTTTTTTTTTTTAAAGATTTATTTATTTATTTATTTGACAGAGAGAAATCACAAGTAGACAGAGAGGCAGGCAGAGAGAGAGAGGAGGAAGCAGACTCCCTGCTGAGCAGAGAGCCTGATGTGGGGCACGATCCCAGGACCCTGAGATCATGACCTGAGCCGAAGGCAGCGGCTTAATCCACTGAGCCACCCAGGCGCCCCTAAAAATGTTTTTTATTAACTTCTTCTTCTTTTTTTTTTTTTTTTTTTGATTTTTATCTATTTATTTGACAGAGAGAAATCACAAGTAGGCAGAGAGGCAGGCAGAGAGAGAGAGAGGAGGAAACAGGCTCCCTGCCGAGCAGAGAGCCCGATGCGGGACTCGATCCCAGGACCCTGAGATCATGACCTGAGCCGAAGGCAGCGGCTTAACCCACTGAGCCACCCAGGCGCCCCGATTAACTTCTTAAGAGCTTATTGTAATCAAGGAAATTACTTTTAGTTACATGTATTGCAGATTTTTATGTCACTTAATACCTATTTTTAATGATTATGTATATATTTTACCCAGTTTTAGATTTTTATGTAGTCAGATGATGTTTTATAATTTTCTTCATCTTAGTCTTTTCAGATTTGGTTAGGCTTATTGCTATTTGTTTGCTGTAATCATCACAACAGCCTTATGGAACAGCTATAGTTATTTTTGATTTACCGATGAGGGAACTGAAGTACAAGGGGTTAGCTTGCCTAGGATTAGACTACTGGTGAGGGCAAAGTCTGGATTTGAACCCAGGCCTCTGGCTTCATATCCTTTTCATTTGGTCTCTGTTGATGCTGCCTTTCCCCCCCCCAAAAGCATTGCTTATGGTTTTATGTGTTATGTGGCTACTCTTAATTGTATTTGCTATTTAGTAACACGTATTTTATGCTGTGTGTCATATAATTTTTTAAGGATTATAACTCATAATATTATGTTTGTTTTTAAAACAAACAACTATTAGAAAAGGTAAAGTTGTTGTGGATAATAAAATGGACTATAGTGAAGAAAAAGGCTTTGTCCTCTCAGGTAGATATATAATGAATACCACTTTACACCTTGTAAATAAATTATTCACATTTCTCTGTAATTCTACCTGTGTTCAAAATTTGCACTTATAATCTCTTGAAAAAGTTTTTTTTTAAAAAGCTTCTTTAAATTTTTTTAATCAGTCTTTTTTTTTTTTTTTTTTGGTAGGATCACATATTGAATGTAAACTACAGTTTGCAATTTTTGGCAGCATGCTCTATGATCTTGTTTCTCTGACTGACTGGAGTGCGAAGGTGTATGTGGGTTTTTACCAGAGAATATGTAAACCTACACAATAAAAGTACTATTCTTATAGAGCACTTTTTCTACTAAAAGATTGGGGGTGTGTGTGTAACATTGATTAATTTAATTGCTATACCTATAGAAAGTATTTCTGTTAAAACTAAATGGTTCTCAAAATCAGAGGCAAAGAATTTCACAATAATGGTCTCCACCCTAGACATCCTGATGGTATATTCATTTAGTGGAAAGGTTTCAGGAGTGCTTGATTGTACTTGAAGTCATTTGGTGTCTTGGAATGTTGCGAAATTAGTGAACTAACCAACATCAAATGGTCAGTAAAGTTGAGAAAGAGCCATCACTTTTCAGTTGCTTCACTACCAAATACAAAAATCCATGAATGTATTTTTAGAAAAATTGTATTGCTATCCAGTAGCAGAGAAGTATCTTTGTATAGAAAATTAAATCAGAAAGAACATACGTTGTTCTTTTGGTTTTACTGTCATTTAAACTTGATTGAAGAAGAAGCATAGCAGTTGGTAGAATGGCATAGTTCTCAGGTTTTCTGATTCCTGTTTAAGTTTCTTGATTTATCACTATATTTGTTGTTCTTTCAAGCATGTTCAATGCACCTTCTCTGTAAAACTGTAGATTGCAATTTTTCTGTAAGTTGGCTAATTACTTTTAGAATAAAGAATTCACTTAAAATAGAAAGTAAATTCTTCATGATAAGAGAAGAAAACCCAATTTCTATTTTCAGATTTCTTCAGTTTTGCTTTAGTAGAAGATGAACTGGAGTAGGAATTAAAGAGTTGGAGATGACTGGTTTTTTTGAATGGAGGGCTTATTGATGGGATACAAAGTATTACTGAAATTGTGTTTTGGGGGAAAGAAACTATAAACTGAGGCTTTTTAAAGAACCAGCTTCTTACTTTTCTGTTCTTGCTATTTTAGGGGGAGAGATTGCTTCTTTTGAGGGTAGAGATTGCTTCTTTTGAGGGTATAACTTCTGATGTCATGAAGAATATTACTCAGTTAAGAATTTTAAAAATTTTATATCAAGTAAATGATAGCTGAGTCCAAATTGCAATGACAAAAGAAATACAAGAATAAGAAAAAAATCCATAGCAACTCTGGAAAACAGGAAAGGATGTAGTCAGAAAATGTGGGCAGTTTTGAAAGATGGGACTGACAAGATTTGATTACTAAGAACCACTAGTACTAAACAGCCTGTAATTCAGCATGGCAAAAATATTTGGTTTCTGAATAGGAAATATACTCTCTTTTTTAATAGTTCAGAAATTCACCCAGGTTAGGGGCACCTGAGTGGTGCAGTCACTTAAGCATCTGACACTTGGTTTCAGCTCAAGTTGTGATCTCATGGTCATGAAATCAAGCCCCGTGTTGAGCTCCATGCTCAGTGTGGAGTCTGCTTGAGATTCTCTCTCCTTCTCCCCTACTGCTTGTTGTCTCTCTCTCTAAAATAAATCAGTTAATTAAAAAAAAAAAAATTCACCCAACTTAGAGATGGCAGGGCTAAGGCAGAGAAATGGCCCTGTGGGAAATACTAAGGTAATTAGAAGATCGGAATCAGTGAACCTTGAAGAAAAAAACTGTCCACTAGTTTCTCTCTTTTGCTCCATTATGTGCAAAATCTACCCACAAAGTCCTACAGCCTTATATTTTGGGCATAATGGAAGTAGGGGAGACAATTGAAAATAAATTAGTAACTTATACCAGCCATCAGTATTGAAAAATCTAAATCTTAAATAAAGATCTTAAGAAAAGATGAAGGTAGTGATGAAATACTGGATATTTGAGGAACATTAGCAATGCTAAAGAGAGAACTCATACTTAGATAAGCAAATAGTTTAGAAATCATAGTTAATGTAAATAAAGTAGCAAACTGAAAATTTATAATTAGAATTGAGAAAACATTGAATTGAGAAGGGAACAGTGAAAACGTCTTCACAGTTAAAAATATGATTGCCAAGTAAAATCCCTAGGCACCAAAAATATAGAAGGTACTACAAATCCAGAGTTCTGTTCTGTTTTCAGAACACTTGTTGACCTAGAGTCTTGCATTTAAAAGTCTCATGGATTTGAGAGGAGAGATCTTTGGGCTTCCATTAGATGAGGAATTGGAATTGAGGCCTTTGTATAAGGCCACAGTTCTTCAAGATAAGGCTTTAATGAAAGAGAGCCTAGAAAATTAAATTTAACTTCCAGCCGATAACATCAGAGAAGTTTTCTTCTCTTGGCATTTGGATGTAAGACTGAAAAGTCTCCTCTAAAGATTTGTGAGCATAAGCCTGCCTCCATGTTGGTTTGCAATTCCAATTTATATTACCTTCCTAGTTCAGGAAAATGTAGTTAACAGAAAATTATTTTAAAATAATGAAATATTGGTATGCTACAAAGCATTGAACATAAACAAAGTTAATACTTAGGGGGATGGACCTTAAAGATATCATGTTAGTATATATATATATATGTGTGTGTGTGTGTGTGTCTATATATATATATTTTATATGTACACATATGTATAGAGTCTAAATTGGGGGATTAAAAACATAAGCAAAGAAAAATAAAAACATGAGCAAGGAACAAAATACTATCAAGAAACACCAGGAAGATTTACAAATGAATAAAACATTTAGAAATTAAAAATTGAAAATAAAAAAATTAAAAAAAATACTGAATGGCTTAAATAGATTAAACCTAGCTGAAGAGAGATTTAATAAACTTGAAGAGAGCTGAAAAAAAACAGATACAGAAACAGGAAAGAGACTGTAGAGGTAGAAGAGTAAACATGTCTGAATCTGTGAAGTTGGAGTTTAGAAAAGTAGAATGAAGAGACTGAGGAGGAGAGTCCATATCCAAAAAAGGAATGACTGAGAATTTTCCAAAATTAAACTATGTGAATCATTAGACTGAAAAAACAGTAAATCCAGAGAAAGGAAAATAACTGGATATTACTAAAAATAGGGAATTTAAAAGTAGGCAGAAATAGATTATTTCTAAGAGCCTAAAAATTAGACTGGTAGTGGAATTCTAAACTGTAACAATGGGTGCTGGAAGTCAGAATTCGGTCTTCAAATATTGAAAGAAAACAGTTTTCCTAGAAATAGTAGCTAGCAAAATTACTCAAAAATATTTGTAATATATTTTTAGACAAGTCAGATAAAAATGTAGAAGTCCGAGTATGCTGTGTTGGTGAGCATGTGGAACAATGAAAATTCTTAACTTGCAGAAGTAAAATTATCCACCTAAATTTTTTTTTTTTTGAGTGGGGAGGGACAGAGAAAGAGGGAGAGAAAGTGATATGGGGTTTGATCTCATGACCCTAAGATTATGATCTTGAGCCAAAATCAAAAGTTGGACGCTTAATTAACAAGAGCTATTCAGATGCCTTATAAAACCACTTTTTAGAGTAGTTTGGCAATATTTAGTGAATTTGGATGTGCATTTCCCCAACAACCCAGTAATTCTACATGTATATGTGTATATACCTTAGTATTATTTATTCATCTGTTTTGACCATGACAACTGAAATCAAATTTTTAGGAAACAAAATTTACTATTGCTCCATACAGTACACTTTGGTCTGTATGCTTTATCACTTTGTTCATTTTCTTCCTTCCTCACCTCTCCCTCTTGTCTCCCTCTCTTTAATGCTCTTTGTGACCTTGACCTACTAAGGCAATTTTATTGATGGATTAAGAGCCATACATATAAAAACATTGCCATAAAAAAATTAACCCATAAGTTCAAAGAGACAAGGATAAGGATGTTCATAACAGCATTGTTTGCCAGAGTGAGAAATTGGAAGTAATCTTAAGCCCTAGTAAGTGGAGAGTGGATAAATAAGCTGGTATATCCATGTAAGGACTTTTAGCTATAAATCACAATAAATCAGTGAATTGTATCCATTTTCAATGGATACCTTTAGAAATATGTTGAGTACAGAAAGCAAAGTGGAGAATACTATGTAAAGTATAATTATGATATGTAACTTAAAAATGCAGAACACTATTATAGCTATAGTTTTGTAGCTATATATATATAAATAGAAATATATAATGAAATCCATGAAAATGATAGACACCAAACTTAGGTTATCTCAGGGAGGAAAATAAAGGTATTTCTGTTATCTAGATAACATTTTTTTCTTAAGCTGGGTGGTGGGTACAAAGATGTTTATTAAATAATATCTCAAATCCTTTGTATGTCTAAAATATTTCCTGGTAAATTTTTTAAAAAGAGAAGTAGCAATATTGAGAGTCAAATTGAGATTTCTTTCAAACAGTAGAGCAAAAATGTTGAACATTGAGAGAAAAGTTTGAGAACATATAACATCGATCCAGATCAGTTTCTGTGCAATAGGAATTCCAGAAATAAAAAAAATATGATGCATATTGCAGAAGCAGTAGATAAAATGGCAGAATAAAATTTTCCTGTGCTGAAGAATGCTATCAAATAAGATATACTAGAATCCAATTTCTGGTAAAATTGAATAATGATTAAACCTCCGAATTCCAGGAATCAAAAGAAAATCAAGTTTTCAGATAGAGAAGACAGGCTTATCCTTACAGAAGAAAAAATCAGATTGGCACCCGATTTTTCCTATGCAACACTGACTAGTAAGAAACAATGGAATTCTGAGCTAAAAATATGGTATTCTGAGATAAAAATATGTGGCAGAAGTATTAAGTATGAAGGCAAAATATGTGAACTGTATCTGAAATATAACTAATAAATTTCAAATAAGTGAATACATTATTTGGAAGGACTTAAGCAAAATGAATCAGCATAGAGAATTCTGGATGAAATAAAGTATACAATAAACATTGATAAACAGAAGTAATCAACACGCCAAAAGCCAATCAGTGAAACATGGTTAAATATAAAAAATTGTTAATAATGTACTTTGAAGTATATAACTTGAAAGAAAATGTTCTAAATAAAACAGAGTATTACAGAAACTATTACAACTAGGGGATACAATTCTAGATGACTTGATAATAAAAAAACTTGTGCTCTAGTAGTTGGGTGTGGGCTAAAAGGGGAGAAAATACCCTATGCAAAGAATTTCTATTCATAGAATTGCAGGAGATACTTTTCATTTGATATTTATGAAGAATTTTAGGTGTACATGATGTTGAAAATTTGAGAAGACTTGCTAAAAGATGGCAAGTGATCAATTCTCCCAACCATCTCCATGTCTGTTTGAAGTGGCTGAAATGTATTAAATTAAGCCTGTAACAGCATTGGGAAGCAAGAAAGAGTGACAGTTCTGTAGGAGATTTTGGGGATTTCCCTGAAAATAGAAAGCAGATGGAATGAGAGGGACAGAGAAACAGGAGCAGAGAAAAACACAACTGAAACTGAGAAGCTTCTCCTCAGTGGACCTCAAGAAACTACATTTGTGCTAACAGTTCCAAAGAATTGGGGTGGTCTGTGGGGTAATCATCAGAGGACCTAATTTAAAAACTCCACCCTCTGAGTTCTGCCTTTATTTATTATGGAATGATTGTTAGCAGGGGTATTTATCTCTAGGATAGAGTCTTAGCTTCTGTTTTGCAGATCGTGATTCTGGAGAAGGCTTCTGATAAGTGTGTTGTGATTGGAGAGAGTAACAGAGCCTGTAAACTCTACCAAGAACAGAGAGTGGAGGAAGGGAAAAGACAGAATGGTTCCACACATGTGAGATACATGAGAAAGCATTCCATCCTAAAAGTAAAATCTTCCATATAAGTTGGTAGTCTTGGGGGATCTAGTCCATAACCTGTTTTATGATCACACAACCTAAATTAAAATTTGCTTTTGATATCCTCTGTCCAGTCATATTCAGCTTGAAATCAGTTCTCTCATTCAGCGAAGATGCCTTAAGAGAGGAACAGACCTATAGACTGACAGGAGAAATCCAGGCCAGTTAGATAGCTCTGGAATACCGTTCATAAATTGGAATACCAAAAACCACCAGAAAACCAACAATACAAATAGAAGATGAACTAAGAGAAAAACTAATCTCTGGAGAATGGGAATGATTCAAGAAGTAGATGGAATTTAAGTTTAATTCATACTGCCGAGAGATTTAAGAAGCTAAAACAGCTGAAAAAATAAATGAAGCTGTTCTGAAAGAAACAATCTGCAGAGTTCTCAGATTGTTAAATTCAAAGGAAGGGCTGAAAGCTAAATTCATGATTTAGAAGTAAAGTTGGGGAAACATCCTAGAACCTAAAGGTTAAAAAGATAGAAAATGAAAATACTGAAGAAAAGATGGAGATTGAATATTAAGTTACATGGTTCATGAAAACCAGGTATTTCGATTTCCAGAGGAGATAAGAGGAGGGGGAAGAATGATTTAAAAAATAAATAAATGAGGCACAATACCCAGAAGCCAGGAAGTGTTATATGAATATTATAAAAGATGCGTGAGGTTGATACTGATGTGAAATGATAGATGGTCAAGTTATATCAAGTGAAGAGAAGTTTTAGAACAGTATGGATAGTATGATACTTGTCAGAAATCATGCAAGTTTAAATATGTACAAAAAAGATGAAAGGATATGAAGTAATGGTTTCCTTTTGAGAAAATGATGGAGTAATGATAGAATACTTCTCAGTTTTCTTAAAACATAATGTTGTTTTGTAAGGAGCATATTTTTATTTTAAAAATAAAGCACTAAAAATTATGTTGGAAAAGAAGGGAGAGCAACACGAGGGTAACAGTTGTTACCTAATTTACACACAGTCTCAGGTGCATAGTTCTTTGTAACATGAATTCTTTGTTTTTTATAGCAACCATCTCCTTCCCTCACTATTTCCAGACTTACAGAAGTGTATTTTCACACACTTCTCTGAACCTTCTTTTTCACCCAGAGTATCAGGGTGGGGGTGGATGATTCCGTCATTGCATATGGATTTTATGAGAGATGGTATATATGTAGAAAATACCTTAAAGTAAGGATATCATCTGGGTATTCTTTATTAATAATTGATAGTATCAATCCAGCATCTTTTTTTTTTTTGCTAAGATTTTATTATTTATTTATTTATTTGTCAGAGAGAGAGAGAAAAAGAGAGGGCACAAGCAGGCAGAGGCGGAGAGAGAACAGTCTCTCTGCTGAGCAAGGAGCCTGATGTGGGACTCCATCCCAGGACCCTGGGATCATGACCTGAGCCAAAGGCAGTGACTTCAGTCACTGAGCCACCCAGGCGTCCCTATCACTCCAACATCTTTAAAGTGAGTCAGATATAAATAATGAACACTAAGGGAAAAATCAGGAGAATGACTTATTTACAATTTTGAGGTATATCCTGGTGGGATTTTTTGAGTTGAGAGTAGGATTTGCTCAGTATCAGAATAGTAACATGTGAGTATAATCACAGAGCTGTGAATTGTGTTCTGGACCACCTGAAGGCCTCCATCTTTTTTGTGAGGAGATGGATATGATCCTTGATCTCAATATGCCACATCTACTATAAACTTCTGAACCCTCCACCATCATTCAGGATGCATCTCTAATGGTTGAAGAAGTGGTGGAGGATGACATGGGAGAGAGTGCCTGAGGATCCTTGCCTGGGACAAGTTATGGAAAGAAAAATCTTACAGGTATTCTTCTTATCTGTGTTACTTGGTTGCTGTGTTTTTATTGGATAAAATAATTTTTTTTCTGGGTGGAGTGGGGAGTAGTTAAAGGGGAGTGGGAGATGGGAGGGTTGGAGTGGAACAGTCTTCTTTTTTGTGAGGGGTGGTAGAAAACATAGGAAAGAATATCAGCATCTTTCTGTCTCTTTTTCTGCTCTTGCACAACTTTTGTTGTCATCTTCACAACAAAGGAAATTGTATTAGTGTTCTTGAATCACAGACTTCTATGGTGATAAGATTCACCGGGAACATTTAGGTACACAGCATGCCAGCATGATAGTGTTAGCTAGCAGCACCTTTTAGAAACTAATGGAAAGTGTTTAGATTTGTGAACTGTATTGAGTTTTAAATATTTTGAATATATGCTTAAAATTTTTATTTGTAATTAATTTGTCAGTCATCTTTTCTTTGGTTATGTTAGTTGATTATTTAACCATTTGACACTGATTTATTTCTATGGCATAAAGATGTTCTTAACACTGCTATGGACTTAAGTAGTTGATTAACTGGAGCTCCTTAAGTCTTAAAATGCTAGATTTCCCTCTAGAATAACAGAGACTTAAGCCAAGAGCTCAGTAAGTGGCTTCCAAGATAGCTCTAGTTCCAGTGCAGCTTAAAAATATTGCAAAAAGATATTTTTCTTTAATTCATATGTCAGGGAATTTCATAGAGATTTTCTAGATATTATTGAAGTTTTAGAAATGGTATCTTCAGTTATAGTGTTGATAGTTTATAATTCTGTTGTGCTTTTAAAATGATAATATAAGAAGTGTGCATGAGTATGTGGGGGGAAGTCGTTTCTGAAAACATAGAGCATTTGGAACATATACCTGTAACAAGTAAGTGGATATGAGCAAAGATATGTCAATAAAATTGGCCTAGATAAATAAGTGAAACGAGAGCATATTGTTACGGTTTTTTTTCCTTTCTTTTTTTTTCAATGAAAATAAGAAATGTTGCTCTTAAGAATTTTGTATTTTCTCTTTTTTTATTTTTATTTTTTCTAGCTTGGGCACTAGGAAAGGAGCTCTTTTATGCCATCTTGTCTGCCAGTCTATTTGAATCAAGAAAGACTCATTGAAGACTCCTTTGAAAAGAATGTTTTGAAGAAGGAAAAAGAAATACTGTTGAGAGAAGGCAAACAGACCTAAAGGGTGATAGAAGCATATATTTTTGTTGTGTAATGACAACAGGACTTCATAGAATGAACATGGAGAGCTGAGAAGGGAGAAAGTTCAGAAATGACTGAATTCTGTTGGTCTTGATGAAAAATGCTGGCCCTCTACTAATGTGGAAAGACAGTTGAAGTTTATGTTTGGTCCCAGGACTTTATTGTCTCTTCTGTATACAGTTCTCATAAACTGTTCTCATGTTCAGAACCACCTCTTTGTCCTCTGTGAATGATGGCAGTTTTGCTTCCAAGGATGAATGAAAATATCTAATGTTTGCCAAAACCTAAAAAGTACAGTATTTATCATTAGAGCTTTTGCAGGATACCCCTCTTGTATTTTAAAATTCTGTAGTGCTTAAAACCAACCATTGTAGGGTAATTTTAATCAATAATACTAGATATTTCAAGATGAAGTATGATGATTCCTGATCATACTGTACAGTGCTCTCCAGTGTGATATCCATGGACTGCTTGATGAAACTGAAACTCTTTTTTGCACATAGTAATTATGCTATTTATGGTGTGTCATGATTTCCTGTTTTCCTTGAGATTTTAATAGACCTTATTTTACTGTATATGTCAAAATAAAAAATTTAGAATAGTATAATGTTGTAATATGGATATTGATCTTGTATTTTATTGTTTTGTTGTAAACTCTGATCCTAAATGATGGTTTTCAAGAGGAGGACTGTTTTTGAACTTAAAATTGGTTGTTTCAGTTCTCCAGACCAGTGATATGAATTATGAACTTTGTTTCTGATCCTTCAGTCTTTCCTTATTTTAAGGACTTTTAGACAGGTTGTGAACCATCTTGAACATAAATATCTCAGTCTTCAAGAATGTGTGCTCTTTAGCCTTTTTCCAAGAGATTTCTTGATTAAAAGTCCATCTCATATGCTGGGTTCTCTCATGAGTGCCTTCTTTTTTTTTTAAAGATTTTATTTATTTATTTATTTGTCAGAGAGAGAGAGAGAGAGAGAGAGCGAGAGCAAGCGAGAGCGAGCACAGGTAGACAGAGTGGCAGGCAGAGTCAGAGGGAGAAGCAGGCTCCCTGTGGAGCAAGGAGCCCGATGTGGGACTCGATCCCAGGACACTGGGATCATGACCTGAGCAGAGGCAGCTGCTTAACCAACTGAGCCACCCAGGTGTCCCTCATGAGTGCCTTCTTATTAATTCAAAGTGAATGTGTGTATTTATAAGGGTATCACTTTGTTTTACTCTGATAGTAAATTGTACATGTTTATTATTGCATTTCTTATAGTGGCAAAAAGGTATGGATAACTAATGCATGTAAAGAGGGAGAATGGTTGCAGTGGAACACTGTGGAGCTCTTAAAAAATAGGTTCTCTCTCCTCATTTTAAGTTATGTCTGATATTTTAATAAGTGAAAATTGATTATAGTTCAGTATTCTATTTAAAAAAACATATACACATGCTGTGTATATGTTTCTTTAATTTTTATTATGTTATGTTAGACACCATACAGTATGTCATTAGTTTTTGATGTAGTGTTCCATGATTCATTGTCTGCATATAACACCCAATGCTCCATGCAACCTGTGCCCTCCTTAATATCCATAACAGGCTTACCTATCCTCCATCCCCCTCCTTTCCAAAAACCCTTAGTTTGGTTCTCAGAGTCCATAGTCTCTCATGGTTTGTCTCTCATTCTGATTACCCTCTTTCTCCTAATGTCCTCCATGCTATTTCTTGTGTTCCACAAATAAGTGAAACCATATGACAGTTGACTTTCTCTGCTTGACTTACTTCATTTAGCATAATCTCCTTCAGTCCCATTCATGTTGATCAAAAGTTGGGTATTCATCCTTTCTGATGCCTGAGTAGTATTCCATTGTGTATATGGACCACATCTTCTTTATCCATTCATCTGTTGAAGGGTATCTTGGCTTTTTCCAAAGTTTGGCTATTATGGACATTGCTGCTGTGAACATAGGGTGCATATGGCCCTTCTTTTTACTACATCTGTATCTTTGAAGTAAATATACAATAGTGTAATTGCTGGGTTCATGCTGTATATATTTTAAGTAAAGAAAGGTATAATTATATTGATGCATAGCATGGAAGATAAAGAATGAATAGAGAGGATCATTTCCTTTTCATATTTTTGTATTATCACATTGGTTTTAGTGAAAGTGTTACTTTATAATCTCTGAGGAAGAATTTAAAAATTACAGGAAAAGTATTTAAGTGTAGTTTGTATTTTATCACTTGATAGAATGATAATTAGAAATAATGCTTACAGTGGTCAGTGATATATATACTTTGTTATTACTGTGCAATGAATTAAGGAGGATGTGATACTGATTATGATACTTGGGAACAGCAAGATAGAAGCTATGTTTACCTATAGGAGATAAGAGTGAACTTTAGTATAGACATCTGACATGTGGTCAAAATTATTATAGGCACTAGTTTCAGTTGAACCTTTCTCTCCTCAGCCTCAACATTTGAGAACTTTAATTGAATTTATTTATATCCTTTCTCTCTACCCCTTCCCAGAAGAGAGCAGGCAAAAGAGGAGCATCCAACAGTATAAAGAGGAAAAAGGTGAATACTTTTAAATACTGTTCTGGAAAATACACTGACTAGAACCTTGCTCAGATCAAAACTTTTCTGGGCCTGTGATTACCTAGCTGTAAAATAAGGAGTTTGGACTTACACATACTAAGGGATCGCCTGGAAATAGGATTACATAATAAAGAATCTCTGTGTAATAGAGAAGTTATTTTGTTTTATTTATTATTTAATTTTAATTTTTTAAAAAGATTTTATTTATTTATTTGACAGAGATACAGTAAGAGAGAGAACACAAGCAAGAGGAGTGGTAAAGGGAGAAGCAGGCCCCCACAGAGCAGGGAGCCTTATGTGGGGCTTGATCCCAGGACCCTGAGATTATGGCCCGAGCCGAAGGCAGATGCTTAATGGCTGAGCCACCCAGGCTCCCCAAGAAGTGATTTTAAAATGTCATATTTCATTTTCCAACAAAGATGAATAACTTTATTTTTGGGGAGATGGCATAGTTAATATAGTGATACATATGGATGTGAAGTTGGACATTACTTTGGTTAGGTAGAATATTAGAATATTTTTAAGACCTGATAACTCTTACATAAGTTATTACAGTAGCAAATATCTAGGGCTGTTTTAGACCTTCATAGTTAACATTATGATTTTTATAAGTTTTAAAGTATGACAAAAATCAACAAAGTGGCACTTAGCAGATATGGAAGTTGTCAGGAAATAGTTCGTTATCCTGATATTGAAGGAAAGAAAAACCTTACATTTATTTTGTATTGTGCCCATGGAATTGTATGTGTGAATTTTAAAAAGTTAACCAGCTTCCTGGTGAAAAAACCATGAATTTTACTCTTAAACTTCTCATTATGTCAATTCACTGAACCTATTTTTCATAGATATGGGTTCTGTTTTTTTTTTTTTCGTTTTTGTAGCTACCAATTCTCTTGGCCTCGGCTTGAATAATTATATATTTCTGTTGGTTATCATCTTAAATAAATTATATTACTATATTTTTCTCATTTCCCCTAGATTATCAAAAGTTTGTATGATATTTTCTATGTTTTGAATAGTTTCATATTATAATCACATCTGTAACTTGTTTATGTATAACATGAACTGTGAACTGATTATGAGTTGTAGTTCTATTTGCCATTTATACATTTCAAAAGACATCTACTATTTGGCTTTCATTATAACTCACAGTATTACTGTAGAGATTGGAAGAGACAGTAATTAGAAACACTTTGGAAAACTGTTGATTATACAAACATAAATTGTTATTTTATTCACTGGTTAGAAAAGATTAGAGTGTGTTTATGTTTTTAAAGGCTGAGAATGCTTTGCAAATCACTAGTTTATGCTAGGTGCAATGGAATTGCCAGTTTTATGAATAGCAGTGTTTTGTTTGATGGAGAGAGAAAATTGAGATGATTTTACTTGATGATTGACTGACTCTACCAGTATTATATAGTAAGATGTGGAAATATGGTAGGACATACAAAAATTTAGGAAAAGTGACAAATTTCAAATTCCACCAGTAGACTTTCACAAATAGTTAACTTTGTTTACAAGTAACTCTGAAAATACCCAAAATTATTTCATGATTGAGATCTCAAAGTATGACCATAAGGTATCAAATTTAATATACTTTTGTTTCTAAGTCAACTTAGCTAAAACTAAACTGCTTATCTTATTTTGAGCCTATTCACATTTTACCCTTGATTTGGAGAATGACCCTTCCATCTGTCCAGTTATCTCAAGTTATCATTTACTATTCTCCAATAACACCTACTTCTGGCAGGTCCTCAATTACTAAGGTTTCTTTTTAAAAATGTCTTATCTATCATCTTTGCCTCTAATCTGAGATAGGCTGTAAACCTTTTCATTTGGATTATGGCAGCCTCATAACTTGTCTACCTACCTTTAAAGTCTTGCTGCATATTATCATACCGTTCTCAAAACAATATTTCTAAGGGTAAATCTGATCAAACCACTGTCTTGCCTACTACCCTTTAAAAGTACTTCTTTGATTAGGGCCTAAGCTCATACAAAGTACCTCTTTATGATCCTGTAAAATCTTTGGAAGCACATAACCTTGGTTCACATTCCTGCTCCACCCTTATCACTGTGTGACTTCTAGGAAACTTAAACTTCCTTCGATTGCTCAGCTTGTAAAAGGAGGATGATCATTATATCACCTCCCTTGTAGGATCATTGTGAGGATTTTACACATGTGAAAGTGCTTAGACTTTGCCTGGCACATAGTGTTTGTTACCTGCTGTTAAAATTACTTCTCAGCCTCATTGCTCTCCGCTGTCCCTACTCTGTGTATTTAGAATTATCCAAAGCACTTCTTGGACTTTATTGTAACTGGCTATTTACTTTTCTGTTTCACTACATTGAAAGCTTATCTAATATAGATGAGCTGCCTCATTTTTCATTATGTTCCCTGTGCTCTGTATTGTACCTGGTATTTTGCATGTCTTCATGCAACGAATTAATCCTTGTAGGTCTTGAGAGATAGGAACATGTATGATATATATTGAAAAATTATTCTGTATCTTGGGTTTCTACAGAACTTTTTTAACCTGGGATTTTAAAAAAATTTTCTAAAGATTTTATTTGTCAGAGAGAAAGGAGGGGAGCAGCAGGCAGAGTAGGCAGAGAGAAAAGCAGGCTCCACATTGAGCAAGGAGCTGGATGCAGGACTCAATCCCAGGACTCTGGGATCATGACCTGAGTTGAAGGCAGCTGCTTAACCATTTGAGCCACCCAGGTATCCCTAACCTGGTATTTGTATGTCTTCATGAAATATTGGCAGAAAGAATCCTGGTAGGTCCTAAGAAGAGATTAGAGTGTATACAAGATACATATTGAAAATTTATTCTGTATCTTAGGTTCCTAAAGAACTTTTTAAAGCACTGTTTTTTTATTTCATCTAGCATGGTGCTTGGCTCTTAACAAGTGCTTAATTAGGGTTGAATTACATGATTAATTTGAAATAAAAAAATCTAAAAATGGATGAAACAGTGGGTGTGGGATATAGTTGTTATGGTGGAGATGTCATCAGTTTTCAAGTTCCATTTCCACTCTAGCTGAGGAGAAAGAAATTCTGTACTACATATCTCTTGACCCTGGCAGTCTCCTTGTATTAAGCATTTATGTGAGTTTTTTCTTTCTTTTTTTCTTTGTTTCTTTTCTCAGTAAATTTCCATTTTGGTTCCCTTTCCTTAGCCCAGTGCACAGGTGGGCTTATGAGTACTTCCTAGTTGTGAAATGACTTGGTTTTATGAACCATTGATGAGCTAAGGAGATGCAAAAAAAGAAAGGTGAATCACTGAAAAGAAATAAGAAGCTTCTCTTCCCTTCTGTGTGTAAAAGATATACATTTTCTTTAGTAGTGAGTTAAAATTGGAATAAGCTGATTTACTAAATTGCCAATTAGATGTCACACTCAGTAGTTGATTCTTTGTCTAGGCTGGGTATTAGATGCCATTTTTTTTTTAAAGATTTTATTTATTTATTTGACAGAAATCACAAGTAGGCAGAGAGGCAGGCAGAGAGAAAGAGAGGAGGAGGCAGGCTCTCTGTGGAGCAGACAGCCCGATGCGGGGCTCGATCCCAGGACCCTGGGATCATGACCTGAGCCGAAGGCAGAGGCTTTAACCCACTGAGCCACCCAGGCGCCCCTTAGATGCCATTTAGATTGAATTAGTCTCTGAGATCATTGAAAAACTTGAAAAGTCATTTGTTAACTACTGGTTGTAGATGTTTTTCCTGTTAAAATTGATATTAATTTTTATTATCATGATTTACTTCCACATTCAGTGTGTTCCTCATTTAATAACATAAGCAAGTGGAGTTGATATGTAAATTATATATCAATATAGCTGTTAAAAAATAAGCAGATATAATTCCATTAATTTTTTTTTTTAAAGATTTTTAAAAATTTATTTATTTGACAGAGAGAAATCACAAGTAGATGGAGAGGCAGGCAGAGAGAGAGAGAGAGGGAAGCATGCTCCCTGCTGAGCAGAGAGCCCGATGTGGGACTCGATCCCAGGACCCTAAGATCATGACCCGAGCCGAAGGCAGCGGCTTAACCCACTGAGCCACCCAGGTGCCCCAATAATTTCATTAATCTTAATGTAATTCTTTCACTATTCCATTCAAGCACATTTTACCTTAAAATCAGAATAAGGGATTTAGTTAAACTATATTATCTACAAATTCATTTTTCAAAAGCAGTCAAATACTCTTTCTCCTTTTCATTATTTTGCAAGTGGAGAATTTATAAACCCGACTTTTTTTTTCCTCTGAACGAGATAATTACCCTTCAATAGCACTCCTACTACTTTCTCATCCTTACAGATTAACTGTGGTTTCCAAATCACTACCTGGTCATTGTGCAGATTCACTTTGTGAAAGTTAAACCGTTCATATTGGTAAAGATTCTAAACACCTTTCACTCCCACCCCCACAACTGCATACATAAGCGGGCATTCACAATTATTATCAAAGGTAGCAATTTACTCCTACCTTGAAGCCTGTGCAAATAATCTTGTCTTGTCAAATGATTCCTTTGTATGATGAATTTTCATATTTCTAGAAATAGCTCAGGGTGACTCTTGCATTTAGTAGTGCTTTCTAATTAAATTATTAATCTTCCTTCAAATAAAATTGTCAGAGTTACCACCAGATTCTTTCTTGAAATAGGATCTCTAAGTTTAGCTTTCATTTGTTTACTTATGTTTATTTTTATTATAACAGTAAAGGAAAAAAAAATGTGTGTTTATTGCCTCCATGCAGAAACTGTCCTTGCTTTAAATAGAAAATACTGGTCTACTCCCTTAGGAGTGTTGACCCTCATTTACAGTTTAATTCAGTTAACAGTTTTTGAGCCCTTCTGCATTTGCTTCTGTTTCTTGGGATACAAAGTTGAATGAGATAAAAATTCTGACATCTAGGATTTTTAAAAAGTATGAAATGAAATGCAGTCCTTGATGAGGCCATAGGGACAAAGGAGAGAAAGGGATATGGTTGGGAGGACTTTATAGAAGAGATGATAACAAAGTTAAGACCTAAAAGAAGAGATCAATTTATGAGTGTGTGGATGAACACCAGGAAGTAGGGAAAAAAATGCCAAGAACCCGCCCCCCCCCCAAATCCAAGCCTTAAAGATGTATGGAGTTCTAGAGCCCTATTAGCCATTTCTAAGGGTTACGAGCTCTCTAAGAGCAAGTGGCAAGTGAGGCAGAAGGAGTCAGAGACCACCATTTTATGATAGGCAAATTAATTGCTTGTGAATTGCCTATGAAAATATACATTCTGCAAACTGGTGGTTATCAGAGGACAGATGGTTCAGGGGGTGGGTGAAATAGGTAAAGGTGATTAAGAGTACACTTACCGGGGCGCCTGGGTGGCTCAGTGGGTTAAGCCACTGCCTTCGGCTCGGGTCATGATCCCCGGGTCCTGGGATCGAGTCCTGCATCGGGCTCTCTGCTCAGCGGGGAGCCTGCTTCCTCCTTTCTCTCTCTGCCTGCCTCTCTGCCTACTTGTGATCTCTCTCTGTCAAATAAATAAATAAATTCTTAAAAAAAAAAAAAAAGAGTACACTTACCATGATGAGCACTGAGTAATGTATAGAATTGTTGAATCACCATATTGTGCACCTGGAACTAATATAATACTATTTTAATTATCTAGGAATTTAAAAAAAAATTCTGATTCAGTAAGTTAGGGGTAGGATCCTATGTCTGGTAGGTGAGGTGATGCTCCCAAGTGATACTGATGTTGCTGGTCCCCTATCCGCATTTTAAACAGCAAGGTTATAGACTATTCAGGAGTTTTGTCTTCTATGGTTGTTGAAGGAGTGATACCAAATTTTCATTTTAAGAAAATCTTGCTTTTAGGAGGCTGCAGAGTTAAAGCAGGTGTCTGACATTAGAAGTCTTGGCCATGTGTGGCCCCTTAACCTGTGGATAATGAAGGGAGAGGCACTTGAAGTGGTTAGTTTTGCACTTTACATCTTAGAGGTAATATTCTAGTACCAGTGTGATGGATGAATTGGAGAGAGGTAAAATGTAGGACTTGAATTTCAGATAGTCTACTAAGGCAGTGCTCTAAGTCCAAGTAATTAAGCCCAAAACTCCTTCAGGGGTAAGGCAGGTCAGATGATTGAGAAGTGGCAGTGGTATAAGGCTTCGAGAGGCACAGGTTCTGTGGTGAAAGGAAATACAGCATGTATTCCCCTCTCTCCCACAAGGAATCCACATTCAAAATTTTAAATACAGTTATGTTAACCAACTAAAACACACTTAATTTTGTGATGTCTGCAGTCAAATGCTCTACCACTGAGCTATACCCCCACAATTTTGTGATGTCTGGTTGAATCCAAGGTGGTTGGCAATGGTGACAGAAATAAAAATTGTTTGGAAAGTAGAATTTCTGTCTTGAATGACTGGATGGTTGTATTACCTGCTAAAGGGTAAGGGGGAATATATGAGGAATCACACACTTTTGATGAAAAGTGAGCAGTTGGGGGGCCTGGGTGGCTTAGTCATTAAGCGGCCGCCTTGGGCTCAGGTCCTGATCCTGGGGTCCTGGGATTGAGTCCCATATCAGGCTCTCTGCTCAATGCGGAGCCTGCTACCCCTCCCCCCCGCCTACTTGTGATCTCTCTCTCTCTCTGTCAAATGGATGAAAAAGATCTTAAAAAAAAAGTGAGCAGTTAGGCTTGGACATGTTGGATTCAAGATGCTTGTAGAATGGCTACTGTACAGTTGACAGAACTGAGCTGGAGGTTGAAATTTAGAAAGCCCTCTCTATGGTGGAGTAAAGATTCTCTAAAGAAAAAAGTTAAGATGAGAGAAGAGACCTCATACGGGGCTCTTAAGGAGTTCTAAATTTTTAACAATGGCCAGTGAGTGGATAGTCTTGTGGATGGTAAAAGAGAGTGATGGTTTGGATATGTTAGAGGCAAGGAATCAGTTTTCCAATAAGGAAGATTGTTCCGTTTGTGTCAGTTGCTATAGAGAGGTGCAGAAACAAAAAAGGCAGAGTTTTTCAGATTTGGTACAGAGCAACCACTGGCAAATCTGTCTAGAGCAATTTCAGTTGAGGCAGAACCTAGAAAACTGGATTACAGAGTGACGGAGGTAAGAAAGTACAGATAATGATTTTTTTTTTAGAATTCTTTGTCTCCTTTTGCCATTTGTTAAAGTTCCTTTCTCAAAGCTTAAATTTCTTACTAAATGATCTATTTCTAGGCTGCCTAATTGAAAATGGTTCTATATGGGATAAGTTGATTTTATTCATATAAATATGCTGGGAAAAGTCATAAGAATATAAGGTAGATGTGATTATTTTTAAGTTGGGAAGCTTCAACAAAGCTAATTTAGAAAAATAAGTTTTTATATTTATAGGGTTATTCATCTAACTTCACTGATTGTTACTTTAGGCTTTGTTGTGTGGAATCACACAACAAAGAAACACATGAGAAATATTTTCTACATGTCCTCATGTTAAAAAAGAAAAATCTTCCTTTATTTTCATGTCTATACATGCTTTAAACATACTAAAATTTATACAACCACAGGAAAACATTTTCTTTTTAGTACTTAAAAATGAACTTAAATGTTGAAATGCTTTACAGTTTTACCCTAGTCCTTTTTTCCTCTTAATTTGTTATTCATAGTCTTTGCAATGCCGCCCTCTAGTGATAGCTTCCCAAAATGCATTAATTGTTGAAAAGTCTGTCCTTTTTTTTTTTTTGTTTGTTTGTTTGTTTGTTTGTTTTTGGTTTTTTGACTCCCTGGTCTATGTCTTAGCATGCGTTGTTTGCTGTTCTCTTTTCCTGTTCCTCAGTTGAATGTGTGTGTGTGTGTGTGTGTGTGTGTGTATGTGTTACGGACTTCTTTCTCTCTTATAGTGGCATTAGGGAAAAATCCAAGAGCTTTGGAGCCAAAAATTTTGGGTCTGAATCATTAGACTTCTGTTTATCAACCTGTGCATAGGGCAAGTTATCTGTCTAGAGTTCTTCAGGGGAATGGATGGAAATGTCTTTTGTAAAACCTGCACAGCAAAGAGTAGGTGTTTACCATATACCAATTTTCTTTTCTACCCTCATTTTCCTGTTTTCATTGGTTACGTTAGGGGTCAATTCTCTTTTTTTCCCCCTCTGACTTCTCTTCTTATAGAGTATATCAGTATCATCATTGCCTATTTACTTGTCTGTATTCTATAACTTCTAGAGGCCAGGAATCATGTTAGGCTTGTGCGTGTTTCTTTTTCTTTTCTTTCTTTTTTTTTTTCCCCACATGCTTTAATAATTTTGTGCTTTTATTAAGTGGTTAATATCACAAGTAATGGAACTTGGCTTGCTTGGAAATGTTTTGTCTTTCATAACATTAAACAGTGTAAAAATATTTGGTGGAGGAACTAAGGAAAGGGGACAATAAAAAAACCCAACTTTTACAGCTTATCTATAACGAGCCTGGTGCTTTATATACATTATACAACTTAACTGAATCCTGACAATAACGCTGTGAGATAGATATTATAATCCACATCTTTCTGATGAAGAAAATCAAGATGTCTAAACTCACAGGGTTAAATGATATAAAACCTAGAGCCATATGACACTGTACCATCTTCCGTCTTAAAAGGCAAGTTGCACATAAGTCTCCAATATTGAACCAAGTAGCTGAAATCTCATGCTTATTGAATTACTATTTCACCTTAACCAAATTGCTTGCTTTACTTTCTCCATCCAAAATGTAGAAGTATTGGTTGTGAGTTATAGAAATCCAGTTCAGTATAACTTAAATTATTTTGTCATTAACAGATATTTATTGGGTGCCTACTGTCTGCAAGACATTGTTCTAGGCATTAGAGATTTGGTGGTGAGCATGATAGTCATGCACTGTGTAGTTAGTATATTGTCTACTTATCAGTATAGAAATCATTTGTAAACAAAAACTCTATATAATGATAGGCGTTATTGAGTGCTGTCAGGAACATTAAAGCAGGGGAAATAAGTAGTAAAGGACAAGGAAAGCCTTTTTTTTTTTAAGGTTTTATTTATTTATTTGACAGTCAGAGATCACAAATAGCAGAGAGGCAGGCAGAGAGAGAGGAGGAAGCAGGCTTCCTGCTGAGCAGGGAACCCAATGTGGGGCTCAATCTCAGGACCCTAGGATCATGACCTGAGCTGAAGGCAGAGGCTTTGACCCACTGAGCCACCCAGGCACCCCAAGGCAGACCTTTTGTAAGCAGGTAGTCAGAGAAGGTCTCTCTTTCTAGCAGTTACCTGAGTGAAGTTATCGTGTGAGCTATGAAAACACAAAGGAAGAATATAGGCAGAGAGAGCAGCATGTGCAAAGTTCCTCAAACAGGAATGTGTTTGTGGTGTTTGTGGTGTTGGGGAGATCTCAGGGAAGCCAGTATGGATGGAGCACCACTGGTGAGGTGAGAATGGTAGAAAAGAAGATTGGCAAGTTGGCCAGCAGCCAGACCATATGGTCTTTGTAGACCATTCTGAGAAGATGAATATTTATTCTAAGGGTGAAGAGAAGTAAGGAAAAGACTGAATAGAAGTGTCATCATCTGACTTGACTCAGAGGAAGGATCATTGTTAGTGTTCTGTGAAGACAAAGCTAAAAAAGGAATGACAATGAAAGCAGGGAGGGTGGGGGATATTGGGAAGGTCCAGGCGAGAAAGAGAACGTATGGGACCCACCTTGGCAGGAGGGCAGGGCTGCACTCCCCTTACACGTGACTCCGAAACAAAATTTTAAAGTCCTATCAGGATTCTTTCTCTGTAAGTCTCTTTTCTCCTTGCTATACAAGCTCTTTTATTCAGACCTTTTTCTTAATTGCCACGAGCAGCGACAGGCTCTTCCAGAAGATGGTCGCTTTTCTGTTCATACAATTGTTGCTATTCTTTTCTTCGATCTCCTGTTGAGTTTGTAGGTGTTCAGAATGGTTTGATAGAACTGTCTAGCTGAATTTCTTTGACCAGATGAAATTTAGGTCTCCTACTCCTCTGCCATCTTGCTCTTCCCACCTCAGCTTGTGCATGTTTCTGTCTCTAGTATTTAGCAGAGTCCAATACATACAGGATCCTCATTAGAAAATATTTGTTGAGTGACTAAATGAATTAAAAATAGAATAAATGGATACCTCTTTTTAATAGGAGTGCACTAAAGAAGTTTCTCCAATAATATGCAGATTGCAAATGGCTAATATATGATAGATTTTAACCATAGCCTTTCTTTTTCAATTTCTTATATAGTTACTGGTCTTTTCAGGTGTTTGATAATGTGATAATATGTTTTCCTTAAAATTATCAATTTCATCCAGTTAAAAATTAGCAAACAGTTGTACGTAGAATTTCATTATATCAATTGATCTCTTCCATATCTGAGTAAAGTCTTTTTATCATTGCCAATTTTATGTCTTGTATTTTCTTTTCTCTTTTAAAATATTTAATTAGATTGGACATATGTATATTTTATTAGTATTTTTGAAGTATTAGGATTATTTTAAATTCTTGTTTTTCTGCTCTCTAATTGAAAAAATATATAATTTTACTTATATTGCCTCTTCTAGGTTTTCCTTTCTAATGATATAATGTCCTCGTTTATTTTTATTCTCTTTTGTGAAAGCTTGTATTGCTCTAAATTTGCTTCTAATTATAGCTTTGACCAAGTCCCATATGGTTTGACATGTATTGTTTTTGTTATTTTCAAAGTATTTGATAAATACAGCTGTGATTTCCTCCTTGACCTAAGAGTTATATAGGAGGCTATTTTTAAAATTATGAAATGCATGTGTGTATGTGTAAAATATATTTGTTAATTTTTAGCTTTATTATAATGTCATCAGGCAATAAAGCACATGCAGTTTCTATTTTTTGAGATTTTTTTCTTGCAATAAGTATAAGATCATTAAAATGTTCCCCAGACACTGAGAAAGGTGAGTCCTCTGTAAGATATACAGTTCTGTGTATTATTTATTGTTTTTATTATGTATATTCAGATTCCTTCTATAATTTGGCTGTCATATGATTATGAGGATTAAAGTTTTACATTACTGTTGTGTGTTGTCATTTTTTCATTGTTTCTAACATGATTCAGTGCTGTGTTATTTGATGCTTAAAAGTTTTTAATTTTTATCTTCATAGTGGGTTTTACTTTTTGTCAGTTAAAAATAATCTTTTAAATGTTGCTAGTCATTCGGATACACAAATGGGAAAAAAATGAAAGTGATTTCTACTTCTCACCATGCACATTTGGTTGAAGATCTAAATGTGGAAAGTAAAATAATAAAGCCTCTAGAGGACATTATAAGAGATTTTCTTCATAACTTAAGGCAGGAAAATATTTCTTAAACAGAACACAGAACTTAGTAACTTAAAGGAGGGAATTGATAAGCTGGACCATTGGCAAGATCTTCTGTCCTCAAAACATATCAATAAAAGATAAAAAGTAAACTGAAGAATAGAAGATACTTTTGGTACATTTATCTAACAAAGGGATTTTGTCCATATTATGTAAGAACTCTATAAATCAATATGAAAAAGCAGAAAAATGGGAAAGATAAATGAACAGGCAATTCATAAAAAAGGATATTCAAATGGTTAATAAATGTGTGAAAAATTGCTCAATCTATTTTTCTTCAGGGAAGTACTGTTTAAAACTATAATGAGATACTATTACAACACTCATCAGAATGCTGTAAGTTAAAAAGATTGACAATACCAAGTGTGAGCAGAATGTGGATAGCATTCAGTGCTGCTAGCAGTGTAATTTGGGAAAATCACTTGAAAATTCTGGCAGCATCCACTAAAGCTGTATGTATACAGATATATATTAGGTACACAAATACCTGTATATCTCAGTAATTTCAATAGGAATTCATCTAGATATCCACTAAAAGTACAATCATGTTCAAAGCAGCATTATTTCTGTGAGGCAAAACCTGGAAACAAAAATGTCATCAGTAAAATGGATCAGTAAATTGTGGTATATTTAATCCAATATACAGCAATGAGCAGAGCAGTGAAAATGCACAAATTAGAGCTTTATGCAACAAAAATAAATTATGCAAATAATATTCATTGAAAGATCAGCCATGAGAGAATGTATTGTACATAATTCCATGCATACAAAATTCAAAAGCGGGCAAAACTAACTTAAAGATTAGGCCTAAAGAGAATGGTTACTTTTGTTGATGAAGGAAGGGATAGTGATTGGAAAGTGGTACTAGGGGGACTTTTAGGTGTTAGTGATGTTCTGTTTCTTTCTTTTTTTTAAAGATTTTATTTATTTATTTGACAGAGAGAGATCACAAGTAGATGGAGAGGCAGGAAGAGAGAGAGAGAGAGAGAGAGGGAATCAGGCTCCCTGCTGAGCAGAGAGCCCGATGTGGGACTCGATCCCAGGACCCTAAGATCATGACCTGAGCCGAAGGCAGCGGCTTAACCCACTGAGCCACTCAGGCGCCCTGATGTTCTGTTTCTTGACGCAGGTAGTGGTTATATGGGCATACTGACTTTGGAATAATTCAGTGAATTGTGTAATTTACATTTGTGAACTTTTTTGCATGTATATTATACTTTGATAAAAATTCAAATTATATGAACAGCAAAAAATGCTGCATTAGCTCTAGGATACTATTTTTCTCTTTTGAGGGAGAGAAAGAAAGCCAGCATGCATGCCAGATTGGGGTGGACTAGCAGAGTGGGAGAGAATCTTAAGCAGGCTCCATGCCCAGTGGTGAGCCCTATGTGGGACTTATCTTAACCACCCTGAGATCATGACCTAAGCAGAAGTTGAGAATCCGAGACTTAACTGACTAAGCCATCCAGGCACCCTAGTGCTACGATACTAATGTTAAAATAATAGCAGAAATTCAATACAACATAATCACAATTTTATCATCTATTGAAGATGTCAATAAATATTATTGTCTGCTAGTTATTTGCTTGTATGTTCTCACATTCAGTCCCAGTGCCTCTTTGGCTCAATATTGTAGGGTACATTGAAAACAAAACATTTTTTTTCCTGAATTCCATTCTGATTTTGTTTTTGTTTTCATTTGCCAGTTATATCTTTGACCTCTTTTTTCTTTTATTATTTTTCCTTTATAGAATTTTCACTCATTTTGAGAGTCTATAACTTTTACAAAGGAATTTGTATTCATAATTATAAATATTTTTCATTTATTTTTAATGCTTTATTGTTATGCAGACTCTTTTTCTTCCTGTTTAAGAGATTAACCTTTATTTGTAATTCTGAAAATTATTTTTAAATTTTGAGTATTTGAATCTCTATTTTGCTAGTTATTGGTATCAAGAATAAACAAATTCTTTTAATTCCCCCAATATAAGATGAAACATTTTCACTTCTCCCATCCTTTCTCTCACTTCTGTTTTTTATTGATGAGTTTATGATTCACACTAAATTTTAGTTTCAAATTAATTTTTGCATTTTGTTTAATCTGAAGAGTTAATCATGAAATGTATTCTGTTTCATAACCATATATGTTTTAAAGATTTTATTTATTTATTTGACAGAGATCACAAGTAGGCAGAAAGGCAGGCAAAGCGGGGGGAGGAGCAGGCTCCCCACTGAGCAGAGAGCCCGATGCAGGACTCGATCCCAGGACCCTGAGACCATGATCTGAGCCAAAGGCAGAGGCTTAACCCACTGAGCCACCCAGGCACCCCTATAACCATATTTTCAACCATTAGTTTTTTCAGTCTTACTTACTTACTGAACTTACTGAACATCTACCAAGCACCAGACACTGTTTAAGAGTTTTATCTTTTGAAGAACTTTTATTCAACCTTATTTATTGTACCTCCTGTCACGCATTCTACTAGGTATTTAAGACATAGTCATGAAAGAAGTTCCTGCTTTTAGAGTAGATACATTTTACCTAGAAGACAAAAACAGATCAACAGACAAGTTCAGACTGTGGTAAATGCTGTGAAATAAATTGGTAAGACACTGAATAGGTGAGGGTGCTACTTTACGTAGGATAGTGAGGAAGGCTTTTCCGAGAAGGTGATATTTGAGTTAATAACTCAGTCATAGAAAAGGGTTAACCATATGAAAATCTAGGGGAAGAGCATCTAGAGCAGGGTTTCAGTTTGATGGGAAAAAGTTATTGGGAGAATGAAGATGTCTGGGGTTGAATTGTGTAGAACTTTACATGCTATAAGGAGCATAATATTTATTCTAAGTACAGTGGGAAACTGTAGGTTCAATTGCTGTTACAAGAAGACCCCTAAGTACAGATCTCCCAACAAAATAGGAGTTTCTCATGTAACAAGTCACTTTGGAGTTGTTAGCTGAGTTCCTTCCCAAGGTTGTCCAAGGATCTTGGTTCATTCTATCTTGGTCTTTCACCATCTGATAAGGTGTTGCCCATCTTTGTGGTTCAAGCTAACTTACCATGTACATATCCATGCCTTTTGGGAATGAAGGACTAGTAACTTCCCTTTTTAAGTGCAGCTTCCACTTACATTTCTAGTCGTCACTTAGTTGCATGGTCATTCTTAGTAGCATGGGAGGTTTTGAAGTATAGTCCCTAGCCAGTTGGACTTGTACCCCCATTAAATATGGGTTATTACTAAACAGAAGAATTGGATAATAGATATTGGGGGACAGTAGGTAATGTCTGTCACAAAGTGAAGTGTTGTTAACAGGAGAGTGAACTTTCATTTTATTTTATTTTTTAAGGTTTTATTTATTTGAGAGAGAGAGTGTGTGAGCAGGGCGGAGAGGGAGAGAGAATCTGAAGCAGATTATGAGTGCAGAGCACAGTGCGGGGCTTGATCCCATGACAGGGAGATCATCCCATGACAGGGAGATCATGCCTTGAACAAGAGTCGGATGTTTAACCAACTGCACTGCCCAGGCACCCCGGAACTTTGATTTTAAAAAGATGACTCTGGTTGCTGAGAATGCATTGTAGGAGGAGGGGAGGATAAAAAATGAAAATGGGGACCAGCTAGTCCAGGTTAGTGGTGTTTAGTGACTTGGGCCAGGTGGAAGCGGTGGAAATGGAGAGAAGTGGATGTTATTATGATATATTTTAGAAGTAGATCAACTTCCTGATAAAGGCTAGATCTCAGGGACTCTGGGCTGGAGATAATCAGTTTGGGAGACATTAACATTTCTGGTATTTTTTAAATACCATGGGACTGAATGATATTCCCCAGATTGAGTACATGTATAGAGAAAAGAAAAGGAGCTGAGGACTGAGATTTGGGGAACTTTAAAATTTGGAGGTGGTTACAGCAGCCTGCCAAAACAAGTATAGGAGTGGCTAGTGAGATTGGAAGAAAGCTAGGACAATAAAGGTCATGAGAGGCTTTTAGTTTTGGACAGCCAAAAGGTCATGGGAAGGACATATTTGAAGTAGTAATTTCTGTTGAATACATCTAAAAAATTGAGTGAAATGGGAACAGAAAGGTGGTCATTGGATTTGTCAGTATATAAGTCATTGGGGAGCTTGGATTCAGTGGATTAATAGGGTCAGTGTGTAGAAGGCTGAAGAGTGACTAAATTGAAATATAAATTGGTACAACCACTTGAGAAAGCTCTTTGGCACTAAATCCATAAATATTCAATGATTCTGTGCTCCCACTTTCAGATTTACATCACCATGATAGTCTTGCACATTTGTACATGTGCACATGCTCATGAATGTTCTTTAGCAGTATTGTTCATACAAACAAAAAACTAGAAAGAACCCAAATGTTCATCAGCAAGAAAATGGATAAATTCTGGCATATACATGAAATGGAATACTGTTGCATGAAAAATTGGTGTACTATAGCCTCATGCATCAACATAATGAAACCTAAAACATGATATTGATTAAAACAAACAAGTTACACAAGAATGCATACTATTTGATTCCATTTACATGAATTTCAAAAATAGTAAAAAATAAATGTGTCAGGATCTCCTGGGTGGCTTAGTTGTTAGGTGTCTGCCTTCAGCTCAGGTCATGATTCCAGGGTGCTAGGATGGAGCCCCACATTAGGCTCCCTGCTGTGTGGGAAGCTTGCTTCTCCCTCTCCCACTCCCCCTACTTGTGTTCCCTCTCTCACTGTGTCGCTCTCTGTTAAATAAATAAAATCTTAAAAAAAATAAATGTGTCATAGATATCTGGGTACATGAATTTTCTTAAAACTCCAAAGAAGTTTTAGGAGAGAGGCACATAGGGAGCTTCAAATATATTGGTAGTGTTTTAATTCTTCAGTTGGGTGGTGTGTACTTAGATAGATACACATTTTTTAAAAGTGCTTTAAAAAGCTTATATTAGGGGTACCTGGGTAGCTCAGTGGGTTAAAGCTTCTGCCTTCGGCTCAGGTCATGATCCCAGGGTCCTGGGATCAAGCCCCAAATCGGGCTCTCTGCTTGGGGGTCAGGGGGGAGCATGCGTCCTTTCCTCTATCGCCTTTCTGCTTACTTGTGATCTCTGTCTGTCAAATAAATAAATAAAATCTTTTTTAAAAGCTTATATTATCTCTTTTATGCTTTATTTTCAATTTTTATTTAAAAATTTCTTTAAAAAGACCCTGGACAATGGAGGTGTGAATGTGTAGTAAAGATGTGGAGAAAGTAAGTATGGACACTTTGATAAATTTTGCTGTGATGCAGAACTGAGAAAGAGAGAGATGAATGATTGAGACCTCGATAAGACAAAATTAAGTGAGGTGAAGACTAGGCAACAGTAATCAGAAATTGAAACTTTGGAGATTATGATTTTGAAAGTGGTATACATAGTGAGAATGGGTGAGGAAAAGAGGTAGAGAAGATTGTTAGAGGTGAGAGGTCAAGGAACCAAAAGGCCAAGTGAACTACTATTACTGGGAAAGTTGAAACAGGAGTGGAATGGAAGGAAGCACTGAGTGAGGAGGAAGCTCTGCAGTGGCTGGGAAGGTGACTTCAATGAAAAAGAGAAACTAGTCCTCAGGGAAAGTTGGAGGAGGAAGGAAGAGAAATACATGGTTTTGGTATGAAAGTGGGGAGCATTTACGGTACCTCTTAGCCTTGAGGAACACTTAGAGTGAAACACACACACACACACACACACACACAAATGAGTTGAAATGAGTTTGAAATGAGTTCATATTTTTAGAGGACAGCTAAGGTTCACCAAAGTCCAGAAAGTCAAGTTCTCATTCAGTAGCTAGGCTAAGAATATAGTTGAGATTTCTGATCTCAGAACAGGAGTTCTAGAAGACATGTACAGTAGGAGCATTTTAGACTTGGGGGAGGGAGAGTGGAGGGAAGCATAATTATCCATGTGCTCAGAAGGAGAATCTGAATGTTTTTTCTTTAGATGTTTTTTGTTGTTTTTGGAGAGAGGGACCATGCAGATGGGAGTGGAGGAGGGGCAGAGGGAGAGAGACTCTTAAGCAAACTCTACTTCCAGCACAGAGTCCAACGTGGGGCTTGATCTCACGACCCTGAGATCATGATCTAAGCTGTAATCAAGAGTCGGATGCTTAACCAAATGAACCACCCAGGTGCCCCTCTTTTTATGGTTTTAGTTTCTATTACCAGTAAAGGTACTTCTTGGGTTATCATGACTTCTTTATAGATTGGTTTTTATCATTTGGGAATTCTTTTCAATGAATATGACTAAGTAGAGGGGAAATTATATATTTTATATGCTTCAGTTGCCTTAAAGCTATCACATTGCTTATTTCAGCTCATCGTTTATTTATGTATGTATACCTTGGAAGTATGAACATCATACACTCTTGTGGGAAAATGTTGCTTTTTCCTTTGAAATGTACTTTGTGATATTTTTGCATATAGGTACACTACTGATTACATCTGTTAGAGGATTCCACTGAGAGAATTTGATTAAAGTTTTGCTGCTGAAAAATGCTTTCCATTTCAATTTATTAGTTATTTGAGTCAGTTTTTAAAGTTCTTTTTAAGAATTTCATGTAAATACATGAAAAGATTTAAAAGTAATCTGTAATGTATTTGTCAGGATAACCCAAGAAATAAAAATTTTTTCAAAGTGTTCTTTTTCCTGGTACTTCTAGTACAGGTTGGTGAATATGCAAGTATGTATGATTTTATATATCAGTACTGAGAGTCAGGTCTTAATCAGGTAAAGATCATTAAGGGAGAAGATTGAGAAGGTGCTCTCCGGAGTTTCAGGATATTTATTTTCCCTAAACATTTTAGAATTGCAGATTTCATAATCTTTCTTACATTCTGCAAATTTATGACCTCAAAAATAATGATCAGGTGTGCCTGGGTGGCTCAGTGGGTTAAAGCCTCTGCCTTAAGCTCAGGTCATGATCCCAGGATTCTGGGATTGAGTCCTGCATTGAGCTCTCTGCTCAGCGGGGAGCCTGCTTCCCTCCCTCTCTCTCTGCCTGCCTCTCTGCCTACTTGTGATCTCTCTCACTGTCAAATAAATAAATAAAATCTTTTAAAAAAATATTGATCCTCTGTATAGTTGTTATGGAATTTATCATTACCAGCATCTTAAATAGAGCTAGAAGTTATATATACTTTCTGTTTGTGACAACATGGGGAAACTCAGGAACACATGGAGTCAGTAAGTTAATAGCTTTTACTTTCTGTGAATGGTATGCATAGTTTACAAAAGCCTTTGGGCTTCCAATATTATATTAAAATTATATCAGTGTTTACCACATCTTCTTTATGCATTCATCAGTCAGTGGACACTTTGGCTGTTTCTGAAATTTGGCTATTGTAGATAATGCTGCTCTAAACATCAGGGTGCATGTATCCTTTTGAATTAGGTTTTTTTTTTTTTTTTTTTGTATTCTTTGGGTAAATAGCTAGAAATGCAGTTGCTGGATCACAGAGTAGTTCTATTTTTAACTTTATGAGGAAACTCCACACTGTTTTCCAGAGTGGCTGCACCAGTTTGCATTCCCACCAACAGTGGAAGAGGGTTCCCTTTTTTCCATGTCCTTGCCAACACCTGTTGTTTCTAGTGTTGTTGATTTTAGCCATTCTCACAGGTGTGAGGTGATATCTCATTATAGTTTTGAGTTGTATTTCCTTGAGGATGAGCATTTTTTCATGTGTCTGTTGGCCATCTGTATGTCTTGTTGGGAAAAGTGTCTATTCATGTCTTCTGCCCATTTTAATTGGATTATTTGTTTTTTGAATGTTGAGTTTTATAGGTTCATTGTATATTTTCCATATTAACCCTTTATCAGAAATGTCCTTTGCAAATATCTTCTCTTATTCTATAGGTTGCCTTTTAGTTTTCTTGGCTGTTTCCATTGCTGTGAAGAAGATTTTTATTTTGAAATAGTCTCAATAGTTTATTTTTGCTTTTGTTTCCCTTGCCTCAGGAGACATATTCTAGAAGGAAGTTGTTCTGGCTGATGTTATAGAGAGATTACTGCCTGTGTTCTACTCTAGGATTTTTATGGTTTCAGGTCTCACGCTTTGGTCTTTAATCCATTTTAAATTCATTTTTGTGTTTGGTGTAAGAAAGTGATCCAATTTCATTCTTTCTGCATGTTGGCATCCAGGTTTCCCAACACCGTTTGTTGAAGTGACTGTCTTTTTCCCATTGGATATTCTTTCCTGCCTTGTCAAAGATTAACTGACCATATAGTTATAGGTTCATTTGTGGGTATTCTGTTTTGTTGGTTGATTTGTATGTTGATTTTTGTGCCACCACCATACTGTTTGGATCACTCCAGCTTTGTAATATCCCTGAGCCATAAAAAACAAATGAGATCTTGCCATTTGCAAGGACATAGATGGAGCTAGGAGAGTATTATGCTAAGTGAAATAAGTCAGAGAAAAACAAATACCATATGATTTCAATCATATGTGAAATTTAAGAAACAAAACAAAAGAGCAAAGGGAAAAAGAGAGAGAAGCAAACCAAAACATACTCTTAACTCTAGAGAACAAACTGATGTTACCTGAGGGGAGGTGGGGCGGTGGATTAAATAGGTGATGGGGATTAAAGAGCACACTTGTGATGAGCTCTGAGTGTTGTATGCAGGCGTTGAATCACTGTATTGTATACCTGAAAGTAATATGCCATATGTTAATTAACTGGAATTTAAATAAAAGCTTTAAAAAAATAAAATTATGTTATGATTTTGTGTATAAAATAATTTAAAACAATGGCCCTCCAAGTTTAATGTACTTAAGAATCACCTTTAAGGGACACTTGAGTGGCTCAGTTGGTTAAGTGTCTGCCTTCAGCTCAGGTCATGTTCCCAGGGTCCTGGGATTGAGTCCGACATGGAGTTCCATGCTTGGCGGGCAGCCTGCTTTTTGCTCTCCCTCTGCCGCTCTCCTTGCTTGGGCTCTTTCTCTCTTTCTCTCTCTGTCAAATAAATAAAATCTTAAAAAAAAAAAAAATCACCTTTAAGCTTGCTAAAATGATGTCTTCAGCCTTACTTCCAGTGATTTTCCTTGTTGTATGGAAAACACTTGGTGAAATTACTTTAGAGATTAAAGAATAAAAAATAGAAGTTTTGGAAGTTAGTGATTTGTGAAGCAGAAAATTAAAGTATATCCAAGTCATTACAGTGCCTGTATAGAAATTTGCTTTAGTTTGACATAGTCTTTGCTGTTGTTCACTAATATATTTTAAGTGAGTAGCCTTGATTTTGAAAATATCCTTTGTATAGTTTCTTTATTTTGCCCTTGCCTGCTGTGCTCTTTCCAGTCTTCCTTTCTTTCCTTTAGTCAATGTTTTAGTATATGCAGTGTATCAGTCATTGTGCTAGGAATCTGGAATGACTCAGATATGGAAAAGACATGAATCTAGCCTTGCTTGTTCTCATTTCAGAGACTGAGAATCATTTATAAAATAATTGATAACTATATCATGTACTGAATGACAGTCATTCTGGATAGAGGAGAATTCACAAAACGTTTGACATTTGTTCTAGCTCCTAGGAGATGAGAAGGAGTTTGTGAAAAGGATGAAAGGGAATGACGTTCCAGTATTTATAAAGACATAGAAACATTAAAGTGGCTGGTTTAGTAAGAGAGCAGGGTGATGGGTGAGTTGTGAAAAATGAGGACGATGAAGTAGATTAGTACAAGGGACCTTTATCTTTTGATTCAATTTATTTTAATATTTAACTTAATACACCAGGGTGGTTTCATTCAGTGTCAAGAGGAGAAAATGAATATGGGATATTTTAAGAGTTGGGTTGGTAGGATTTACAGTATTGTTCAATATGAGTTAGGAGAGTTAAAAATTGAACTACAGGGCGCCTGGGTGGCTCAGTGGGTTAAGCCTCTGCCTTCAGCTCAGGTCATGATCTCAGGGTCCTGGGATCGAGTACCACATCAGGCTCTCTGCTCAGCAGGGACCCTGCTTCCTTCTCTCTCTGCCTGCCTCTCTCTATTTGTGATCTCTCTCTGTTGAATAAATGAATAAAATCTTTAAAAAAAATTGAACTACAGTTAGAGGGCTTAAGGATGACTAATTGGAAGAGTTAATGAAGATGAAGAATCTAATGAAATCTGACTTCCACAATTCTCATTCGTGTTTGGATAAACAGGGAGCTCTAATTCAATGGCCAGACTTTATCCTTTAAATTTTGTCTTTCAGCTTTATTGAGGTGTAATTGACAAATATGGTTGTAAGATATTTGAAGTGTATTATATGATGATTCGATACAGATATACATTGTGAGAGGATTCCTTCCCTTTTGAAGTTATCTTAGCCATGCTTTTTGTGTGTTCCCCTTACCTCCATGAAAATAAAGCAGAATCATCTTGTAGTCTGCTTCTTCTTTTTTTTTAAATTTTTTATTTTTTATAAACATATATTTTTATCCCCAGGGGTACAGGTCTGTGAATCACCAGGTTTACACACTTCACAGCACTCACCAAAGCACATACCCTCCCCAATGTCCATAATCCCACCCCCTTCTCCCAACCTCCCTCCCCCCAGCAACCCTCAGTTTGTTTTGTGAGATTAAGAGTCACTTATGGTTTGTCTCCCTCCCAATTCCATCTTGCTTCATTGATTATTCTTCTACCCACTTAAGCCCCCATGTTGCATCACCACTTCCTCATATCAGGGAGATCATATGATAGTTGTCTTTCTCCGCTTGACTTATTTCGCTAAGCATGATACGCTCTAGTTCCATCCATGTTGTCACAAATGGCAAGATTTAATTTCTTTTGTTGGCTGCATAGTATTCCATTGTGTATATATACCACATCTTCTTGATCCATTCATCTGTTGATGGACATCTAGGTTCTTTCCATAGTTTGGCTATTGTGGACATTGCTGCTATAAACATTCAGGAGCACGTGCCCCTTTGGATCACTACGTTTGTATCTTTAGGGTAAATACCCAGTAGTGCTATTGCTGGGTCATAGAGCAGTTCTATTTTCAACATTTTGAGGAACCTCCATGCTGTTTTCCAGAGTGGCTGCACCAGCTTGCATTCCCACCAACAGTGTAGGAGGGTTCCCCTTTCTCCGCATCCTCGCCAGCATCTGTCATTTCCTGACTTGTTTATTTTAGCCATTCTGAGTGGTGTGAGGTGATACGTCATTGTGGTTTTGATTTGTATTTCCCTGATGCCCAGTGATATGGAGCACTTTTTCATGTGTCTGTTGGCCATCTGGATGTCTTCTTTGCAGAAATGTCTGTTCATGTCCTCTGCCCATTTCTTGATTGGATTATTTGTTCTTTGAGTGTTGAGTTTGCTAAGTTCTTTATAGATTTTGGACACTAGTCCTTTATCTGATATGTCGTTTGCAAATATCTTCTCCCATTCTGTCAGTTGTCTTTTGATTTTATTAACTGTTTCCTTTGCTGTGCAAAAGCTTTGGATCTTGATGAAATCCCAATAGTTCATTTTTGCCCTTGCTTCCCTTGCCTTTGGCGATGTTCCTAGGAAGATGTTGCTGCGGCTGAGGTCAAAGAGGTTGCTGCCTGTGTTCTCTTCAAGGATTTTGATGGATTCCTTTCTCACATTGACGTCCTTCATCCATTTTGAGTCTATTTTCGTGTGTCGTGTAAGGAAATGGTCCAATTTCATTTTTCTGCATGTGGCTGTCCAATTTTCCCAGCAACATTTATTGAAGAGGCTGTCTTTTTTCCATTGGACATTCTTTCCTGCTTTGTCGAAGATGAGTTGACCATAGAGTTGAGGGTCTATTTCTGGGCTCTCTATTCTGTTCCATTGATCTATGTGTCTGTTTTTGTGCCAGTACCATGCTGTCTTGATGATGACAGCTTTGTAATAGAGCTTGAAGTCCGGAATTGTGATGCCACCAACGTTGGCTTTCTTTTTCAATATCCCTTTGGCTATTCGAGGTCTTTTCTGGTTCCATATAAATTTTAGCATTATTTGTTCCATTTCTTTGAAAAAGATGGATGGTACTTTGATAGGAATTGCATTAAATGTGTATATTGCTTTAGGTAGCATAGACATTTTCACAATATTTATTCTTCCAATCCAGGAGCATGGAACATTTTTCCATTTCTTTGTGTCTTCCTCAATTTCTTTCATGAGTACTTTATAGTTTTCTGAGTATAGATTCTTAGCCTCTTTGGTTAGGTTTATTCCTAGATATCTTATGGTTTGGGGTGCAATTGCAAATGGGATTGACTCCTTAATTTCTCTTTCTTCTGTCTTGCTGTTGGTGTAGAGAAATGCAACTGATTTCTGTGCATTGATTTTATATCCTGACACTTTACTGAATTCCTGTACAAGTTCTAGCAAATTTGGAGTGGAGTCTTTTGGGTTTTCCACATATAGTATCATATCATCTGCGAAGAGTGATAATTTGACTTCTTCTTTGCCGATTTGGATGCCTTTAATTTCCTTTTGTTGTCTGATTTCTGAAGCTAGGACCTCTAGTACTATGTTGAATAGCAGTGGTGATAATGGACATCCCTGCCGTGTTCCTGACCTTAGCAGAAAAGCTTTCAGTTTTTCTCCATTGAGAATGATATTTGCGGTGGGTTTTTCATAGATGGCTTTGATGATATTGAGGTATGTGCCCTCTATGCCTACACTTTGAAGAGATTTGATCAGGAAGGGATGCTGTACTTTGTCAAATGCTTTCTCAGCATCTATTGAGAGTATCATATGGTTCTGGTTCTTTCTTTTATTGAAGTGTTGTATCACATTGACTGATTTGCGGATGTTGAACCAACCTTGCAGCCCTGGAATAAATCCCACTTGGTGGTGGTGAATAATCCTTTTAATGTACTGTTGAATCCTATTGGCTAGTATTTTGGTGAGAATTTTCGCATCTGTGTTCATCAAGGATATTGGTCTATAGCTCTCTTTTTTGATGGGACCCTTGTCTGGTATTGGGATCAAGGTGATGCTGGCCTCATAAAATGAGTTTGGAAGTTTTCCTTCCATTTCTATTTTTTGGAACAGTTTCAGGAGAATAGGAATTAGTTCTTCTTTAAATGTTTGGTAGAATTCCCCCGGGAAGCCATCTGGCCCTGGGCTTTTGTTTGTTTGGAGATTTTTAATGACTGTTTCAATCTCCTTATTGGTTATGGGTCTGTTCAGGCTTTCTATTTCTTCCTGGTTCAGTTGTGGTAGTTTATATGTTTCTAGGAATGCATCCATTTCTTCCAGATTGTCAAATTTGTTGGCGTAGAGTTGCTCATAGTATGTTCTTATAATAGTTTGTATTTCTTTGGTGTTAGTTGTGATCTCTCCTCTTTCATTCATGATTTTATTTATTTGGGTCCTTTCTCTTTTCTTTGTGATAAGTCGGGCCAGGGGTTTATCAATTTTATTAATTCTTTCAAAGAACCAGCTCCTAGTTTCGTTGATTTGTTCTATTGTTTTTTTGGTTTCTATTTCATTGATTTCTGCTCTGATCTTTATGATTTCTCTTCTCCTGCTGGGCTTAGGGTTTCTTTCTTGTTCTTTCTCCAGCTCCTTTATGTGTAGGGTTAGGTTGTGTACCTGAGACCTTTCTTGTTTCTTGAGAAAGACTTTTACTGCTATATATTTTCCTCTCAGGACTGCCTTTGTTGTGTCCCACAGATTTTTGAACCGTTGTATTTTCATTATCATTTGTTTCCATGATTTTTTTCAATTCTTCTTTAATTTCCCGGTTGACCCATTCATTCTTTAGAAGGATGCTGTTTAGTCTCCATGTATTTGGGTTCTTTCCAAACTTCCTTTGGTGGTTGAGTTCTAGCTTTAGAGCATTGTGGTCTGAAAATATGCAGGGAATGATCCCAATCTTTTGATACCGGTTGAGTCCTGCTTTAGGACCGAGGATGTGATCTATTCTGGAGAATGTTCCCTGTGCACTAGAGAAGAATGTGTATTCTGTTGCTTTGGGATGAAATGTTCTGAATATATCTGTGATGTCCATCTGGTCCAGTGTGTCGTTTAAGGCCTTTATTTCCTTGCTGATCTTTTGCTTGGATGACCTGTCCATTTCAGTGAGGGGAGTGTTAAAGTCCCCTACTATTATTGTATTATTGTTGATGTGTTTCTTTGATTTTGTTATTAATTGGTGTATATAGTTGGCTGCTCCCACGTTGTGGGCATAGATATTTAAAATTGTTAAATCTTCTTGTTGCACAGACCCTTTAAGTATGATATAGTGTCCTTCCTTTTCTCTTATTATAGTCTTTGGCTTAAAATCTAATTTATCTGATATAAGGATTGCCACTCCTGCTTTCTTCTGATGTCCATTAGCATGGTAAATTCTTTTCCACCCCCTCACTTTAAATCTGGAGGTGTCTTCGAGCTTAAAATGAGTTTCTTGGAGGCAACATATAGATGGGTTTTGTTTTTTTATCCATTCTGATATCCTGTGTCTTTTGATTGGGGGCATTTAGCCCATTAACATTCAGGGTAACTATTGAGAGATATGAATTTAGTGCCATTGTATTGCCTGTAAGGTGACTGTTACTGTATATGGTCTCTGTTCCTTTCTGATCTACCACTTGTAGGCTCTCTCTTTGCTTAGAGGACCCCTTTCAATATTTCCTGTAGAGCTGGTTTGGTGTTTGCAAATTCTTTCAGTTGTTGTTTGTCCTGGAAGCTTTTAATCTCTCCTTCTATTTTCTTTCTTTCTTTTTTTTTTAAAGATTTTTTCTTTATTTATCTGACAGAGATCACAAGTAGGCAGAGAGGCAGGCAGAGAGAGAGGAGGAAGCAGGCTCCCCGCAGCGCAGAGAGCCCGATGTGGGGCTTGATCCCAGGACCCTGGGATCATGACCTGAGCTGAAGGCAGAGTCTTAACCCACTGAGCCACCCAGGTGCCCCTCTCCTTTTATTTTCAATGATAGCCTAGCTGGATATAGTATTCTTGGCTGCATGTTTTTCTCGTTTAGTGCTCTGAAAATATCATGCCAGCTCTTTCTGGCCTGCCAGGTCTCTGTGGATAAGTCAGCTGCCAAACTAATATTTTTACCATTGTATGTTACAGACTTCTTTTCCCGGGCTGCTTTCATGATTTTCTCTTTGTCACTGAGACTTGTGAATTTTACTATTAGGTGACGGGGTGTGGGCCTATTCTTATTGATTTTGAGGGGCGTTCTCTGAACCTCCTGAATTTTGATGCTCGTTCCCTTTGCCATATTGGGGAAATTCTCCTCAATAATTCTCTCGAGTATACCTTCTGCTCCCCTCTCTCTTTCTTCTTCTTCTGGAATCCCAATTATTCTAATGTTGTTTCCTCTTATGGTGTCACTTATTTCTCGAATTCTCCCCTCATGGTCCAGTAGCTGTTTGTCCCTCTTTTGTTCAGCCTCTTTATTCTCCGTCATTTGGTCTTCTATATCACTAATTCTTTATTCTGCCTCATTTATCCTAGCAGTGAGAGCCTCCATTTTTGATTGCACCTCATTAATAGCTTTTTTGATTTCAACTTGGTTAGATTTTAGTTCTTTTATTTCTCCAGAAAAGGCTTTTATATCTCCCGAGAGGGTTTCTCTAATATCTTCCATGCCTTTTTCAAGCCTGGCTAGAACCTTGAGAATTGTCATTCTGAACTCTAGATCTGACATATTACCAATGTCTGTATTGATTAGGTCCCTAGCCTTCGGTACTGCCTCTTGTTCTTTTTTTTGTGGTGAATTTTTCCGTCTTGTCATTTTGCCCAGATAAGGGTATATGAGGGAGCAAGTAAAATACTAAAAGGGTGGAAACAACCCCAGGAAAATATGCTTTAACCAAATCAGAAGAGATCCCAAATCGTGAGGGGAGAGAAAGGGGATAAAAAGAGGTTCAAAAAGGAAGAAAGAAAAAAAAAGAGAGAAAAAAAAAGAAAAGAATTAAAAAAAAAAAAAGAAAACGAATAAAGAAAAATATAAAAAAGAAAAAAACATATATATTAGATAAACTAGTTAAAAAACGTTAAAAAAGAAAAGGGTAAAAATTAAAAAAAAAAAAGTTTTACCCAAAGGCGAGAAAAAAGAAAATAAAAAAGACAGAAAAAAAAGAAAAAAAATTAAATTAACTGCAAGACTAAAAAAAAAAATCACAGGGAGAAAGCCATGAGTTCCGTGCTTTGCTTTTTCCTCCTCTGGAATTCTGCTGCTCTCCTTGGTATTGAAACCATACTCCTTGGTAGGTGAACTTGGTCTTGGTTGGATTTCTTGTTGATCTTCTGGGGGAGGGGCCTGGTGTAGTGATTCTCAAGTATCTTTGCCCCAGGCAGAATTGCACCGCACTTATCAGGGGCCGGACTGAGTAATCCGCTCGTGTTTGCTTTCAGGAGCTTTTGTTCCCTGAGCGCTTTCCGTAGAGTTCCGGGAATACAAATGGCGGCCTCCTGGTCTCCAGCCCGCACTCCTCAGTGCGCCCTCAGAGAACAGCGCCCAGTTACTCCTGTCTGCCTGACCTCTGGCCGCGCTCCGAGCTCACCGAGCCTGCGGCTAGTTCAAGGTAACCCCGAGCTGTGAACTTACTGTCGGCTCTGTCTCTGTAGCCGGCTTTCCCGTTCCAATACCCGCAAGCTCTGCGACACTCAGACACCCCCGATCCTTCTGTGACCCTGCGCGACCTGAGGCCACGCTGACCCCGCGTGGGCTTCACCCCGGTTTAGCCTCTGTAGCGATGTCCCTCAGCGGAACAGACTTTTAAAAGTCCTGATTTTGTGTGCCGTTGCTCCGCCGCTTGCCGGGAGCCAGCCCTTCCCCCCGGGGTCTATCTTCCTGTCGCTTTGGATTCACTTCTCCGCCGGTCCTACCTTTCAGAAAGTGGTTGTTTTTCTGTTTCCAGAATTGCTGTTCTTCTTCTCTTCGATCTGCCGTTGGATTTTCAGGTGTTTGCAATCTTTAGATAAGCTATCTAGCTGATCTCCGGCTAGCTGATGTAGTCTCAGCCTGCTACTTCTCCGCCATCTTGACTCCTCCCCCCCTTGTAGTCTGCTTCTAAAGCCTGTGCATGACTCAGTATTTCTGTTTTAGGAGTTGAAAACAAAGATATAATCAGAAATATGTTCAAAGATTTATGTGTAAATAGAGGTTTTCATACTTTTAAGAATAAAAATGGGAAATGACCTATATGCTCTTAGAAAGGAATTGATTAGATAAGTTATGGTATATTTATTTGCTGGATGGGTAAGCTAGGGAAAGGCTGGGCTGTTGTGACAAAGAGACCTACCAGTGATCCATGGTTTAAAGATTTTGCTTATTTCTAAGTTTATAAGGGCGTGTTGCAGGTCAGTTGGATGTTCAACTCCATGTGGCTATTTAGAGACACAGATTCTTTCCATCTTTTTTCTCTACCATCTTGTGGAGTGGTAATGGTCTAAGTTTGGCTTTAGGCGTATTCATAGTCTGGCTTTATCGAAACTGTTCTTATTATGGTCACCAGTGATGACATAATGTTACATCCAATGGGACATTTTCAGTCTTTTTTGTTCTCTGTGACCTTTGAAACTACTGATGATTTGTTTATGAAACTTTCTCCTCCAGAAGGCTTCTGGTGGCTTTTCTTCTGTCTCTCTAAGTTAGTGTCTTTGTGACTCTTCATGTGATTCCCCTTAGTCTTACCTATGAAAGTTGGGTTCTCCAGTTCTGTCTTTGGCCTACTTTCCTTTACATGAATACTTATGATGATCTCACCCAGGGCCCCTACCACCTGATGATGTCTCCATATCTGCATTTCTAGCCTGGGAACCTTTCTTTTGAGCACCAAGACCTATGTACATATAACACCTGGCTCTCACTGCATTGACTGTCATAGCCCCATAGAACAGAAACCGGGAAGTCAATCCCAGCAATTTCCTGTCCTTCTTCCTGCACTGAGACCCTGAAATTTTGTTAAATTTGCCTTTTGAATAGTTTTGGTGGCATTTGCCCTTTCCTGTTTCTATTGCCACAGTCTTAGTTCAGGACAAGATTACTTTAAAGGCTTCCTCAGGGATCTATGTTTCTATTCAGGCTCCCTTCCAATTTTACTTATTGATTAGATAGGTCAGTGATTTTCTTTTACTTGTATTTGGTGGGCAGCAGCTATGTGTTTAAATTGCATAACATCTGGTACAGTGCCAAGTTCAGTTCAGTGGTTAATAACTAAATTATACTAATGATAGTAAATGGAGAGAGCCTATGAATAAAGATGAACCAAGATTAGTAATTATATTAATTAAGTAATTATTACCATAAGATTCAAAGAATCCTGGTAGAAAATTAAATACTATTTAGGAAAAAAAACTAGAAATGATTTGAGTATTTTAATGTTTAATTTAACACAGCCTAAGTCAAAGAACTCAGGTTTGTTGCAGATGTTAGCATCCTGGAGGTGTGTTAGTTCAACTTTTGCTCCTTTAAATTTGGCTGGACCTCTGTGTACCCTACCAAGGCTGAACATAATAGAAAGGCAAGCCATAGACTGTCATGTATGACAGTTCTGGCTAGTTAATCCAGATTCCTTCTGGACATCTGGCCCACCTTTTTGTTCTCTTATTGGCATTGGTACTGCTAGCTTCTATTCTTTGGTGTTCTTGAAATTTTCCCTTGTAATTTCCTGGACTCCTGCATACCTTTGTATGTCTGTATGCACTTCCCTAATTTTACTGTGTTTGGTGCTTCAGTGTGAGAAACTTTCTTCTCTATTCCCAGCTCACTGGTTGGGTCACTTCTGGCATTCTTGCCAGGTTGGGGTATTTGAGTCAATATAGTCAATCAGTACTTTTGAAAAGTAAGTATTGTGCTGGATGGTGTACATGTCACAAAAAAGGGATTCTGGGGTGCCTGGGTGGCTCATTTGGTTAAGCAACTGCCTTCAGCCCAGGTCATGATCCTGGAGTCCTAGGATCAAGTATCAGGCTCTCTGCTCAGCAGGGAGTCCACTTCTCCCTCTGACCCTCCCCTTCTTGTGCTCTCAAATAAATAAATAAAATCTTTAAAACAAAAAGGGAAGGAATTCTGTCCAGACTTCCAAATTAATAGTAATTCTCCTCTTCCTCCTGTTAGCTAACATTTATTGTGTTTTAACTATAAATACGGCACTGTTTCGTTTGTTATCCTCTGTCTTAATTCACTTAATCCTCACAACAACCCAGTGAGATAGAGACTAACCCCATTTTACAGGCAAGGCGATTGAGGCCCAGAAAGATTAAATTTGACCAATACTACATAGCTCATAAGTGATAGAGCTAGGATTCAAATCTAGGCACAATGCTTCTAGAACCTGGTTTTCTAGCACCATCCTTTACTGACTCTTAGAAGATGGGAGAGTACAGGTACATCTATAGCTATAAAAAAAATAGAAAGATATGTTCTTTTAGATAATTAAACTGTAAGATTACACTCAAAGTGTGTAGTCATCCTTATGAAGGGATAGGAATACTGGAACTGCCATCAACTAATTCTATAAGTTTGGGGAAGACTTTGGTCTTTCAGGACTTTGGTGTCTTCATCTTATAGAGTTCCAAGGTCTCTTTCAAAAATTTTGTGGAATTCCAGTTTTTCTTCTTTATTAATTTAGGCCTTGTAATTTCTTCACTTCCCGATTTTATTTAGGTTTAGGTATATACTACAGGTTAAATAATATCTTCTGAAAATGTTCATTTTTCATTTAAGTTGTACAAGTGAGTTGTAGTTTTTTACGTGTACTAGTCCATTATCTTATACTTTACTATGTGGATTTTGCCCCTGTGAACAAAACAGTTCCTCTTAAATAAATTCTAATAAATAAATAAATAAATAAATAAATTTTATTTTAAACATAAAAATATTCAGTAATGAATTGGTCAGTGAATTCTGTGTTTGCTGTGTGTTTATCAAATATCTGTCTCTGTGCTAGACCGTGTAAAATCTTTATTATTATTATTTTGACAGAGAGAGAGTGGGGTAGGGGTATGAGCAGAGGGAAAGGGGAGAGAGAGAGATGTTAAGTAGACTCTAAGCCTAGTGCTGAGCCCAAGGCCGGGCTTGATCTCCTGACCCTGAAATCATGACCTGAGCCAAAATCAAGAGTCAGACACTTAACTGAGCTACCCAGGTACCCTGATCTTGTAAAATCTTGATATAAGCTAGTCAATAGTTAGGTGTTAGTTCTGCATCCCAGAAATCTTACAGAAATGACTACTGTGTAATATTTTGCAGCCTAGTCTTTAGAATTTATTCATTTTTGTGGAAAAACAAAATACCAAAATGACAACATTATAAAACATTTTTGTGTCAGAAACAAATACATAGTGATTTCAAAATTTCAAAGAGAAATCTACCCAAAATCCACAGTTACAAACATATTAGTCATGAAAGTGTGTATCTATGTACATGTGACTGAGACAAAATTTTATGGAACTGTACTTTTCATTACTACATGCCGTGCACTGTAATATTTTAATTCTGTTCTATATCATTTTGTGAAAAACTTGTTTGCAGCCTATGAAACTGACTTTGCAACACACTAAAGTATCTCAATCTACTGAAAAATGCTATACTTAAATAGTGAAAAAGAAGGCAAATTATATATGCTGTTCTTCTGATTTTCTAGTTTTTAAATATTATTTCTTTATTTGAAGCAGCATTTGGTTATGTCTTTATAGATTATGATTTCATAAACTTTACTAAAAGGGCAGAAATTAGATTCACCTTTTCTTTGGACTATATGAACCTCATTGATATTTATACAAAATTACTTGAAATATTAGGTTATATCATTCTTGCAGAAATTTTAGACTAAGAGTCTTGCTATGTAGTGTTATCATAATTTTTAACAATATTGAATTTTAGCAGATTATATATAGTGTTACGATAAAAGACATTTTTAATGTGTAAGCTCCCAACCATACATCTTCATGGATAGTTACATTAAACTTAAAAAAATTCTGGGGGTACCAGTGTGGCTCATTTGGTTAAGCAGCTGCCTTTGGCTCAGGGTCCTGGGATCAAGCCCTATGTTGGGCTCCCTTCTTAATGGGGAGTCTGCTTCTCCCTCTCCCAATGCACCTGCGACCCCACCCACCCTGCCACCCCACCCCTGCCGCCCCACTCCTGCCGCCCTACTCATGCTCTCTCTCTCTCTCTCTCAAATAAATAAGTAAAAAATCCTTAAGAACTTAAGACTCTAACTTTTTTAACCTTGTAAGGCTGATTCTTACTATGAGGCAGTATTGCGCACAGTGGTTAGACGCATGAATTCTGGAACCACATTTCCAGGGTTCACATCTCAGCTCTGTCAGTTTTAAAACATTTTCCCAAGTTGCTTAATTTCCTTGTGTCTTACTTTCCTTAAGTTATCTCAGAAGACTGATTATCATGATTCAGTAGAGAAACATGCCATACAAATAGATGAGTAAATGTTGAACATACCATTTTAGGAAAGAGAGAAGAATTATAATGTATATACATTGATCTGTTGTTCTTTTTTAAAGATATGATGCTGAGCACTGCACCCCTCTCCTCCACACACATTCCTCTCTATTCCAGCATATCCATTCATTCTCAAATCTTACGGTTATTTTATTTATTTATTTTTTTATAAATTAATTTATTTATTTTCAGAAAAACAGTATTCATTATTTTTTCACCACACCCAGTGCTCCATGCAATCCGTGCCCTCCATAATACCCACCACCCGGTTCTTTTAAATATTGTAGATCTTTAGATTAGAAGACTTTCTCTCCTTGGATAACCGATAGTAGCTGTTTACGCTGGGAGTTTGTAACTTCATTTTTGTTTGAACTTCATTCAGTCCTCTTCAAAGCCCCCCCTTTTTAAAAATTTTTTTAAAAGAAGATTTTATTTATTTATTTGACAGAGATCACAAGTAGGCAGAGAGAAAAAGGAGGAAGCAGGTTCTCCGCTGACCAGAGAGCCCGACGTGGGACTTGATCCCAGGACCCTTAGATCATGTCCTGAGCTGAAGGCAGAGGCTTAACGACATAGCCACCCAGGCGCCCCCAAAGCCCCTTTTTGCTTCCCCTCCTCTTCCTCCTCTTCCTTCCCATATCAGTTAGCTTTGCTGTGCAACAAACTCTTCCAAAATTTAGTGGCTGAAAACAACATTATTTTTATTATAGCTCTTCAGTCTCTGGTTAAGTAGGAGTTTCTGTAGTTAGCAGGCAGTTTGGCTGGAGATAGATGGTTCTGGATGGTTACATATCTGGCTGGCAGTTGTCAGACTGGTTGCTCTAGGGAACCTCATCTGAGATGACTTGTCTCTGTTCTAAGTGGCCTCTTATTCTCCAATAGATTCACCTAGGCTTTGTTACATAGTGATCTTGGCAGAGCTAGGGAAGGCAAATATCAATGTGCAAGCACTTGTTAAGCCTCTGCTTGGGTCATGTTTGTTGATGTCCCATTGGTCAAAAACAAAGAAAAGGAAAAGGAGAAAGGATGTGGAAATGTCCAGAGCCATTGTGGAAGAGTACTATCCAAGGGCATAGACACAGAGAAGTGTGATTCTTTGTAAGTTTTTTTTGGCCATTCTTAGTTACTGAAATTTTTTTTTTTTTCATGAATCCTGCTTATTTACAGGTAAGTGAGCCAATTAAGGAAAGCATAGTTTTCTCAGTTAATTTTGTGCTCCTGAGTTACTGAATTTTTACCAACCTTAGATTTTTTCCCTCTAAGTTTTTTTTTTTTTTTAAAGAATCTTTTTTTTTTTTTTTTAAGATTTTATTTATTAATTTGACAGAGAGAAATCACAAGTAGATGGAGAGGCAGCCAGAGAGAGAGAGAGAGGGAAGCAGGCTCTTTGCCGAGCAGAGAGCCCGATGCGGGACTCAATCCCAGGACTCTGAGATCATGACCTGAGCCGAAGGCAGCGGCTTAACCCACTGAGCCACCCAGGCGCCCTCCCTCTAAGTTTTGATTGTAGTTTTATTGTTTGACATTTAAGCATTTATTCTTTTTTTGTGGAAACTTCCTTCATATTTTTTCATGCCACTTAAGTATGTTCTAATAAATTTCTGATAGATGCCTTGGATCTATAGTCAGTGGTCATTAATCCTTTGAATCTAACCTCCAAATGCCTGTGGGAGACAGGTAATGTAACTAAGTTAGCCTGGTTTACATGTAAGTAGATATACTCTTGTTATAAATTGGAAAGTGAAGGATGCCTATCCAAAGTATGTAACCTCTACTCACATGTCATGTAGGGATGTGGGCTCAGTATTTCTAGATCTCCTGGTTTTTCAAAAGAAGTGGGAAATCTAGGTTTTAACATGAAATCTCACATTTAATATGAAATGTATTTTTGAATGCTGAAGTTTAATTAAAAATTAAAATGCAATTTCAAAATCAAAACAATAACGATACTATTTAGGCTAAAGAAAATCTTCAGCAGAAACTGTTAATTTGTGAGTTCTTTAATAGATCTTAAACAGCCACCATCCAAGGCCTTCTATCATCTGGTTCAAACCTGAATAGCTCGAGTATTATCTGCCACTACCCCTCAGTTTGTGGTGGTCTTCATATTTTCATTCCAGATGAATTCTTACATTTCCTCAATGTGTACTCTGTTTTCTGCCCCTGTGATTGGGAATGGCCTTCCACCTTGTCACCTCCATCCCATTCTGTAGCCCTCTGGTACTCTTACTGATCCTATAAAACTCAGCTTGGAAGTTTCACTTTTATAAAACTTCACTGAATGTTATTTCCCTGTCTGAAACTCAAAGCACTTTGAGTCTTTGTTATGGCATTGGTAATAATCTTCCTTGTATGGAAATTATTTTTGTATGTGTTATTGTCATTCTTTTAGAAGGTGGAGTTTATCTTTGCTGGGCTTTTTTTTTTTTTTTTTAAGATTTTTATTTATTTATCAGAGAATGGGGCGCGGAGAGCAAGCACAGGCAGACAGAATGGCAGGCAGAGGCAGAGGGAGAAGCAGGCTCCCTGCCGAGCAAGGAGCCCGATGTGGGACTCGATCCCAGGACGCTGGGATCATGACCTGAGCTGAAGGCAGCTGCTTAACCAACTGAGCCACCCAGGCGTCCCTTTGCTGGGCTTTTTATTTCTTGCATTACTTAGCATGGCCATCATTACCGGAATACCTGCCTCCCTAATCAGGTGAAGTGGCCCCTACCTATGAGCACTTTATCTGTAGGTTTTCTTGGCTTTTCCTGACCGGGTTGGCTTGGAGTCCCAGGGCTGGGAGAAAAAAAAAATCTGTTGTTGAGATTTTTTATCCATGGAAGCTCCATGGAAGTTGGAGCTAGGAAGAAAGGCAGGGGAATTGAATCTCAAGCTAATTAAAGAAATGAGCTATTAAGGAGGAAGGGAAAAACAGGCAGGAATCTGGAATATGGCATCATGGTTATTAGGCAGGCTTGATCAGATAGGAGATGGAGGTTTGCAGATCAACAGGCTGCCTAGTTTTAAGATATAATCTCAGAAATACAGCCTGTGTTTCTGGGGTTCCTCTAATTCTCAGGCTGTGTGTCCTTAAAGCCCCTTAATGAACACAAAATTATTTTTTTGATCATCTTGATTATAAATTTAATTTAATTTAAATATTAATTTTTTTAGACATTTGCTTGACCTTTACTTTTTTGATTTTGTAGCGTAGTGTAGCTGATTTTTCTGGCATCCTCAGAATGGAAGAGGTGCACTGGCAGCAGGTTCCTTGTTGAGGGACCACCAGTCAACTCATTGGTGCCCTTGGTGGCTTTTCTGTATCATGCCCATGGTTGCTAGAATACAGAGGATGTTAGTATATGGGAGCACAAGAATTTGAAGTATTCCTAGGCACTTCATGTGAGTGTCCTCCAGCATCTTAGTTTTCCAAGCATGGGCAGGTGACCTAGTAATGGTCCCGTAGCTCTTTGTCAAGTGGCCTTTAGATAATTTGGCAGTTCTAAGAGAAAGCTATAAGACAATTTTGTTCAACATTTTTAGAAAATTTGAAATGTAAAATATAATTATGACTTTTATGAAAATTCTGTTATATTATCAATTGTCTTAAAAATTACGCTTTTAAAATAGGATGCTTTTGGTCAGTTAATTAAGATTCATTTAACAAAGCTTGCTACTCCTAATGTATCTTATTGTCATTAGTGAGTTAATAAGATTTGATTCAATTTGTTTTTGCTGTTTTTACTATAGCATTGCATTATATTCCTATCTCATAAAAAGGATCAATATCTTTAAAATGGTTTATGGATGCCTAAGAAAAGAGGTGAAATAGTAACATAAATGCGAGAATCCGGAATAAACTAATACATGTAAATAGTACCAGACTCCCAGTGCAAGCAGAGGATGTGTTGGGATGAATGAATCTGCAAATCTTGTATAAAGAAATAAAAAAGAGAAAATATAAATTGAAGATACATGATTAATATCAACAAATTTGATTTTATTTCATAATCCCCTAATCCCTGGTGTGTTTTATATTATGAAACATTGTCAAATTGTAGCTGGAAACCACTGAGGCCTTTGCATTATTTTCAAGGCATGGTAACAGTTGGGTCCATGGTCAAAGGAGCGAGACTGATACAAAGCGAAGGTCAAGCAAAGCTTTATTTCGTGCCAAGCATCGAGAATCAAACTGACCCGCCAGGGCAGTCTCTTACAAAGAGGTGACTCTTCCCAGTCTCACAGACTAACTTTTATAGAGCAAAGACCATGCGGTTGAGCCTGGCCACACACAGGTGGCCAATTGAATTACAATTCACCCATAGTAGCTATTTGAACTAGCCTATCACTCTGGTCAGAATTGGCACCCAAAAGGCATGGCCCACATTCTTGGGTGGTTAGAGAGGTGTTTTCCTGATTGGTTGTCTCCACCTGGCTTGGCTTATCCTTGTATTCTGAGCTTTGTTACCTCCCCCTGACCTGACACATCCTGGTATATGGGCTCTGTTATCAGGGGCTGCTAAGTCATATTTTACTGGTTTCCCAGACTTGTTTCTAAGTAAGTTCCTTTGGGGAGGCAGGGTCAATCTAAGTTTACTGCATAAACAACAAAATGGCTTGCTCTGGCTAAATAGGCCCTTACAGTAACCACTTTGATAAGCCAATTATATATATTTTTTCTAGGACCAATGCTTTTGTGGGGGGTGAAATTCCTATATTTTTAAATAAAGGGAGAGAAGGGACTTAAATAACAGGCACCTCATTCAGAATTAGAGATAAAAATAGGTAAATGAGAACTTGCTTAGCATGTTGGGTAAGAGCATGGGCAACCTGAATTCAGATCCCAGGTTTGTACTTAACAGCTTTGTGTACTTGGTCAAACTATCTCTTTTCTATAGGCTTCAGCTCCCTTATCTACATAGAGGGAATATTAGTAATGTATACTACATGGATTTGTTAGAATGCTTAGAACTAATATTTGTTAAGTGTTGTAATAGTACCTAGTACCTTGTAAGTGTTACCTAAGTATTAATTAAATAAACTGGAACTAAATAAAAATGTTTTTATAAAGATGAGATTATGTCTTAAATGGATATAAAATGAACACTTAACAACAATTTTATTTAATTGTGATTCAAAGGAGGATTTAAAGGATCCATAAATATAGGTAGTAAGGAACTCTGAAATTAATTTACAAATAAATGCAAATTGACCACAGAACAACATCAGTTGCATTCAAGAGAACATAATTTATTTGCATTTCTATGGACAAGAATCATTTATATTTTTTTCTCTTTTCTGCAATTTACAGACTTATATAATAGCTCAAAGACAATGAGAGGTAGAGATTACACTGATGGGTAAACTAGATAGGACGTCCACTGTTTTCTTTTCTTCATCATATTTAAGTCTTTCAGTATTTTCTGACATGTCAAACTATTACAAATGATAATAAAACCAATTCAAAGTTAACAAATAGTATTTGTTACTATTCCTCAGAGTAGGAAGTAGAGGAACAGTTCCATTTTCTTCCCAGTTACCACTTTTGAATGTCACATGACATTAACAAAGACTTTCTATTTAACCAGACTTTAATTTGATTCCTCTAAGTCCTTTTCTTGACTAGGTCCTGTTTTTATTAGACCTGCATAGCCTGGTGTTAGCAAAAATTTTGCCAAGTCAATTTAAAGAGAATTCCCTACCCTGGATGTCTGATCACCTTTTATATCTGATCTTGGAAGCCTTGTCTTCACTGTTGATTGATTGGGGATCTGTTGGTGAGACTGACTCCAAGCCCGTGCCCTGGATGACAGTCAGTTAAAGCCTAGAAGAATCTTAAGATTCTAAGTATACTCTCAGAAGCTGACTTAGAGCCCCATGCTTCTTTGTGTGAAAGGTACTTATTGGGCTGAAGGTCTTTCTTCCTAGCTCTTTGTTTTGAGTAGTGGTTTAGTCCTGGGCTGCAAGGGTTTTTCCTGGCTCTTTGTAGACCTCTCTGTTCCTTGTATTTGATCCTGTTCCTCTCTTGGGAATTTTTTAGTCCGTTGAAATGCCCTTCTTGAGATCCTGCTGGCTGTATGCTCTACCATCTCTGTCTAGTTCCTTTCTTGTTGGCTTGGCTTTACTAAGGATAGTTTGGAACTTCATTGGCTTCTTGGAACTAAACCAAAGTGGCTGCTCTAAGATCTCTCCCTTCCCATTGCCTCTGATTTTCCTTCCTCCTCTTCGAATCCTTGATCTTCCCTTCCACTTCCTTGGATTCTTTGGTATGTACATCAGATCTCTAACTTCAACATACCTCTGGCCCCTCTGCAGAACTTTTCCCCTTCCAGTAAAGCTTCTCAACTCCCTAAAGTCACTTGAACTTCAGGCTCCCTGCTTCTCTTGGGGAGAAGGGGAGGGCTCTCAAAAGCAACTACTTAAGCTGAAACCAGGAAGAAGAGGTACTTGGAAGCAGACTGCATGTTTTATATACTAGGTAAGATTTGGAGACATGCTGCTTGATGTCTCCTCAGGCAGTTTCTCTCTAAAATTTCAATCCACAGACTTTATAAGATTACATATCAGAGCAAATGAAAAATCTTGAAATTCTCCCTTACAAATATTGGTAAAATGCATTAGCCCTTATATTGAACACCTTACCTTAACTTGTTTTTTTTTTTCCAGAAACATAATTTGGATAAAAATATCAAGGGGAGCATAGACCAGAGTATACTTCTGTGTTTACCTGACTTATGGTTAAAATTTTAGAATTAAAGTGTAAGATTTTTGTTTGTATGTATGTTTGTGTGTGTGTGTGTGTGTGTGTACACATACATATTACTTTTCTACTTTTGGATCGTATTACCAAATTAATCCATGAAATCCCATAAAGGAGAAGTCTATTCAAATTGGCTTAGAGGTAAATTAGAGCTTATAAAATTAAGTATTTCTAAAGCTACCAGAAACATAGAAACTAACTCAAATACTTTAATGTGATTTGGATAAAACTTTGGTAAATAAGATTAGTTTAATTGTTTAATAAAACAGCTGTATCTTGGAAGTTATCATCAATAAGTATAATCAAGCATACATTTTGTTATACTAAGTTTATTAGTCAAGTAAGGTTGTGTTATATCTACTAGATATTTAAATTATAAAAATTACAAATTCAACCCAGGACCAAATGTACAAGTAAAAATGCAGTAAAAATTAATTGCCTGATATCCATGACTTCCTGTATATCACACATAGCAGTAAAAGAAAAATCCATGTATTTAACTTTTTTAGGTTTTTGCTTTTGTTCTGCTTGTCTAATGTTCATGTGCTGTAAAAATAGATAACAGGGAAATAATGTGAGGTGATAGTGAACTTTGTTGAATGTTGTAATATGTCTGCCTAAAAATAGTTTCCAAAATCTTTTTAGTACCTTTTAACCTTAAGCTTATGCTAAATTAAATTAAGTAAATCTAGATTATTTCTAAGTAAAATACTGAAATGCTAATTAATGAGCATAATTTTTTTTTGGCTTTTTCCTTTTGTGTGGTAGTAAATATATTTGAGTTTGTGAATAAATAGGTCCTTTTGCCATATTGTAAAACTTGTACTATAACAATATCTCTAGAAATTGAGAGATGGTATATTCATAAAATTTGCTAGACTGCTACAGAATATTCATATGTTACAATTTATGATTGTTTACTTAGTCATCTCTGTAAAATAAAGAGTACATATAGTTAAAAATGATAATATATGTAAATGAAGCCATTAGAAGCCATTAGAAATAATAAGGGTAAAGAGAAACAACTCTGTATGCAAAGTCTAGAAAGAATGGAAGATTAAAAAAATTTTTTTATTATTATGTTCAATTAGCCAGCATATAGTACATCATTAGTTTTTGATGTAGTGTTCAGCGATTCATTAATTGTGTATAACACCCAGTGCTCATCATCACACGTGCCTTCTTTACTACCCATTGCGAGGTTACCCCATCCCCCCCCCACCTTCTGTAACTCTCAGTTTGGTTACCAAAGTCCAGAGTCTATCATGGTTTATCTCTCTCTCTGATTTTTTTGGAATGGAGGATGTTTGTTGTTGTTAAGGCAAAGAGTCATTTTGCCCTAAATCAAGATCACTGATTATTTCAGAATGAGGAAGAGGAAAAAATGCAAATGGATTTTTGAGAGTAGTAAAAAATTTGAAGAAGAGGAATTTTCTCTGTGTTCAAGCTGGCTAAGATTGAATGGATCTATTTATTAAGGGTTTTTTTGTTGTTGTTGTTGTTTTCTTTTTAATGAGCCCAATGATATACTGATGGAAAACTAGAGTTGGGTTTTCTCTCTGAAAACAATGACGTTTTCTTGGATTATTGCTCTGTTCTTAATAAGAGATAGTAAGGCATTTTCTTTACCTTTAAGGTAATCTGCCTAGGAAACAAAGATTCTGTGTCTTATCAAAATAATTTCCTGTGCTTTGTGTTGTCTTTATTATATTTGTTTGTGAGAATCTAAGTTTTTTTTTCATGAAGATCTATGATCCTATTTAATCAAGAGTTCAAATCTTTTAACATTTTTTTACAACTTCCCATAATGAAGTCCAAAATGCAATCCTAACTTTAAACTGAAATTGACATTTCCTAGACAGCCCCTGAAAAATCTGAAAGGATTTGTTCTTTCACCTTGTAAAAAAGAAATGTTAAATAATTTGTGTTTTTTTTGGAGATTTTATTATTTTATTTTTTAAAGGATTTTATTTATTTATTTGACAGAGAGAGATACAGTGAGAGAGGGAATACAAGCTTGGGGAGTGGGAGAGGGAGAAGCAAGCTTCCCATGGAGCAGGGACCCTGATGTGGGGCTCAATCCCAGGATGCTGGAATCATGACCTGAGCTGAAGGCAGCCACTTAACTCAGAGCCACCCAGGTGCCCCTGGGCAAATATTTTGATATTTAAATTGTATGGGAGACATTGTTAAGTAAGAAGTGATGCTTAGAAATAAGTCAATCAGAGAAAGACAGTTATCACATGATCTCTCTGATATGAGGAATTTGAGAGGCAGGGTTGAGGGGGAGTTGTGGAGGGTAGGGAGGAAAAAAATAAACAAGATGGGGCCAGGGAGGGAGACAAACCGTAAGAGACTACTAATCTTAGGAAACAAACTGAGGGTTGCTGGGAGGTGGGGTGGGAGGGATGAGTGGCTGGGTTATGGATATTGGGGAAGGTATGTGCTATGGTGAGTGCTGTGAATTGTGTAGGAATAATGATTCACAGACCTGTACCCCTGAAGCAAATAATACATTATATGTTAATTTAAAAAAATAAATATTTTAGAGCCAAAAAAAAAAAAAGAAAAGAAGTGATGCTTAAGCTTCCCTAGGTTATATTTGTGTAAATATAGATATTTAAGAAATTATATGAAGTTTATATAAATTTGCCAGTACCCTTTTGTCTGTGATAAGTCCTGGTATAATATTATCAGTTACAATTCCAGTTATTTAAACACTGTATGTTGTAGAAATAACCAAATTTCCTCATCAGTTGCATTATTTTAATAATGAACTCTTCAGATCTTTAATCATGTAAAAAAGTCTTTTATCATTCACAGATAACTTTTATTTTACTCTGACTCTTCCTTGAAAGCTCTTGAAGTTACAGGCAAAAGTGCTTCCTCTTCAACAAAATGTAACCATCTCAGAGACCATGGAAAGGGCTATGACAGGTCCTCTGGGCTACAGGCTTGTGAAGCACTAGTGTTTAAATAACTTTGAGACCATACTACTGGATTGAATAAGGACTTCCAGCACTAATGGAGAAGCTGACTGGTTTGAAAAACTGCTAACTCAGGATCAAGCTGAACAAGAAATTACTTACATAAAAAAAAAGGGTGAATATATTTGTAAGAAGTATTCAGTAGAATAGAATAGAGAATTTAGAAATAGATCTCAGCTTTCCTAGAGGTATATTGAAAAGCTTTTTATGTATAGTAAATGTATTTTAAAACATTGATGTTATACAGCTTTACCTAATGTCTTAATGTTACTACCCGTTAAAAATGAATGAAACTCAAATTATAGTATTGCCATAAAACATTGACAAATCTGTCAAGTTGTAGAATGTGACATTTTTGCTTGTTTTCAATATACAAGCCTGCTGGTTGTTGTGTGCTGGGCAGAGCTTTTTCGCTTTTAAATCTAGCAGTGCCCTCTTGAGTGAAAGGCTGCTACAGTTTGATAAGAAAAGCATCTTCACCCATTCAAATATATTTTTCTAAGATTTTATTTATTTATTTGACAGAGAAAGAGAGATAGAGCACAGTAGGGGGAGTGGTAGGCAGAGGGAGAGGGAGAAGCAGGCTCTCCATTGAGCCGGGAGCCTGATGTGGGGCTCCATCTCAGGACCCTGGGATCATGACTCAGCTGAAAGCAACCTCTTAACTGACTGAGCCGCCCAGGTGCCCCACCCATTCAAATATTCTTGATCCATCCCATTCTGAGGGACATTTCTTACTTAGAATTAGGACATTTGTTACTTAGAAGTAGCAGAGAGCTGAACCTACATGTTTTTGTTCTGAGTGAACATTCTTTTCAAGGATGACTTTAGCTAACTAGAACAAAATAGAAATAAGCTTGTTCACTGTAAAAATGTATTTTGTTGTGGTGGTTGTACATCTTTTATTTATTTTATTTTAAATTTGGTGTTTTCATAATAATAACATTGAATTTTTGTTGACTAATGTAACATGTCTAAATTTATTGAATGCCTATTATATAAGTGATACTGCATTTGTATTGAGGAATATATAACAAATAGAGAATAAGCCACAGCCCTGGTACTTACACATTTATTTTCACTTGTCTAGTATATCAGATTATGACCCATATTGGCTTTTGTATCAAAATTGTCTTTATTAAGTAAATTAAAACTATTACTATTGATATATATTCCTTTTTTATTACAGAAGAAAATACTCAGGAAACATCACAGGTGAAGAAAAGCTTGAGTGAAAAAGTTTCTCTCTATAGAGGTGACATCACATTGCTAGAGGTAGATGCTATAGTCAACGCGGGTGAGTACTTGATTTTTTGTGTTTGATGTATTTGTTAGACGAGTATTATTTTAAAATATTTTTCATAAACAGGAATATAAGTATTTTATGAAAAGATGTCCTTCCTGGTGTCGAAATATCTTATGTACTTCCCTCTGGATTAAAAACACTGAGGACTAGTTTATGTATGTGCCACAGTTAATTTGCTAACTCATGGTATCCATGCTAAATTGAGACTATGGTACAGGACCACTGGAAGAGTGGTAGATTGTTGCAGAAAGTTCTGCTGAGAAAACTTTAGAAGCTCTATTACTGTTGATTTCATGCTTGAGTTAATAATTGTCCAGCATAAAAACAAATTAAGGTTTTTCCTTCTTTTGAAGAGGTTGTAAAGAGATGATTGAACACCAGAAAAAAGTAAAATAGAAAGTAATTGTTTCTGCGATTTCCAAATCACAGTTGTTTGGTTGTTACTTTTCATGTTTGATATGGAATGCTTTAATTATTTTAATAACCAATTTTTATGTTTGAACATTGGGGAAATTAACTGTATTTTATAGTAGTGTCTCCTATATATTTTATTTTGTGGCTGTATATCAAGAAATGCATAGTAGTTGTGAGTCTTTAAAAATAAATGTCAATAATAAGAGGATATTTAATGACTTTGTGTTTTACAAAGGTATGCTTTTTTCAGGTTGAAAATGCCAAATAAAAACAAATTTGGATGTAGGTAAGGAGAGGCTTTATTCAAAAAGATGATTACAGTAAGGAGAAGTGAACTATCCTAATAGGCAGAGGAAGAATATTGCAAAAGGAAGAATCACTTCTGTCATGAGATCTATAAGCATCTCAAAGACCACGCAAAAAGGGGCTTTTCTTTCATAGGAAGGAGTAAACCATCAGTCTTGGAACACTGAAAAAATAAGATAAAATTATTTTAAAAAGGAGCAAATAGGATAAAAAGAATGGGGGTAGGGTACTAGGATGAGTTGGTGGCAAGATTGGAGAGCTGATCAGAGAATATTCTTCCCTGAAGTCAGCTGATTCTTGGGAGTTGTGGTTCAAGAGGAGTTGTTCACTTTGCATTGCTTACGGGTGGGTCAAAGTCCACAGGCTTGACCGAGGGGAAAAAAGCCTGACTGAAGTTTGGTCAACTACAGTTAATAGCCATTGACCAGCCAGAATGGTCAATGGGGACAGACAGTTCAGTTAATCATTTATGAGTGAAAGAATGGGAATTTGGAGGATCTGTTTCTTGGTCTTGTCATAGGTTACAGGAAGCCATCCACACGGTTTATTTGTCATATGGGCATGAGTAGTTCTTTGCTGTAAGCTGTTTCCTGAAACACAGAAGGGTGAGGGGTAATTTTTTGGCAGTCCCTGTTTTCTAGAAGTACAGGATTTATGTAAAGTTCAACGTTGTCGCAAGGTTCCCTTTGGTGATGAAAAAATTCACACAGGATAGTAGGAACATGCCTTGGTGGGTGAACAGAGGGGTCTCATGGAAGACTGGAACATTAATATAGCATCGTTTTGGCAATCCCACAGGAAGTTGGGAAGCCTAGTCAGCTTGTTATTCCTGTAGAATTGGCTATCAGTTGCTTTGTACTGTATTTGCTTTGCTATACTCAGAGCTGTTTCTCTCTTTCTCTTTTTCTGACGCCTCTGTAATTCCTTTCTCATCTGTTACCTCTCTAAAATACAAAACTCTTCAAGAGAGGGGCTATGTCTTGGTTATTTAATCTCTACCCAATATGAATCATTTCTTTTGGACAGAATTATGTCCTCGTATCACCTCTTAGGCTGTAAGTCTCTCTCCCCTGTAGCTAGTCCCTGTGGACTGCTCATTTGTGGCCCTGGGTATCAAGCTGGTTTTCTTTGACCTGTGGGACCTCTGGAAAAGACTGCACTTTGAAGGGATCTCATGAACTCCTCTCCATACAGGGGTTTTATAAGATCACTATAGTAACTAAGTTATTAATGGTTTGTTATGCCCTAAATTCTATAAACGTATGAGCTATAATTTCAAAAAAATTTAAAAATATATTTATATATATATACACACACACATATGTATATGTATATATTTATATATCAACAGCCTTCCTGTAAGTTCTTGTAATTTCTAGCTTTTGATTCTAGTTCTGCTCTGTGGGATACAATTAATGACCCATATTTCCTTCTTAAATGCCTGAAGACCTCTCTCTTGACTTTTGTCTTTCTTGTTATTAACGTAACACTGAATAGGCCATCTTAGCACACTTAATAATAGCAGTAATTATGGTTTTTCTTGGGTTTTGCTAACTGTATACCTGTGTATCTCCCCCTTACGGCTACAGACTGGTGTCTTTTCCATCTTCTGTGTTAACTTCCAAAGCAATGTCATGCCATTATGTTCTTAATAAATGCTTGATACTGTGTATGTGTTAGATTGAACTATATGTAATTGAACCATATGCTCCAAAGCACCTCTAACCAGTAGCACACTCAACATTGAGGACTTGACATAGTGATTTTAAAAATGATTTATTTGATCAATAAATACAATATTTATGGGATAATTTTTATTGAAACAGAATAAAATGGTGCTAAGCAGGAGAATGCAACTAATGGGAAAACATCCCATCACTATTTTAATTCTTGTCCTTGCCTGTATGTGTAATTTTTTCATAGCTGCCACATAGTATACAAGGGTTTGATGAATTAATATGAAGGCAGGCAGCAACTTTCACTCACTCCCAGAAACCATTTGGCAACTTTAGTCACCTGTCTGGCTGAGATTATATTACAATTTGGACATGTTCTACATCTCACAAGGGCAACCTCATCAGGAAGTTCCTCTGTATATGGAAGAAAGATGCCAAATATACAGTGTAATGACTCTGTTTACAGCTTTCTGCTGTGCAGTTTGTTTGCCTGGTATGTAAGAAGAGGAACAGCTGTTAATCTTTCAAGTGAACAAGGCAACATGGCAGGAGATTCCAGAGCTGCCTCTGGTGAGAGGAGAATGAGAGGCAATGCCCCCAGTCATGGTGCCAAAGCAGCCCAGACATCACTTTCTATCAAACTTCCAACATTCTCTTTCCATGCATATGTTAATATTAGTACATTGGAACACCTAGGCTTACCTGCCATAAATGAAATGATTTAATAGTTAAAGTTTTTCCTAATAAAATACTTTTCGACTCGCTTGGGTTTCTTTAAATGTGACCTAGGATAAGCCTTCTGTGTAATTTTTATACTTCTTCATAAGAAATAATACGTATTTGGTATATTTAATAAAACAGATTTTATTGGCAGTAGGGTGTATAGGGCAGTAACACAAGTTTTAGAGTTAGGCAGACCCAGATTCAAATTCAGGTTCTCATACCCGGGGCCATTTTTTGTTTAAACTTTTTGTTTGTTTGTTTAAACTTTTTATGTTGAAATAATTATAGGAAATTGCAAAGACAGTACAGAGAGTCCTATGTATCTTTCACCTTCACCTGTGTAAGCCCCCCCAATGGTGACATCATACAATATACAATATCAAAACCAGGAAACTGACATTGGTCTATTATTATTAACTAGATTGTAGACCTTATTCCATTTTCACCATTTTTTAACCTGCATTTGTGTGTGTTTGTGTCTATAGTTCTCTGCAGCTTTACCCCATGTACAGATGCATGGTTATCACCATAATCATGATACAGAACTGTTTGATTTTCCTGAAAAGAACTCCCTTTGTAGTGGCACCCGCCTCTTTGCCCTCCTTTCCTTGCACCCCTACCATTCTTCATCTCTATAGTTTTGTCATTTTTAAGAATGTTACATCAGTGTACTCATACAGCATGTAGCCTTTTGAGATTGATGTTTTTCACTAAACATAAGGCCCTTGAGGTCCATTCAGATTGTTGCATCTATCAGGAGTTCATTCCTTTTTATTGCTGAATAGTAGTCCCTTGCATGGATATAACAAAGTTTGTCCAACCATCCACACACTGAAGGACCTCTGGGTTCTCTTCAGAATTTTGACATAACCAATAGAGTTGCTATAAAAATTCATGTACAGGTTTTTGTATGTAACAGTATATAGGATGATCTGTTTACTGTGACTAGGTCATTGTATAAATTTGTATTAAGCCTGTTGGTCAAAGCATTTTGGTTTTTGCTAGAGTTTGGAGGAGAATACATTCATCTAATTTATGGTTCAGTATTTTATCATTAAAGACCATTTTACTTGTACCATAATTACAGAAATATTTTGTTGGTGATATAATTGTTATTCATTTGTGGATTGCAGGCAAAATAATGAAAAAGTTGGTTAACTCTCCAACTCTTTGGGCAAAGATTCGGTTTGCCATAAATAGGGTTATTTAAAATGGAAAATGCAGAAGGTTCATTTGTTTATTTTAGTTCTTCCTGTCCCTATCCCAGCATGTGAAGGAGAGGTACATTTACATTGTAGTTAATCATGGAGGGTTGGAGTCAGAGCAATCATTATTTTAAATGTGTCTCTTTGACTTCCTGACCAACTGACCTCCAGTAAGTTTTTTTGAGCCTTAGTTTGTTCATTGGTAAAATGAAGATAATAATAGGGCCTGCTTCTCAGGGCTATTGTGAAAATAAAAAGAGATAATGTATACAAAGCATTTCACATAATAATGCCTAGAATATAGACACACTCAGTAAATGGTAGCAGAATTACACTGCTTAGTTATAAATCAGAAAACTGATTTTTCCCTATTAAGGTCACAAGGTAACTGTGCATGTTTTTCAAGTCTTATGCACAGATATTACCTATTAAATGAATTTGTCCTATGTGTTTGCAACTTTAGCCATTATACTGTTTACTTAAATTTTGTCCAAGAAAAGTTGTCCAATTGTGAGGCTCTATGTTAAATGCCAAGTTTCTATAATATTTTTGGTAATTTTTATGAGCTAATGGCCCAGAAGAACTGTTTTAGTTTTCTTTAGTGATATATTTTTACTGTATTAATTGTGAATGTCATAATTGTGTCAAAAATTGAGATAATGACCTAATTGGATAGCCAATAATTTAATATCTAGGTATAATTTAATTGAAAGAAAAGTTGATATAGAATATATGAATATCTTCATAGGTAAATCAGGTACTGGGACTGCATATGATGGAAGAAATTTTACTTTATAGAGGTTTCCTTAAACATTCATCTCCAGTTACTTAAAATTAATGTTATATATTCATTTGGTAAAACCTAAATAAGAGATATTTGAAATTAGATTCCAAATCATTGAGAAAATAGATTCATTTACCCTCAGAAATATTTTAGGACAATTCACAGCAACTGCTTGATTCAATATAAATTTCATCTCTACTAGTGAAGCACTTAAGTTTTATTCCTTATTGAATTTCTGTATTCTATGTTTTTCTTTTAACATTTTGTTGGGCAGTAATAGACATAAACACACACATACATGTATAGCCCAATGAAACTCCATCCAGATAAAAAAGCAGAACATTATTAGTACTTTGAAAGAGCCCTTAGTACCCTAATATTTTGTAGTGAATGCTAGTATATTTTGGGGTGAATACTAGTATATTTTTTGTCCTGGCTTCTAGTAGTATAGGTTAGTTTTATCTTTTTTTGTATTTTATATGAATGGAACCATATGATATATATTCTTCAATATTTGGCTCTTTTGGCTCACCATTATGAATGTAAAATTTATCTTGTTATATAATATTTCATTTTGTGAATATGCCATAATTTATCTGTCCAGGCTACTATTGATGAGCATTTCAGTAAATTCCAGTTTGTGATTATTAGTACTTTAGTGAACATTCTAACTTATTTTTGTGTGTATGCGTGTATTTTTGTGAATAAATATCTGTATATAGGCAAAGGGGAAACAATTACTGTACATCACCCACTCCCTTCACTTCCCCTTCTATCTATGCTAGAAACTGCTGAAAAGTTTCAAAATCACCACTGTGGATAGCCATCATTCAGCTAACCTTGGAGATATGTTTGAATAGATGAGTGTGGGAAGAACCATTTTTTGAGATGTATTCTCAATAGTGGTTGCAGGTTTAAGTGTGAGGTTCCAGCTATAAGGATCACAGTGTGTTCCCTTTATGTCGTGTGAGGATAGAGAGAAAATAGGATTTCTGAGGTATACTGAGAAAAAGAGATTTAAATAAATCTAACAACCATCACCATTCCTAAACAGGAAGATATAGTATGTTAAAGATGTCAGAACTCCTGGAATAACCTAAATTTCTAATCAAAATTCCACTGATATTTTTGGGATTTTGTTCTGATAGTAATTTTGTTTTTTGTTTTGTTTTTGAAATTGTTGAAATCATTCTAAAATTTATCTGATAGAATAAAAGAATGAGATTCGCCCAGAAATACCTAAAAAGGCAGAAAAATGGCAGGTTGGGGGAAGAGTCACACAATCCCAAATTAAAGTACATATGTGAAAGCTGTAATAATTAAAAAAATGTACATCACTATCTCACACCTTTCATGAATATAAATTCTGTATGGAGTTTAATATAGATTAAAGAAACCATTTAAAAGGCAGAAGAAAACATAGAGAGCTATGTGTCTTACCTTTGGTGGGAAAAACCATTCTGAATTCAATCGAAAGAAAGAAACCAATAAGAAAAATACTGAAGAATTTGACAACGTAAATATTCTTGAATGTTTCAAGAGAAAGTCGTGCCATAAAAATACTTGAAAATTAAATGTCAAATTGGAAAGGAATATTAGCAACATATATGACAAAAGTTTACTTTTGTTATAATAATAATAATAATAATAATCTTTCTCTTTTAAAAAATTAATCTTTCTCAATTAAAAAAAGACAAATGTCTAATGGATAACCTGGTTAGGAATATGGGCATGAAAGTCCTGGGATCAGGCCTTGTGTTGTCTGCTTGTCTTTCTCCCTCTGTTCTTGCTCTTTCTCTAAAATAAAGAAATAAAATATATATATTTTTAAAGATTTATTTGACAGACAGAGACCACGAGTAGGCAGAGAGGCAGGCAGAGAGAGAGACGGGGGAAGCAGGCTCCTTGCTGAGCAGAGAGCCCGATGCCGGGCTCGATCCCAGGACCCCGAGATCATGACCTGAGCCGAAGGCAGACGCTGTAAACCACTGAGCCACCCAGGCGCCCCAAGAAATAAAATCTTTAAAAAAGTTAAAATTTTAAAAAACATGGAGGGGTACCTGGGCGGCTCAGTCGTTAAGCGTCTGCCTTCTGCTCAGGTCATGATCCCAGGGTCCTGGAATTGAGCCCTGGGGCTCTCTGCTCGACGGGGAACCTGCTTCCTCCTCTCTCTCTACCTGCCTCTCTGCCTATTTGTGATCTGTCTGCCAAATAAATAAAAATCTTTAAAAAAATAAATAAAAATTTAAAAAGTAAAATGACATAAAAATGATCTTAATACTTAAAAAACAAAAAAATTGAGCAGTAGTTTGTAAAATTCAAAATACATCTACAAATTGAAAGAATCTGAAGCATAAAACTAAAATGAAAAAATACATTTTATCCTTCTTTATATATTATATTTCACTGTTTAAAATATTACAGTATATTCCTTTTGTAATCAGCTCCAACAAAATCTTTAATAGTATGTTTTTAAAATCCAGTTGACCAGTAGGTGTGACAAACAAACTGTACACTTCCCTAAGTACCCTGAAGAATTTAACGAAGGAAAAAAACATCTCAAAACATGAAACAAATGCCCAAGCAGCCACTGCCACTTTCTGAATTTTTTTTGAAATTTTAGTCTCTCAGGTCCTTTGAGGACTCTGTTACTATTTAATATCTAGGGTTATTCTGCTAAAAGGTTCAAAAATAGATGAAACTCAAAGGATGAAACTCAGAGGCTTTAACCCACTGAGCTACCCAGGTGCCCCATTTTGTGTCATTTTAAATAGCTGCATTATTTTAATATATTATACAATTATATATAATATATATTATATTATATACACCTAATATTTATTTAACTACTCTCTCAATGTAGGAAATTTAGATTACTTTCAAGTTTTTTACTGTTATAAACAGGCTGAGACAAACATCCTAGTAGATAAATCTTTGTAAAAATCTTTGATTACTTCCTTGGAGTAAAGTCTTTGAAGTGAAATAATGGGAGTATGAAAGTTTTTTTTTTTTTTAAATTAACTTTTTTGGGGTTATGTATGTTTTTATACTTTGATGTATGTAACCAAATAGCTCTGAGAGGTTAAATGAGTTTATATCTCTCAAGTATGGGTATGAATTTTTAAAAAACTGTGCCTCAGAATTGTATTTCATTGTTTTAATTTCCATTTCTTTGAAGAAAAGGACTGTAGTTTTTGAAAAGAAAGCAGGATTTTACCTATACAATTTTATTGGCACTGAGAAGGTAACTTACTGGTGGTAGTCAGGAGACATTGGTTGAGGTTGGTTGGTCAGAGGCCTGATGAGTAGAGTACTGAGTGTTTCTCAAATGAGATACCCAATAGCTTAAGGTCCGTGCCACTGCTTCTCTTCCAGAAATTCAAGATGGTAGGGTGAGAGATAGGCACTAAAAGTCCTTAAAATAAAAGAGGAACACTTTATTTCACTTTCAGAGTAAGTAGTACCTAGCATCTTTTTTTTAAGGATTTTTTTTTTTTTTTAGATTTTATTTATTTATTTGACCGACAGATATCACAAGTAGGCAGAGAGGCAGGCAGAGAGAGAGGAGGAAGCAGGTTCCCCGCCAAGCAGAGAGCCCCATGTGGGGCTCTATCCCAGGACCCTTGGGACCATGACCTGAGCCGAAGGCAGAGGCTGAGCCACCCAGGTGCCCCAGTACCTAGCATCTTGCATAGCACTTGACACTGCGGATGTTTTATGGTATGGTCACCAAGTATAGTTTCTCTGAAAATGGAGCCTTTATTCTAGACAAGAAAATATCAGAGCCTACCCCTGCGGCTAGAATGTGTGGAATTTCAGAGGTGCCATTTAAGCTGGAATACTCCTGTTTTGTAAAGAGGGTCTTGACCTTGCAGAAAAGATGCGGCTTCAGAAGCTGGACTAAACTGTCTCAATGCTACTTTCCATGTGGATTGAGCCAATTGAACTGAGACTGTGGGGGATGGATGGAACCAGTCCCCTCGGAGCATAAACAGCTGTGCCTACATTAGAAGAAGGGGCATGGGGAAGTGGATGCTAATTCAGTAGCTAACAATAAATACGATTACCCTCTGCCATAGTTCAATTCTTATAATTGCATGACTTGTCAGAAATTGGTTATAGTTAAATCTAAGTAAGAGCTGAACTTTATAATGGTGCTAAATTACATTTCATAAGGCCTAGGCGCTATCTAATGCTCTTATACAACTTTATTTGGAATTCTCCATGTTCTTTTTGTTTTTGAAATTATACAGTAAAATTTAAATGTTTTTGGTGTATACTCTATTAATTTTAACTAAAGGAAATGTATATTTTGTTATATATACATGTTGGCTTAATTTCTAAAAATTACTTCTTTGTGACTTTTGGGGAGTTTCTATTTATGGATTCAAAAGCATCTAGATGATATTCATTCTGTTCTTTTGTCTCAGTGCAGTTATAATCATTTGGCTATTAATTTAATTTTTTTTCAATTAAGGTCTTCTTTATATGTGTAGGGAAAGGGAAAAGTGACATTGATTTCTAATTCCAATCATTAATTCACATAAAATTAGGCTACATAAGTAATATTGGAGAAAATTAGCTTATCAGTAGAAACTAGACATCCTCATATTTGAATGAAATTTAAATCTATTAAACTTCAGTTTCAGAGAACTTAATGATTTTTATTAACTTTGAATTTAGTGAATAGTCCCTTTATGAAATTAATTCTATATACTTAAAAAGGAAAAAGGCAATGGTGGTAATTGAGTAGGAAGAATAATCTTATTTATAGCTCAGATTTTGTGCATTTTGATTGACAAGTGGTTTATTAAACTTGGGTGTAATATAAAGGAAGATTTTGGCCATTTTGATAAGAAAGAAAGGTTGAGAATATTTTTCAACATTCTTAGCTGGTTTAGCTTTCTCGTTAGAGAAGCAGCCAATGTTTTCTCTAAATTAAGGACAAAAATAAATATTTTATTTTGGCATTTTATCAGCTGCTTTTTCACTATTCCTTTCACTTTTGTAACTGTTTGAAGAAACAGATTTATAGCATGAAGTTTCCCAGGCTTCTTTTGACCTTGAGATACAATCTGATTTACTTTGTTAAGTTTTAATTTTATGACACATCACATCTCTGTTGTATCTAAAATTAAACTTTGGGATAAAGGTATATTTTTCCACATTGGGTTTGTGAACAGAATAAATTACCAGAGAATTATGTTTAAATAAATGTGTAAGTAAAGGAATGTTGACTAGGCTAGCTACACCTCCCCACATAAACAGCTTGTTAATGTGCAATCAGTCACTAGAGTTGCCATGAACTTGGAGCTTAATGAACAGGTGGAGAAAGAGGATGAATCCCAATCCAAAATGGATCTGACAGTTTATCAGGCAATTTCACTGATCGCTAATCCATTTTGCTTGGCAACTTAATTTATCACACAGTTAGAATTTTGATCCCATGGGTTTCCAAGTGGAAATTAATTCAGAAACATGTCCAGTCCATGGGGTTTAAGAGACCTGCATAAGCTTTGTGAGGACATTTAGAAATAAATTATTTTAAGTGCATAAAATAGGTTTTCTCTTATGATTCCATTTGTGTTTAAGTCCTCCTTAAAATGTGTAGATGGTGCTACCATTTAATAGTATATCATGACAGTTAATTAAGGTTTATTTGTTTATGTAAGAAAATTCTAGGTTAAATGAACAAATTGTTAATTTTAATTTATTGGTGAAATAATTAATAAAAGTGTTAAATAATCCTGTGAATGTAATTCCGTCTTTACATATATAAAAATTACTGATCTTAATGGGTTTGAAAGCATCCATAGCAAGAAATAATGAGCAAAAGAAATTATTTCTTTAAGGCTCACATCTTCCGGATACTTATACATTCTCTATTTAGATTAATTTATGGCTTTTTATTTAAAAATACCTATTAAAGCAATATTCTTTCAGGAAGGGAAAGAATGCAACCTGGGTCTCATCCGTCACACTCTGACTCTGCTTAGGATTTGCAAGGATAAGCCTCATTAATGGGACTTGGCTTAGGACCTGGCTATGGTTTAAAATATCCTCAAAGTCAGAAACACATTTTGTTCACTTTTTGAAAACTTGATTTATAGTGGATAGAAAGTTTAATTGAATATTGATCCTTGAAAAGCAAATGTGTCCTGTAAAAATGACGAAACAAAGAACACAATAAAAGTTGATTGATTGTCCACAGCCTGGGGACAGGAGCCGCCTCCTCGGATGTCATCTTCTCTAGGCATTTCTAGCTCTGATAAGGTGATGGGGATGAAGTGTTAGAGGAGATTAGTTGCACACTGGCATGAACTGTTACACTTTATAAGAAGATTGAGGAAGACTGGTAACAAATCATTTCTAAGAAGGAATTTGAGGAATGAGGAATAGATCAATAAAATCTATGATATAACTCTAGGAGGGGACACCAGGGAATTCCTTATAATTTCTCAAGCTGTGTAGCACATTCAAAAAGAATTTAAGTCAGTGAAAAATAATTGGGATGACAGAAAACCTCAAACTGGCATAATGCTGTCATTGATTGGATGTGTCAGGCAAATTGTGGCTATCATTCTTGTGACCAGGCTGATTAAAGTAATATCTTCATAATCTAGAGGGGCTCAGTGTTGAATCATCCTGGCACCTTTCCCAAATCCCCTTGAGGAGTCTTTGGCATTTTTCCCTGGAACATATTGCAGACCTGTGCCTTGTAATTGTAGAAACTGGACTTTCATTTTTAAAGTTAGGAGAAAATGGTCATTGAGTCCAGTATTAGTTTTGGGGAATCAAACCAAAATAAAATAAAAAAAAACTGCAGGGCATTGTTTGACTTTATTCTTCTTTCTTATTAGACTAATGATTGCAGTAAACTCTCGTGGGCATCAGAATCACCCAGAAGCTTGTTTTAAATGCTGTTTCCCAGCCTCTAGTACCCCAGGATTCAGATTCAGTGGGTCTGGGAGGTGCCCTTGGAATCTCCAATTAATAGGCATCCTGCTGTAGAGGTTCTTTTGGGAATCATTTCCATAAATGATGGGGCTTAGAGCAGGCCAAGAAAAGAAAGGTCCATGCACTTGCTCTCTGGTACTCTTTTTTTAGACATTTTTGAAATCTTTCTTCAGTGCTATCACAGATATGTGTTGGAAAGAGCTGTATCTCCCTCCATTCTCTTAAAGCAATTGTGCTTTAATATTTACTTTTTCCTTCTCTTCCTGTCCCTTTCCTCCTTATTTTCCTCTTACTGTATCCTTTTCTCCTTTCCTTCCTTCTTTCTAATGCATATTGTGTTAAATTTGTGCCTAATTTTCTGCCAGACATTGGGATGATAGTCTTTGTTCTAAAGGACCTTATATTGTCCAGGAGGATGTATATGTACTATATAATGCAGTACTAACGACAAGTGGCATTGAAGAAATATGAGTCAAATGCCAGGGAAGGAGTCATTATTGTAAGTGTGGGTGTTAGTAAAGACTTTATAGGTATGATGGTTAAGCATTGAGAATAACATTTTAGTAGGCATAAGGATAAGAAATTGCATGAAAAAAGACCCCAGACACGAGAAAGTCTGGCCTATTGAAGAAATGGTACATTGGTTTAAGGTTTGTTTGTGGCCCTGTGGAAATATCACTGGACAAGGAGTAAGGAGACTGGGTTTCATATGTTGGTGTGGGCCTAAAGAATTGAGTTGTGGTGACCTTCAGTGTGTGTCCATATTTATGTTTGTGTTACTTTATTGGCTCTAGTCTTTGGTTTATCTTTCTGCATGGCTAACTTGTCTCAAAGGAGAGTATATACTATTCCCTGTGCTGTCTTTCTGGACTATCTCTGATTAATCACAACACCAAAAACCCAAAAACCCTGGGGAAACAGCAGAATTTAGTAGTTGTGGTAGGCTGAAAAACAGACTCCTCCCCCCAAAGATATCCACCTCCTAATCCCTGGAGTTTATGAGTATTACCTTAGATGGCTGGTATAATAAAGTTAAAGATCTTGAGATTTGACTACACACATAAGAGAAGGCAATGTGAAGATGGAGCTGAGAGAGATCTGAAGATGCTAGCCTTGAAGATTGGAGTGGTATGGCCATACAGAAGGAATGCTGGCAGCCACCAGAAGCTGGAAAAGGCAAGGAACTTCTCCCTGGAGTCTACAGAGGGAGGGCAGGCTTTCTGACATCTTGGTTTCTGTTCAGGAAAACTGCTTTTGGACTTCTGGTCTCCAGACTCTGAGAGGATACATGCATATTGTTTATAGGCCATGTAGCTTGTGGCAAATTTTTTAATAGCAACTCTAGGAAATTAATAGTTAAGAGGTGAGTTCTGAAGTTGGAAAGATAGGGATCTTATTTTCAGTGTGATCTTAAACAGTTCCTCAGATCTCTAATTATAGAGGAGCTTTGAGGAGAAAATGGGCTAACATGTGTATGTGCTTTGTATGGTGTTCAGTTCCTGGTACATTTTATAAATTGTTTGATAAATATTAAATATGGTGGGGATCGTGATGTTAACAGAAAGACTACAGCTTGGAAGGAGATACCTTTTGATTGAAAAACTTTTTTGGTAGCTAGTAGAAATGACCTCAGTGAAGACTCAGTTAGTTTACTGATTAGAAGTTATTGCTTTTAATTCTTATAATAGTTGCTTTTAATTCTTAAAAGAATTATTTTAATTCTTAAAAGTTCTTTAATACTTTTAATTCTTCAATATGTTGCTTTTAATTCTTCTAATAGTTCCAGAAGTTTGAATTAAAATTGAGTCTTATATTTTTCTTCAGTGCTACATGTAGCCAGTGCTACATGTAGCCACCCATGATAAGAATAGAAATAAAGATCAGAAAAAAAGGTAAAGTAAAATACAAAATAGAAATACACGGGTTGTAGTGATCCTGATTTTTCTTTATGAAAATTGAGATCCAGTAAATAAATTTGTGTTGGAATTATCAGGCTTTCAAACATTATTCTTCAACCATGAAACAGCCACCCTGTTAGTAAGCCAAAATACTAGATTTGTAAATTTACTGAGCCATAATGGGTAGCCTTGACTAGATTGCTCTGCATTCTAATAGAAATTATGTCATTTAAGAATCAGGTTGATCTGATTTGTGAGTCTTGGGAAGACAGCTGCTTGGAAGCAGTGACAAGTCTTATCCCAGTTGCCACTGGTATAGTTGACAGTCTCACTGGTATAGTGAGACAGCTCACTGCCTAAGAAGTGAGGCTTCTGTGAGGCAGAAGCCTCATTGTGACTCATTCTACCCATGAAATGAACTATTATTTAGAGAATTTTATCTTCTTGAGAATTATTAAAATACAATTAACAAATGTAATCTCACTATAGTGTTTCATCTGATCAAGAGCTTTCTAAGGGCAGGGACTGTTTCCCATGTAGGTATCTTCAGTGCCTTCCAGTATGGCCTGTTGTTAGTCTCAGGAGCCGTTTGTAGAGCTAACGAATGGTTGAGTATGTTGCTTCCTGTGATCATTAGTTAGAATGATGGTAAATAGACCCAGATATCAAATGTTTTCTTTTTGCTATCAGTTAGCAGGACTCCCTCAAATGGTAGATTTAAAAATTTTTTAATGTGAATTCTTTCTTTTCATTTAAAATTTCTTTGAAAGCACAAATTATATGCATAATAATATAAATAAAATAAGAGGAGGGTGCCATGATGCAGCAGATCACAGGTCGTGATCTCAGGGTTGTGAGATCAAGCCCCACGTCAGGCTCTATGCTCAGTGGGGAGTCTGCTTGAGAGTCTTTCTCCCTCTGCCCCTGCTTCCCCCACTACTGTGCTCTCTCTCTTTCTCTAAAATAAATAAATCTCTAAAAAATATTTTAAAAAATAAGAGGATATAAATTATCACTTATACTACTTTCTAAGAAACTATGGGTTTTTTTCCTGTTTTGATTTATTTATACATATTTTGGGGGGAATATTTTTGATTAGAACCCAGGTTTATTTTGGTACACAGAATTTTCCACTTAATAAAAACTTTCTTCATATGGTTTTATACAGTTCATAATTATAATTTTAAATGGTTACATAATATATTCTCTACTTCTTTTTCTCTGTAACTCCCCATTTTCCCATCTGCTTTGTCTTTCTGGTGAATTCCACTTAGTTTTAAAGTCCTGGCTCAATGATCCTTCATTTCTCTTGACTTTTGTGATCCTAGCACTTTATATATACATTGAGTATAGAATTTTTGATATTATATAAGTTTTTTAAAATAAAAATTATGAGAAATGAAGTATATCAGAGCATGGATTATATAATTTTGTGTCTTGATGACTAACTCAGTGATGGTCACATAGTAGGCACTCAACAGATATTTGTAGAGTGCAGATACCATTCTAGAGTCTGTGACTGGAAGGATGAATAAGATAGTTTCTGGATTGATGCTCAAAGTGTTTGAAATTGCTGTTCTAGAGTTGTGTCTGTGGTACTAGGAAAACCCAGAAGAGGCTGGCATATTCATGTCATTGCTTTTTCTTTCTTGTGATTTTTTTGCGGGGATTATATTTTCAGGAATGGTATGGAATGCCCAATCCAAGGAGTATTAACAACTATATGGCTTTTGCTTTCTCTCATCAAAATATTTTCCAAAAGATTCTGTTCTTTCATGGGCCTTGTTTGCCCATTTTATGTTCTCATATATGTTTGGTATCTTGAAGTATATTTTTCACCTAGTTGTATAATTTCCTCATATAATAGTGGTAGGCAGAATTCTAAGATGTTGCTCAAGATTTTTAATATTCCCTCCCCCTCTATACATGCTCCAAGTAATTACTGGGACTGTAAATTTGATAGATTTTACTCTAAAGGTTAGGTTATATTATTTGGTGGAATTGGCTTTGAGAAGAGGAGATTATCAGGATGGGTCTGATGCTACACAGTAGTCAAGACCACATTAGCCCTTTATTTTTAAATTTTTATTAACTTTTTCCTACATTAGCCCTTTTTAAAATTATTTTTTATTAACATATAGTGTATTTTTGTTTCAGGGTACAGGTCTTGATTCATCTGTCTTACACAATTCACAGCACTCACCATAGCACATACCCTCCCCAATGTCCATCACCCAGCTACCTCATCCCTCCCACGCCCCTCTACTTTAACAACCCTCAGTTTGTTTCCTGAGATTAAGAGTCTCTTATGGTTGGTCTCCCTCTCTGGTTTCTTCTTGCTTCATTTTCCCCCTCCCTCCTCCTGTGATCCTGTCTTGCTTCCCAAATTCCTCATATGAGTCAGAGCATATGATAATTGTCTTTTTCTGGCTGACTTATTTTGCTTAGTTTAATATCCTCTAGTTCCATCCACATTGTTGCAAATGGCAAGATCTCATTTTTGATGGCTGCATAGTATTCCACATGTATGTATGTATGTATGTATGCATGTATGTATGTGTGTGTGTGTGTGTGTGTACATATGCATATACCACATCATCTTTATCCATTCATCTATTGATGGACATCTAGGCTCTTTCCAGTGTTTGGCTATTATGGACATCACTGCTATAAATACTGGGTTGTGTGTGCCCCTTCAGATCACTATGTTTGTATCTTTGGAGTAAATACGCAGTAGTGCAATTGCTGGGTCATAGGGTAGCTCTACTTTCAGCTTTTTGAGGAACCTTCATACTGTTTTCCAGAGTGGTTGCACCAGCTTGCATTCCCACCAACAGTGTAGGAAGGCTCCCCTTTCTCCAGATGTTGAGCACTTTTTCTTGTGTCTTTTGGCCATTTGGATGTCTTCTTTGCAGGAATGTCTGTTCATGTTTTCTGCCCATTTCTTGATTGGATTGTTTGTTTTGTGGGTGTGAAGTTTAATAAATTCTTTATAGATTTTGGATACTAGTCCTTTATCTGATATGTTATTTGCCAATATCTTCTCCTGTTCTGTCACTTGTCTTTTGGTTTTGTTGGTTTTTTCCTTTGCTGTGCAAAAGCTTTTGATTTTGATGAAATCCCAATAGTTCATTTTTACCCTTGCTTCCCTTTCCTTTGGCAGTGTTTCTGGGAAGAAGTCACTGCAGCTGAGGTCAAAGAGGTTGTAGCCTGTGTTCTCCGGATTTTGATGGATTCCTGTGTCATTTTGAGGTCTTTCATCCATTTTGAGTCTATTTTTGTGTATGGTATAAGGAAATGGTCCAGTTTCATTCTTCTGCATGTGGCTGTCCAATTTTCCCAATACCATTTGTTGAAAAGACTTTTTTCCATTGGACATTCTTTAGTGCTTTGTCGAAGATTAGTTGACCATAGAGTTGAGGGTCCATTTCTCAGCTCTCTGCTCTGTTCCACTGATCTGTGTGTCCGTTTTTGTGCTAGTACCATACTGTCTTGATGATTAAACTTTGTAATAGAGCCTGAAGTCTGGAATTGTGGTGCCACCAACTTTGGCTTTCTTTTTGAACATTCCTCTGGCTATTCGAGGTCTTTCCTGGTTCCATATAAATTTTAAGATTATTTGTTTCATTTCTTTGAAAAAAGTTAATGGTATTTTGATAGGGAATTGCATTAAATGTGTAGATTGCTTTGGGTAGCATAGACATTTTTGACAATATTTGTTCTTCCAATCCATGAGCATGGGACGTTTTTCCATTTCTTTGTGTCTTTCTCAATTTCTTTCATGAGTACTTTATAGTTTTCTGAGTGCAGATTCTTTGCCTCCTTGGTTAGGTTTATTCCTAGGTGTCGTATGGTTTTGGGTGCACTGTAATGGGATCAACTCCTTAATTTCTCTTTCTTCTGTCTTGCTGTTGGTGTATAGAAATGCAGCTGATCTCTGTGCATTGATTTTATATCATGACACTTTACCGAATTCCTGTATGAGTTCAAGCAGTTTTGGAGCAGAGTCTTTTGGGGTTTCCACATAAAGTATCATATAATCTACAAAGAGTGAGAGTTTGACTTCTTTGCTGATTCAGATGTCCATTATTTCTTTCTGTTGTGTGTTGTCTGTTGTCTGATTGCTGAGGGTAAGACTTCTAGTACTATGTTGAATAGCAGTGATGGTAGTGGATAGCTCTGCTTCTAAAAGTTCTGATTTTGTGCTCTGTTGCTCTATCAGTTGCTGGTAGCCAGTGGATGGGAGCTCCCTGCCCCGCTCTCTATCTTACCAAATATCGCCTCGAATTCACTTCTCTGCACATCTTACCTTCCAGAAAGTGGTCGCTTTTCATAGAATTGCTGCTATTCTTTTCTTCAATCTCTTGTTGAGTTCGTGGGTGTTCAGAATGGTTTGATAACTATCTGGCTGAATTCCTGGGACCAGATAAAATTTAGGTCTCCTATTGTTCTCCCATCTTGCTCTTCCCGTCTACATTAACCCTTTAAAAAGGGGTTTTCTCTGACTGGTAATAATAGAGGAAGTCAGAAAATTTAAAAACTCGAGGATTCATCATGCCTTTGCTGCATTGAGGAGGCGATATGGAAAGGAACTAGACTTGAAATACTCAAGTCCTCAGCCTCTTGTTGCTGAGGGTGACTCCTTCCTGATAGCCAGCAAGTAAACAAGGGGCGTAGGTTCTGCCTTCATGTGGAATTAAATTCTGTCAGCAGAAATGAGCTTGGAAGAAGGTTTTCCTCAAAGTTTCAGGCTGGAACTCAGCTCCACAGATACCTTACTTTCAGCCTTATGATACCTCGTCACACTGTGTCTTTATTTCTGGTCTACAGATATGTGAACTAATTAAATGGTGTTTTAAGCTGCTAAGTTTGTGGCAATTTGTTAGGCATCTGTAGAAAATGAATATGATAATCTGTTAATCATTATGATATTTACTGTATGTATCTTTTGGCTTATTGTGAGTCTTTCAAATATAAAATATTTGCTTTTTATATAATTGAATCTATTGAACTTTGTCTGATTTCTAGAATTTCTTCAAGTTTTAGAGGGTGTTACATAGGGTGGTATATGTAGGCTTCTCAGAGGATTTGAGTCCAAGTCTCAAGTGATAGATTTAATTGGACTCTTGTTACTGGTATCCTTTCTGCTTAGCAGTATATAATATTGATGTCTGAACATTGACTCTTTCCACTGCTGGTAAGCTAAAGATAAATTGAAGATTTTCTTTGGAAAAATTGGGATTTTTCTCACTAAGACATTTCTTTTGACATTTGAATGGAACTTCTTAATATAATGTTAACAACACTAGTGGGGCCTAACAATGGAAGGCAGCTCCCTAGAACTATGTTATTAGCCCTTCCTTTTGCCATCATTCTTGGCAAGAGAAAGCTTCTCCAAACTTTTCCTTTTCATTTGACCCTTCTTCCAAATTGCAGAGTCTATGGATGACCTAGATTTGGCATATTGCATATTCTTGTCAGGGTTGTCCTGATCTAGAATGGACTTCTGTAAGAGGCTAAAAGGGATGAGTTTACATTTTCTCCCATGAGTCTAGTATCAAACTCAATGGCTTGGTTATAAACAACAATTTGATTATTGATTTTTAACACCCATCCACATTACTGATCATTGCTGATGCTTTAGGTATATGTATAATATTCCTAGATTGATGTTAAAAACATCCTAAACAAGGGAATTCTTTACCATTGTAGATGTATTTGTTCTTTCAACATAAAGATATTAAGGACCTATTATGGGCTAGCTCTGGAGGCCCTGTTATTTTTTTGTCTTTTGCATTTGATGCTCATATGTCAAATAGCCCATGCTAAGAAAATCTTCAGTGTTGTAAAGAAAAAGTACATATAGTCATTTTTCTTGGCTGACCTCATAGAAAGACTTGTGTTTTATATGGGCAGAAGCTAGTAGTTATGTGAACTTTAGAGTATTTTGATTTTTATAATGTAAATGTCTGATAGTTTGTTCAAATGTGGGATTATTTCTATTAGGGTTTAGTTTAAGTATTGAAATGAAAATTAGAAGCATGGAAATGAGAAAACTCTAATTACATACCTGTCAGGGACACACAGTCATTTTGTATGGATTAAGAGGTTAGAAATTGATCCTGTTATACAGTGTCATATAATTTTAAAGTTTGAAGGGAACTGAAAGGTTATCTAGGCCAGGTGCTTTATGTTACAGATGGGGAAGCTGAAGCCTAGAGAAAAGGTAGTAACATAATCAAGGGCATGAACATATAGGCTATATGTGGCAGAGGATCCCAGTCTCCTGATAACTTCCTTCTGTTCTTTCCTTCAATTCAGGACCATAGCCCACTTAAGCATACTTAATAATCAGGAGAAAATTGATGTGTATTTCATGATGTTAAGTTGATGTTGTGAGTTGGACTCTGGAAGGTTTTTGGGACTCATTGTTTTTTTGGTGATATTGGAACAGTATGGCTTTTATTAAAATACGCAGTGAACCTTCTCTTTTGAAATATTTGTTTGGATGAAATATGGATTGTAACTGAAACCTCTGACTTTAGCATTATAGTTTGGCCTGAGTGAATTTCTGAAATTTTTGTATTGCATTGTTGAGTATTTTGGTTTTTTGGTTAGAGAAAGGAAACATTTCTACAGATATGTTTTCTTCTGCTGACCCTTGACTGCTTTTCTATTGACCTTCTTTTTGTTTGAAAATGACAAAACTAAAAAAACACATTGTTGTATCTTTTAACAAAAGTATTGATATTTTATTTGCATAAAAACATCTTGGTTGTTAAATTGCTGTATTAATTTCACATTTTAGAAGCATGCTTCTGTTTCTTCTTTTATATTGAAAATCTGTAATTGTTAGGTATAAGAGTTACTTCAATTACTGCCTGTTTTAAACTTGGATTTCTTTTTAATTTAGAGATATGAATAAATCCTTTTGCCCTTTAATTCATACTATATTTTCTACATAAATATTTTCTACAGTTTGATTTTTCTAGGCTTTCAATAGTGTTATATAGGTTTTCTTCTTTACCTAGGTTTTCCTCCTTTTCTTACCAATTCTCTGTTATTGGTAAAGGTTGTAATCCTGCTGGTTTTGCCTACTTTCAGAAATTGTTTTGTAAAATAGCATTAACTATGTTCGTGCTTGCTATTTCCTCAGAATATTGATTTTAGGCAGCTTGGATTTAAACTCTCTTTCTCTGTAACTTACCAGGTAGGGTCATGAAGACTAGTCAAGGCTTTACAAAGATCATTCAAAGCCTAACTGAATCTTTCTCATCTTTAAAATAGAATAAGTGTATTAGAGTCATTGTGAGGATTAAATAAAACAATACATATGTCCTTGGCACATTGTTGGTGCTCAATATTTAATTCCTATAAAAATAATGTATAAAATATATGGTACAAATCTATAAAATGTACAAAAAATACTGTACAAAGATACAGAATAGTATTCTGAAACATTATCCTGTTAGCTATTATCTAATTCATCTAGTTTACCTTCTTTATGAATTAATTGGTGACTCTTTCTCCTTACACAAAGGACCTGAGATTATTTCATTAGGAGGGACCTATAAGGAGGTTCCCAAAGATGATCCTTTTAAAGGATATGTGTTTTCCCCTACAGTAAGATCAGGAGTTCCTTTTCAAGGGGTGTAAGGTCAAATATTTGAAAATTTCCTTCTAGCAATCTCTTTATTGCTCCTGGGAAAAGTATCTTTTTGGATTGGAAAAATTAAATACATGGGCAGTGTATTGTGCAGAAATTCTGTACAACTATATAATGCTTCCATCTGTTCATTTTTCATTTTTGTCACCTCGGCTTTCCTGTCTTAGTATCCTGAGGCGATCAGACACCCTCCCCTGCAGAGTCTGTGTCCATCTGGTCCACACAACTCTTTCCTAGTGTATGAGAATACATCAGCTATTTGGGATTAGAGACTTTGCAGTGTCTTCTTCCAAACTGTAGTTTAACTCAGGCTTGGCACCAAACTGGTGTTTTTTGATGAGATTGTCCTCAGGCAAGAGATTGAGGCTATGCTTGGTACCACAGAGAAATTAGTTTGCCTCATGAGCATGCAGAGAACAAGGTACATAATTTTTAGTACTTGAAGCGTAGTCACAAGTGTAATGTGAATTTGCCAGAAAGTATTTAATTTTTAATTTATGAACCCTATTTTAACCAAATATAGTCTAAATGTCACTTCAAATATGATACAAATAAAGTCACTTAAACATTGACAATCTAAAGCTCCTGTTTTTGTTCCTGATATGCCATATGGGACCTCTAGTTATCCTTTCTTTTTATTTATTTATTTATTTGATAGAGAGAGGAATCACAAGTAGGCAGAGAGGCAGGCAGAGAAAGAGGGGGAAGCAGGCTCCCTACTGAGCAGAGAGCCCGATGCGGGGCTTGATCCAAGGACCCTGAGATCATGACCTGAGCCCAAGGCAGAGGCTTAACCCACTGAGCCACCCAGGCGCCCCTCTCGTTATCTTTTCAATGTGCATCTTCCCCTGACTATTTCTGGGCATCTCATTAAACTGTTTATCAGCTTCCATGTGGCATTGGTCATAACCTTTCTCTCCTACTCAAGCTTTCCGTGTTTGGAGGAGCCTCATCTTCGCTAGCACTGTACCATCCATGGTGAAGATGTGAGGAGGGAAAATTGTAATGCCTGGTTACCTAAGCCCTGTCAAGAAATCTTCTAGCTTTGCATATTGATAGTCTTTCTTAGAGAAGAAAAATCTTCACAGACATAAAGCTACCCAAGGAAGTCTTCTAAAGTAGTGGGGTTTTAAAACCAAATCTAAATTCTGAAGGTAGAGGTTATCATCCTTGTTCAAAAATGGTGACATATCTGGCCTCTGAATACACTGTAAAGAATAAGGGATGTCATTGGATGTTTCTGGCAGGTTTAAGCCTTAGGCAAGAGAGGGAAGGGAGGAATCATGGAAAATGGGAAATGGTGAAGAGGATAAGTAGAGGGTGGGGAAATAAAAATGTTAAGTTTGTGATCAGCAGTGATAAAATTCCCCTTACAATTGTTAGAGATACAACTTAGTAATTGTGTGAAGATGCTTAACCTTCCCTAGTGGTATTTAGAATATATCTTTTCCCTCTAAGAGTTTTAGCTCTTTCTGTTTCCTAGTTTCTTTTATGATTATTTAGCTTTTGAAAAGAAGAAGAAGTATGTGGTAGTGCCAGTGGTATTTTTTCCATTTTTCCCTCTTGAATCACGTTTTGCCTTGCTTGCAAAAACAAACGATAGGTTTCAAAGGATGATTTGTTTCTACTATTTGTGTAAACTAAGTATTACTTGGGTATGACTCTTACTGCATGCATAAAACTCTCCCAGAGAAATTGTGACCCAGATATAATATTTTTTCGAGTATTTCATGGAATTAGTGTAGAGTTATATTTTCATTCTTTTTTTGATGCTTGATTTTATTAAAACTTCATTACATATCCCACAACTCATGCCACCTTTAGAAGGAATATATCACATGAGCTACTTCTTTGATTACTTATCCAGTAAGACCAGAAATCTACTAGGGATTTAATGGGTTAATGTGCTGCCCTCCCGTTCACTTCCTGTGTCCTAGATTTGAACATTAGCTAAATTTACTAATTAAAATAACCCTAATTTTATCCTTATTCCTAATGGGCATGTACTTATATTTAAAAATTTAATCACATAACTCAGTATAATTGTTAGGAATTTGTTGTATGATTACTAGAACTGAAATTTCAAATGTGTGTGTAGGTTATGAATATAACATAGTGAACCACCGTGAGATACTACTTCACACCCTCTAGGATGACTGTAATAAACAAAAGGAAGGGAAAATAATAAGTGTTGAGAGAATGTGGAGAAATTAGAACCCTCATATATTTTGGCAGGAATACAAAGTGGTGAAGCAACTGTAAAAATGTTTTGATATTTTCTCAAAAAATTAAACAGAATTATCAGGTGACCCAGCAGTTCCATTCCTAAGTATATGTGCAAGACGATTGAAGACATATGTCCATTAAAAAAATTTGCACATGAATGTTTATAGCAATTTTTTCCACAGTCAAAAGATGGAGATAATGCAAATGTCTATCAGCTGCCACATAGATAAACAAATTGTGGTTTATCTGTACAATGGAATACTATTTAGTCATATAAAAGGATTGAAATACTGAAACATGTTACACTGTGGATGAATCTCAGGAACATTATTCTGGATTAAAGAAACCAGAGAGAAAAGGCTATATAATGTATGATTCTATTTAAATGAAATATATGGAATAGGCAGTAGAGATAGAGAGCAGGGTGTAGGGGGGCACAGAGAGTGACTGCTTAATGTGCATGGGGTTTTCTTTTGGGTTGATGAAATGTTTTTGAACTCAGTAGAAGTTGTAGATGTATAACATTGTAAATGTATTAAGGTGCCTCTGAATTGTATACTTTAAGAAGGTTAATTTTATGTGATATGAATTTTACCTCAATAAAGAATAACCAAACTCCTAGAATTGAGTGTGAAATTCTTAAACATTGATAGCTATTTGCTCACTTTTGTCTTTTTGCATATATTTTTAATAATTTCAGGTTTGGGTAAACTTTCTTGAGGTAACATCATTTTTAAAAATGTTTGATCATTTTTCCAATATAAAAAATTGTGATCACTAAAAATAAATAATAAAAAAAGAATATTAATATTGACTTAATTATATCACTTCAAACAACTCTTAACAGTTTTGTATATGCTTTTCTAGTGGTTTTTTTCCAGGTGTATTACATGTGCACACACCTTATACATGAATGTACATATTTAAGAAAAATGATCATATTGAACATAGTACTTATAACATTTATCACTTGATGTGTTTGTTAGATAATAATTTGGTCTATTTTCTTTAGTTACAAGAGCATATTCATAGCTTTTTCTTTTTTAATGCATTTTTTTTAAACTATAGCAAAATATTGCAAAGATCATGTTTTTTTGAATCCCTGGAGCAGCTTAAAGGAAAAAAACCATTGTAATGGGTTCAGTTGGACTGGACTAGATGGGATTGGATAAAATTAACATAGCCTCTAGAAACCAGTTGTAGAACTGGTGAAATATTCAGCATCCTGTCTTATTATCATATTCTCTAGCTAAATTTTAGTTGGTGATTTGATATTCCCTTTTTCCCCCCTCAGGATGTCAGTATTGTATAAACCTGAGATAAATGTACTAATATATTCTGCATTAGTTTGCTAGGGCTATAAAGATTCTGGAGTGAATTACAATGTGTGTGTGTGTGTGTGTTTGGGGTTTTTCGCTATCGAGCAGTTCTCCAACACCAGTTGGATGTCTTACAATTCATCTCCGTTCTGACATTCTGACATAGTTAACACAGGTCAAGCCCCAAGTCCTATAAAATTTGCATCACTACTTCTACCTCCCACTTTAGATACCAGTAGCAGGGCCAGGTTGTCTTCCGTGCTGATGTACCAGCTATTGATTGGAGGTTCTAATGATCCTCTCCTTGGGTTTGATTAATTTGCTGGAGCAGATCACAGAATTCAGAAAACCATTTTATTTACTAGATCACCGGTTTATTATAAAAGGGTATAACTCAAGAAGAGTCAGATGGAAGAGATTCATAGGGCAGGGAATGGGGAAGGGGTGCAGAGCTTCTGTCCTCTCTCGGAGTATGCCACTATCTACAAATCTCCATGTGTTCACCAACCTGGAAGCTTTCTGAACCCCCTCCGTTTGAGTTTTTATGGAGGCTTTGTTACGTAGGCATGGTGGATTAAATTATCAGCCATTTATGATTGATTCAACCTTAGCCCATTTTCTCTTCCCAGAAATCAGGGGGTGGAACTCATAGTTTTAACACAGTAGTCACAGTTGGTTCCCTTGGCAACTAGTCCCCATCATTCCGTGATTTCCAAAACTTACTTCATTAACATAAGTCCATTTTTAGTGGAAAGGGACCTTTGTGTCTTTAAAGCAATTTCAGGAACTGAGGATAAAAAGCCAAATATTATGACGAAAGATGGTCCCGTTTCTTTTATCATTAAGGAAATTCCAAGGGTTTTGGAAACTGTGAGCCAGGAACTATGGATAAAGACTAAATAATTGAGAAATATATTTTGTCATTTGAATAACTAAGTAGATACCCCTTATGAATAACAGTACTTCAGGCTGCCATAATAAAATACCAAAGACTGGGTGGCTTAAACAACAAAGATTTATTTTCTCACAGTACAGGAGGCTGGAAATCTAAGATCAAGATACTGTCAGGTTTGGTTTCTCCTGAGGCCCCTTGTAGACGGCCTTCTCATCATGTCCTCACATGGCCTTTTCTCTTTGTGTGCACATCTCTGCTGTTTCTGTCCTAATCACCTCTTCTTTCAAGAATACCAGTCAGATTATATTAGGGTTTAACTTATGGCCTCATTTTAACTTAATTATGTCTTTAATAGCCCTGTGTCCAAATGTAGTTATGTTCTAAGGCATCTAAGGGGACTAGATACATGAATTTTTTTTTGGAGGGGGAGATACAATTCAGTGCATAACATCCAAGCTGAGAAGAACTATTTTATTGTGACTAGAAAAATTTTATTTTGTGGACTCAAATTAGGTCATCCAAATCTATCAAGAGGTAGATTTCCTTAAATTTTTAGAGATGACTCTAATTAGGAGAGAAGAGAATCTATAAAAAATCTAAGAGACAAGAACAGTAGGAAAAATCTTTGACACCCCCCCCACCAGAAAATATCTACACTTAATATAGGAAAATTCAATAAAGCAATATATTTATACTATTTTGATGGCCTGAAGTGAAATAGCACTATTTTAGCAGTTTGTAATGAACTCATAAATAAGCATCAGTATCAATCAGTATCAATCAGTATCAATCAGTATCTTGTGGGGACTGGAAAAGTATGTTCTGCTTTTTCTGTGGAGCCAAATAAAGATATTTCTTTCAAATAAAAGCAAATTGGGATAAGTTTGTTATATTTTTTGAAATAAATTATGAATACTTTATTTTTTTAAGATTTTTTTTTTTTAATTTAAAGATTTATTTATTCAAGAGAGAAAGAGAACCAGCTCAAGCCAGGGAAGGGGCAGAAGGAGAGGGAGAGAATCCTCAAGCATGCTCCCATGAGCATGGAGCGCATCATAGGGCTCAGTCCCAGGATCTGGAGATCATGACCTGAGCTGAAATCAAGAGTCAGTCACTTAAGCAACTGAGTCACCCATGTTCCTCATTTAGGAACACTTTAGGTGAGTGGGATCATCTTAAGGAGAATTTCTTTTTAAGGGCGAAGTTTTGTTTGATTTTTATCTTCAAGGTGAATATGGAAAATTTGAAAAAGTTATAAAAGTTTTTAAATGTTTCTATATTATATAATATTTATGACTTCTTTAATACGTATACAATTCATTTAGGCACGGGATGAGGAGTTGTTTTCTGAGGTGTATATTTGGCTTTTAAAATCTCAGTAGAAACACATTTTAAGTGAAGTATTGCTTCTTTTTATTTCTCTTTTGGGGTGCCTGGGTGGCTCAGTTAACCATCTGACTCTTGGTTTTGGCTCATCTCTGAGTCTGGAGATCAAGCCTTCAGGCTTCCTGCTCTCTGCTTTAGATTGATTATTCCACACCCCCCTTCTATCCTTCCCCTTGCTTTCTAAAATCAAATAAATAAATAAATAAATAAATAAAATCTTAAAATTTTTATAGTCTTTATGTATTAACTATCTAATAATAAAATCAAAAAAATTCACCCAGAGAAAGCTAGGTTAATTTGTGCATTTTCATTTGGATTAAATTGACATTTGTATATGAGGAGTTCCTTAAAATGCTGTATTTCAAGAAATAGTATAATTGTGTGAAACATTTCTGTTTCTCTAAATGATTTGGTTGAAACAACATTAGAAGATGCCAATTAAATGTTCCACTTGAAATCCAGTTAACTTTTGATTATTCATACTAAGGGGGGGAGAGCAGAGGCATGTAGACTCCTAAGAGAAGTTTAATAAAAAATTAATAAAATTCAGTATCCACTTATGATAAAAATTTTTAGAAAATTTTTAATATTATTAACATCAAAAGGGAATGTTCTTCTAATGCTAGAGACATCTGTGAAAAATTCTCAGATAATATCATACTGATAGAAAACTGAAAACTAATTCCCTAAGATAGGAAACAAAACAAGAATGTCCATTCTTGTCATTTCTCTTCAACATTTTACTGGGCCTAGCCAATGCAATTAAGGAAGAAAAAGAAAGAAAAGGCAGAGTAGAGAGGAATAAGTAAAATAGTCTTTATCTTCAGGTGACATGATTATTTATATAGCAAATCCAAGGGATTCTACAAAAAAATGATGTTAGAACTAATAAGTAAGTTTAGCCTAAAAGATCAACATGCAAAAGTCAATTGCATTTCTATGTATAAGCAACAGACACTTGGAAAAAAATACTTGAAAATTGAAATTTCAAATTGAAATTTGAAAGTGCCATTTACAGTACCATTAAAAATATGATTTACTGCACACAGAGGCCCAATACTGCCAGCCGCGGGACTCCTGGAGTGTGGTCGAGGTCCCTGGCCCTGGGTGATCCAGAAGACTTGTTGAAATTGTGGAGCACAGGGGGAAAAAGCCTTGGTCTCTTAACCACAGTGTGGAACCTTATATACTGACACAAAAAAGAATCAGAATTAGAAAACACAAAGAAAGCAAACAGCATCTATAGCTTTTAAGACTATAAGTAAGAATAGTCAATGATGGGGAGACAAGATGGCGGGGAAGTAGGAGGAGGTTCCGTTTCAACCTGTACCCTAAAGTTAGCTGATTACCTACCAAAGAACTCCGATTACCCATGAAATCAGCCTGAGATCAGAATTATACAAGTCTGGATCTCTATAGGGGCAGAAGACGCCAGTGGGTAGGGTAACTGAGACAGAAGATAGAATTAGTGATCTGGAGGACAAACAGATAGAGAGAAAGGATCAGGAGGAAACCTCGAACAAACAGCTTACAAGCTGTTTCTGTTAGAAAACAGAATCAGGGAAATAAATGATGCCATGAAATGTTCCAGCATCAGAATTATTGGAATTCCTGAAGGGGAGGAGAAAGAAAGAAGTCTAGAAGATATAGTGGAACAAGTTGTCCATGAAAATTTTCCAAATCTCATGAATGGAACCAGCGTTCATGTACTAGAGGCAGAACGGTTTCCCCCCAAGATTATAGATTTTCGAAAGTCCTCGAGACACCTAATAGTAAGAATGAAGAATTATAATTGTAGGCAGACCCTCTTGAAAGCAGCTAGGACAAGAAGCTCCTTACGTACAGAGGAAAGCCCATCAGAATAACGTCAGACCTGTCCACAGAGACCTGGCAAGCCAGAAAGGGCTGGCAAGATATATTCAGGGCACTAAATGAGAAGAACATGCAGCCAAGAATACTTTATCCAGCAAGACTGACATTCAAAATGGATGGAGAGATAAAGAGTCTCCAAGACCGGCAAGGCTTAAAAGACTATGCAATCACCAAGCCAACACTGCAGGAAATAGTAAGGGGGGGGGTTCTATAAAAGAAGAAAAATCTTAAGAATAGCATTGAACAGAAATATAGAGACAATCTACAGAAAGAAAGACTTCAAAGATAACACGATGTTAATAAAAATGTATCTATCAATAATCACTCTCAATGTGAATGGCCTAAATGCGCCCATAAAATGACACAGGGTTGCAGATTGGATAAAACGACAGGACCCATCCGTATATTGTCTTCAAGAGACCCAATTTGAACCTAAAGATACACCCAGACTGAAAGTGAAGGGATGGAGAAGCATCTTTCATGCCAATGGGACTCAAAAGAAGACTGGCGTAGCTATTCTCATATCAGATAAATTAGATTTTAAACTAAAGACTGTAGTCAGAGATACAGAAGGACACTACATCATTCTTAAAGGGACTATCCACCAAGATGATCTAACAATTGTAAATATCTATGCCTCCAATATGGGAGCAGCCAATTACATAAGAAAACTATTAATCAAGATAAAGAGTCATATTGATATGAATGCATTAATAGTAGGAGATCTTAACACGCCTCTCTCAGAAATAGACTGATCATCGAAGCAGAAAAGCAATAAAGAAACAAGAGCATTGAATGACTCATTGGACCAGATGGACCTCCTAGATATATACAGAACATTCCACCCTAAAACAACAGAATACTCATTCTTCTCAAGTGCACGTGGAACCTTCTCCAGAATAGACCAAATACTGGGTCACAAATCAGGACTCAACTGATACCAAAAGACTGAGATTATTTCCTGCATATTCTCAGATCACAATGCTTTGAAACTAGAACTCAATCACAAGGAAAAGTTCAGAAGGAACTCAAACACCTGGAAGCTAAAGACCACCTTGCTTAAGAATGCTTGGATCAACCAGGAGATCAAAGAAGAACTGAAACAATTCATGGAAACTAATGAGAATGAAGACACTTCGGTCCAAAACCTATGGGATAAAACAAAGGTGGCCCTAAGGGGGAAATACATAGCCATCTAAGCCTCCCTCAAAAAAATTGAAAAATCCAGAATACACCAGCTGTCTCTACTCCTTAAAGAACTTGAGAATCAACAACAAATCAAACCAACTCCACATGTAAGAAGGGAAATCATCAAGATTAGAGCAGAGATCAATGAGGTAGAAACCAGAGATACACTAGGACGTATCAATGAAACTAGAAGCTGGTTTTTTTAAAGAATCAGTAAGATCGATAAACTATTGGCCACACTAATCCAAAAGAAAAGAGAGAAAGCCCAAATTAATAAAATTATGAATGAAAAGGGAGGGATCACATCTAACACCAAGGAAGTAGAAACAATCATCAGAAGTTATTATCAACAGTTATATGCCAATAAGCTAAGCAACCTAGATGAAATTGATGCATTCCTGGAAAACTATAAACTCCCAAAATTGAACCGGGAAGACATTGACAACCTGAATAGACCGGTATCTAGTAACGATATTGAAGCAGTGATTAAAAACCTCCCAAAAAACAAGAGGCCAGGACCTGACGGATTCCCTGGGGAATTCTACCAAACTTTCAAAGAAGAAATAACACCTATTCTCCTGAAGCTGTTTCAAAAAATTGAAGCAGAAAGAAAAGTTCCAGACTCTTTCTATGAAGCCAGCATTACCCTGATCCTCAAACCAGGCAAAGACCCTACCAAAAAGGAGAATTTCAGACCAATATCACTGATGAATATGGATGCTAAGATTCTCAACAAGATCCTAGCAAACAGGATCCAACAGCACATTAAAAAGATTATCTACCTTGACCAGGTGGGATTCATCCCTGGGTTACAAGGATGGTTCAACATTCGCAAATCAATCAATGTGATAGACTAAATCAATAAGAGAAGAGAGAAGAACTACATGGTCCTCTCAATTGATGCAGAAAAAGCATTTGACAAAAATCCAGCATCCACTCCTGATTAAAACGCTTCAAAGTATAGGGATAGAGGGAACATTCCTGAACTTCACCAAATCTGTCTATGAAAGACCCACAGCAAATATCATCCTCAATGGGAAAAAGCTTGCATCCTTCCCGTTGAGATCAGGGACACGACAAGAATGTCCACTCTCACCACTCTTGTTCAACACAGTATTAGAAGTCCTAGCAACAGTAATCAGACAACAAAGAGAAAGAAAAGGTATCAAAATTGGCAATGAAGAAGTCAAACTCTCTCTCTTTGCAGATGACGTGATTCTTTATATGGAAAACCCCAAAGACTCCACCCCCAAACTACTAGAACTCATATAGCAATTCAATAATATGATAGGAAAAAGTCAATGTACAGAAATCAGTGGCTTTTTTATACACTAACAATGAAAATACAGAAAGGGAAATGAGAGAATAGATTCCATTTACTATAGTACCAAGAACCATAAGATACCTGGGTATAAACCTAACCAAAGAGGTAAAGGATCTGCGCTCAAGAAACTAGAGAACACTCATGAAAGAAATTGAAGAAGACACAAAAAGATGGAAAATCATTCCATGCTCTTGGATCGGAAGAATAAACATTGTTAAAATGTCTATACTGCCTAGAGCAATCTATACTTTTAATGCCATTCTGATCAAAATTCTGCCAGTATTTTTCAAAGAGCTGGAGCAAATAATCCTAAAATTTGTACCCCGAATTGCTAAGGAAATGTTGAAAAAAAAAAAAAAACCTGGGGACATCACGTTACCTGATTTCAAGCTTTACTACAAAGCTGTGATCACCAAGACAGCATGGTACTGGCATAAAAACAGACACATAGACCAGTGGAACAGAGTAGGGACCCCAGATATGGACCCTCAACTCTATGGTCAAATAATCTTTGACAAAGCAGGAAAATATATACACAGTGGAAAAAAGACAGTCTCTTCAATAAATGATGCTGGGAAAATTGGACAGCTATATGTAGAAGAATGAAACTCGACCATTCTCTTACACTGTACACAAAGATAAACTTGAAATGGTTAAAAGACCTCAACGTGAGACAGGAATCCATCAGAATCCTAGAGGAGAGCATAGGCAGTAACCTCTTTGATATCAGCCTCAGCAATTTCTTTCAAGATATGTCTCCAAAGGCAAAGGAAACAAAAGCGAAAATGAACTTTTGGGACTTCATCAAGATCAAAAGCTTCTGCACAGCAAAGGAAACAGTCAACAAAACAAAGAGGCAACCCATGGAATGGGAGAAGATATTTGCAAATGACAGTACAGACAAAAGGTTGATATCCAGGATCTATAAAGAACTCCTCAACTCACCACACATGAAACAGATAATCATATCAAAAAATGAGCAGAAGACATGAACAGACACTTCTCCAATGAAGACATACAAATGCCTCTCAGACACATGAAAAAATGTTCATCATCACTAGCCATCAGGGAAATTCAGATTAAAACCCCATTGAGAGTGCTGTGAAGTGTGTAAACCTGGTGATTCACAGACCTGTACCCCTGGGGATAAAAATATATGTTTATAAAAAATAAAAACAAAAACAAAAACCCCATTGAGATACCACCTTACACCAGTTAGAATGGCCGAAATTAGCAGGACAGGAAATAACATGTGTTGGCGAGGATGTGGAGAAAGGGGAACCCTCTTACACTATTGGTGGGAATGCAAGTTGGTGCAGCCACTTTGAAGAACAGTGTGGAGATTCCTCAAGAAATTAAAAATAGAGCTTTTCTATGACCCTGCAGTTTTACTACTGGGTATTTACCCCAAAGATACAGATGTAGTGAAAGGAAGGGCAATCTGTACCCCAGTGTTTATAGCAGCAATGACCACAGTTGCCAAACTGTGGAAAGGACCAAGATGCCCTTCAGTGGACGAATGGATAAGGAAGATGTGGTCCATATATACTATGGAATATTATGCCTCCATCAGAAAGGATGAATACCCAACTTTTGTATCAACATGGGTGGGACTGGAAGAGATTATGCTGAGTGAAATAAGTCAAGCAGAGAGAGTCAATTATCATATGGTTTCACTTATTTGTGGAGCATAACAAATAACATGGAGGACAAGGGGAGATGGAGAGGAGAAGAGAGTTGAGGAAAATTGGAAGGGGAGGTGAACTATGAGAGACCATGGACTCTGAAAAACAACCTGAGGGTTTTGAAGGGGTGGGGCATGGGAGGTTGGGGGAACCAGGTGGTGGGTATTAGGGAGGACACGGATTGCATGGAGCACTGGGTGTGGTGCAAAAACAATGAATACTGTTATGCTGAAAAGAAATAAAAAATTAAAAAAAAAAGATTTACTTAGGTGTAAATTTAACAAAATATTTGAAAGCCTAACCCATGAAAAACCTCAAAGCTTTGGTGAGAGAAATTAAAGACCTAAATAATGGGGAGATAAGCTAAATTTCATGGATTGGAAGACTAAATACTGTGCAGATGTCAATTCTCTTGAAATTGGTCCACAGATTAAACATGATTCCAGTAAAAATCCTTGCTGGCTTTCTTAAAGAAATTGATGAGATGATTTTAAAATTTATATGGAAATGCAAAGAACCTAGAGTAGCCAAGTTGTTTTTAAAAAAGAACAAAGTTGGAGAAATTATACTACATGATTCCAAAACTTTCTATGGATCCATGATGATGAAGAGAGTGTGTTATTGGTGTGAGGAAAGACACAGAAATCTTTAGCTAGAGCCTACATCAATGGAACAGAAGAAAGGTTCAAAAATGGACTTATAGGGGCGCCTGGGTGGCTCAGTGGGTTAAAGCCTTTGCCTCTGCTCAAGTCATGATCTCAGGGTCCTGGGATGGAGCCCCGCATCGGGCTCTCTGCTCAGCGGGGAGCCTGCTTCCCTCTCTCTCTCTCTCTGCCTGCTTGTGATCTCTGTCAAATAAATAAATAAAATCTTAATATATATATATATATATATATATATATATATATATATATGAACAACTGATTATTTTTAGCAGTGAAAGGTTAAGCTTTTAAACAAGTTGCACTTGAACAATTGGACATCTAAATGCAGAAAAATGAACTTTACTCTTCTCTCACACCACATACAAAAATATAATTGAGATGGATCATAAAGTTAAATGTAACCACAAAAACTACAAAAGATTTGGAAGAAATTATAGGGGAATAGGAAGCCAAAGACAAAAAGACCTAGATTCAAATTCTAGGCTTGGTCTTGAACCACCTGCCATATACTACCTATGCAAGTAGTGACTACCTGGCAAGTCACATAACTATTTTGAACCTCATTGTCCTTACTAATGAAATGGAGATAATATCTACAAAAATACTACATACTACAAAGTGTGAATTTAAGTTTGCCAAGTGTAGTCCTAAACCACCGGCATTAGCACCACCTACAAATTTGTTAGAAATGCAAATCCAGATCTACCAATTCAGCAAATTATGTCTTGCCTTCCAGGCGATTCTATTAAGGGTTTTAAAATCAGTGATGTAAGGATTATGTTTGTTGTATGCTGAGTGTCACAATTTGCTGTGTACTAGGTACATGATTAATTTCAAAAACAAACGTCTGCCTCAGCATACCATTTATCCTCATCTTTTACACTATTTCCTTATTTCCTCCAGAAATGCCCTTCTGATTTCTCTAACTTTAGGATTCTTTTAGTATCCAACTCAAATTCCATCTGCCTCTCATATTCTCATATGACTATTGAGTGCTTGAAATGTGGCTAATCTGAATTGACATGTGCTGTAAGTATAACATACACACTGATTTCAAAGCTTAGTACAAAAAGTGAATAAATATATAATATCATTAATTTTATATTTGTTACTTGTTGAAATGATAACATTTTGAATATATTGAGTTAGTAAAACATGGACTTAAAATTAATTTTACCTATTTGCTTTTACTTTTTAAATATAGCTACTAGAAAATTTAAAATGATAGGTGGCTTACATTATATTTCTGCTGAACAGTACTGGTCTTGAGTTAGGTCATTCATTTGCCAAAAACAGCCTATTTAGGTTTTTTTGGATTGAGATTTATTTGTTATACTTCAGTATTATGTAATAGTTAAGAGCACACATCTAGAATAACACTACCTGAGTTCAAATCCTGATTGCACTTCTTGCTTTTTTACTCAACTATAACATAGTGGTAATAATAGTATCATCTTTATAGATTTGCTGTAAGGGTTAAATGAAATAATATATGTAAAATTACCTTGCCAGGTTCATAATAAATGCTTAAGAAAGATAAAATATGATTGTAGATATAGTAATCATGAACTCATTTTATTCAGAAAGGGGGCTAAAGAGGTATGTGAAAAAAAGACACAGATAAGAATAGCTTGAGAACATCTTGGTGACTCAGTGAAGTGTCTGCCTTTGGCTCAGGTCATGGACCCTGAGTCCCAGGATCTAGTCCTGCATCTGATTCCTTGCTCAGTTGGGGTTTCTGCTTCTCCCTCTGACCCTCCCCCCTTTTATGCTTTCTCTCTTTCACATCAATAAATAAAATCTTAAAAAATATAGAATAGTTTGAGTTGTCTCATATGAATCTTTTTCAGTGTTTGAAAATTTTCAGAAATTGGGAAGTATTGTTAGTTCCATTACACAAGAATAATTTTGTACATTAAATATTCATACAAACTTCTTTGAGGTAGTTAAGTTTTGATTTTGGACTCTGCAGTTTTGGGGAGGAGTTGAAACAGCCATTTCTCTACATGTGTTAATCCTGAGGGCTCATGTTGAGCAGTATGGGTAGACAAGACTGGCAACATAATTTGTGGGACTCAGTGCAGAATAAAAATATGTGGCACTTTTAAAAAAATTATTAAGAATTTAAGGGTGGCAACAGCAAAGCATTAAACCAAGCTTGTGATCCTTTTAAGTGCAGGCTAAATAAAGCCATCCCTGCCGAAAGTCTTGTAGACATTTAAGCAATGAAGATATTTTTCTTCAAATAATATTTGACACTTCATTTCTTAATAAATAAGTATCGGGGATCTCCTAGCTCTTGAGCACTGGTAGACCAAGATAAATGGGCCATGTTTTTTCTCCTGTGAGAAGAGCTGGTAGATACCAAAGGGTGAGCCACCATTTAAAACATAGGACAGAGATAATAATATTTATTCTGTGCCAGAATTATGTTTTCTGTTTTCTGAGGGTATATTAGTCTGTTTGGGCTGCTATAACAAAATACCAGAGACTCAGTAGCTTATGAACAACAGAAATTTATTTCTCATAGTTCTGGAGGCTTGGAAGCCCAAGATCAAGGTGCCAGCATGTTTGTGTTTTGGCAAGATCCTCTTGCTGGTTCCTAGCTGCTGCCTTTTCACTGTGTCCTCACATGGTTAAGAGTGGAGAGGGATCTCTGTGGAGTCTGTCTTATTATTTATTTTCATTTTTTAGAGAGAGAGAGAAAGTGTGTGTGTGTGTGTGTGTGTGTGTGCACATGCATACATGCACTTGTGCACACATGAGTCGGGGGAGGAGTAGAGGGAGGGAAAGAGAATGTTAAGCAGACTCCCTGCTAAGCACGAGCTTGATGAGGAACTTGTCTCACAACCTTGAGATCATGACCTGAGCCTAAATCAAAAGTCAGAGGCTTAACTGAGCCACACAGGCACCCCAGGTTTTGTTTGTTTGTTTGTTTTTGCTTTTTTGAGTCTGTTTTATAAGAACATCCCATTTATGAAGGCTTTACTCTTATGATCTAAGCATCTCACAAAGGCACCACCTCCTAATACCCTTATCTTTGGGGGTTAGGATTTTTTTTTTTTTGAAGTATATATGACATACAATGTTATATTAGTTTCAGGTGTAAACATTTGATGTTTATATACATTACAAAATGCTTACAATGATAAGTGTAGTTACCATATGTCACCATACAAAGTTATTACAATATTATTGACTACAATTCCTGTCTCTGTATCTTAAGTTATTCTATAACTGGAAGTTTTTACCTCTTAATCCCCTTCCCCTATTTCACCCATTCTTTGGTACCTGTCTCCTCTGGCAACCACTAGATTATTCTCTGTACTTGTAAATCTGTTTTGTTTTGTTTATTCATTTGTTTTTTAAATTCCACATATATATGAAATCATATAGTACTTGCCTTTCTCTGTCTGACTTACTTCATTTAGCATAATACTCTCTGGGTCCATCCATGTTGCCACAGATGGGAAGATTTCATTCTTTTTCCTGACTGAGTAATATTCTATTGCATATTTATATATCATATCATATCATATCATACACCACATCATCTTTATCTACTCATCTGTCAGTGGATGCTTATGTTGCTTCCATATCTTGGCAATTGTAAATAATGCTGCTATAAACATAGGTGTGCACAGAGCTTTTCAAATTAGTGTTTTCATTTTCTTTGGGCAAATACCCAAAAATAGATTTGTTAGATCATATGCTATTTCTATTTTCAATTTTTTGGGGAATCTCCATACTGTTTTTATATTGGCTCTACCAATTTACATTTCTACCAACAGTATATGAGGGTTCCTTTTTCTTCAGATCCTCACCAACACTTGTTATTTCTTATCTTTTTGATACTGCCAATCTGACAGATGTGTGGTGTTATCTTATTGTAGTTTTGATTTTCATTTTCCTGATTACTGATGTTGAGAATCTTTTCATGTGTCTGTTGGCCATCTGTATGTCTTCCTTGAAAAAGTATCTATGCAGGTCCACTGCATGTCTTTTAAATCAAATTGTTTGGGTTTTTTTAGTTGTTTAGCTGTGTAAGTTCTTTATATATATTTTGGACATTGACCCCTTATCAGATATATCATTTGCAAATATCGTCTGCCATTCAGTAGGATACCATTTTATTTGGTTGATGGTTGCCTTTGCTGTGCAAAACCTTTTTAATTTGGTGTAGTCCCACTAATTTATTTTTGCTTTTCTTTCCCTTGCCTGAAGAGACAAATCCAAAAAATATTGCTAAGACCAATGCCCAAGAGTTTACTGCCTCTGTTTTCTTTGAGGAGTTATATGGTTGCAGGTTTGCATTTAGGTCTTTAATCGATTTTGAGGTTTTTGGGGTTTTTTTTTTTTGCATATGGTGTAAGAAAGTTAGTTGGTTGGTTGAATTCCTTTGCATGTAGCTGTCCAGTTTTCCTAAGGTCATTTATCAAGGAGATTATCTTTTCCCCATTTTATAGTTTTACCTTCTTTTTAATAAATTATTTGACAATATAAGAGTGGGTTTATTTCTGGACTCTCTATTCTGTTCTGTTGATCTGTGTGTCTATTTTTGTGCCAGTACCATATATACTATTTTGATTCCTAGAGCTTTATAGTATAGTTCGAAATCTGGGAGAGTGATACCACCACCTTTGTTCTTTTTTCTCAAGATTGCCTTGGCCTTTCAGGGTATTTGTGGTTCCATACAAATGTTAGGATTATTTGTTTTAGTTCGATTACAAATGCTGTTGACATTTTGGTAAAGATTGCATTGAATTTGTAAATGCTTTGAATAGTATGGACGTTTTAATAATATTAATTCTTCTGATCCATGAACAGGATATATCTTTCCATTTCTGTTATCATCAATTTCTTCCATCAATATCTTATAGCTTTCAGAGTAGGCCTTTCACTGCCTTGGTTAAATTTATTTGTAGGTGTTTTATTCTTTTTGGCAGACCTGTAACTGGCATTATTTTCTTTATTACTCTTTCTGCTTTGTTATTAGTGTATAGAAATGCAACAGATTTCTGTATATTAATTTTGTATCCTGCAACTTTAGTGGATTAATTTCTTAGTTCTAATAGTTTTTGGTGGTATCTTTGGAGTTTCTAGATATATTATAATGTCATTTGTGAATAGTTTTACTTCTTTCTTACCAATTTGGATGCCTTTTATTTCTTTTACTTGCCTGATTGTTGTAGCTAGGACTTCTAGAACTACATTGAATACAAGTCATGAGAGTGGAAATCCTTGTGCTGTTCATGATCTGAGGGGGAAAGCTTTCAGCTTGTCACCATTGAGTGTGATATTACCTGTGGGTTTGTCATGTATGACCTTTATTATATTGAAGCATTTTTCCTCTATACATTCTTTGTTGAGAATTTTTATTATGAATGGATATTGAGTTTTGTCAAGTGCCTTTTCTGCATATTTTGAGATGATCATATGGTTTATATTCTTCATTTTGTTAATGTGGTGTATTGCACTGACTGTGTGTATTGAACCGACTGTGTGTATTGAACCATCCTTGCATCCCTGGAATAAATCCCACTTGATTGCAGTGTATGATCCTTTTAATGTATTGTTTAACTTGTGTGCTGATTTTTTATTTTTTTTTGATGATTTTTGCATCATGTTCGTCAGGAATATTTGTCTGTAATTCCTTTTTTTTTTTTTAAGTGTCTTTGTCTGGTTTTAGTATCAGGATAATGCTTGCCTTGTAGAATGAATTTGGAAACATTCCTTTCTCTTCAATTTTTTGGACTAGTTGAGAAGGATGGGTATAAAATGCCTCTTGACTCCCGGGGGTTACCGTTTTAACATATGAATTTTAGGGTACACAACACTCAGACCATAGCAGAAAGTAAATACAAATAAAGATTAAGTTTTGGAAAAGTAGCCAGAAAGAGAAAATTCCCTGGATAATTTTGTTGTTTACATTTCAAAGAAAGAAAAAAAATTTCTTTCTCATTTAAAAATAAGAAAGAAAGTATCTGGAAAGAAAGCTCAGTGATTCTGAGAAGTCATTTATGATGAGTATAGCAAGGGAATATAAATATCATATAACATGTCTACAATTTAGGTTATTATTGGATTTAAGTGAAACATTTTTTTTATATAGGGGTAATAGTACTGAGCTTTAATTCTTATTTAGTAATGCACATGCACTTGTATTTCAATGTATGTACCCAGCTCTTTTCATCCTTAATGTTAAAATACCAACTTTTTCACTGCAGCGTGGAGTAAGGTAGAACTTGTCTACCTGAGAACTTGTCAGTCTCAGCTTCTGTCAGGTAACTCTCAGCTGGTACCAGTGGATGTGGAGCTGCCTGTTTTTTCTTTCATTGTCAAGTCTGGGCATACTCAGGGAGAATGCACCTGCCACAGATCTCTTTATTTTTGAACTGTTCATCAGTGGTGTTGGCCAAGAGAGCCAGCTGGTGAGCTTGTGTACCTATCCAGCCCTCCTTATGTTCTTTCCTTCTATGTTGGAAAAACAAAGTTGAAATTTACCACATGTTTTGGCACTAGACTTGGCATTACTATGATGAACAGGTTGATTATATTACAAAGTCATCCAGGACACTGACCTTTCCTGCCTTCTGCCATCCAAGGAGAAGTATTTCTTCTGCTACCTAATATACTATAGTTTACCTGAGTGTGTTTTTTTGGGAGGAGTGGGTAGGGTGAATATCTTCAGACTATAATTCTGGGTCATTTGAGACTATTTTTATTGGAAAAAGAATTTTATACCTATTTACATTTTATATATATATATATATATATATATATATATATATATATATATATTTATATAAAACAGAATTTGTCTATTTATTGTAGGCTCAGATACCCAATTCTTCATTTATCCACTAGCTACCTGGGGCTTTAGCTAAGACAATTCAGTTTCCTCATTTATAAAATAGGAATAGATGAATAAAACCTTTTTTTTTTTTTTCTGTGGTACAGTGGGTAAGGAATAGGCTTTGGAGACAGAGGTATCTGGGTTTGAAATCCTGGCTAGTTTGCTGTTTGCTGGTTTTGTCTTGGACTTCAACTTTGCTTTCCCTCATATGTAAATGGGAGATTTGTTACTAAGCTCAAAGGGGAGAATGTATATAAAAAGCATAGTGGATGGCACATAGCAAGCACTCAATATATTGCAGCTTTTAATATTATTATTCTTTTTCAGCTTAAAATCCTCTTTACATTGATTTCATTCATTTATTTATTTAATGAATTCATACAGTACTTTCTGTATACCAGGTCCTGATCTAAGCATACTATAGATATTGTCTTTATTAGATCCTCATGGTTACCCCATAAAATAAGTACTTCTCAGAAACTCTAATATGAAATTAAGGCACAGAGTAAAAACTTGCCCAAGTGCACACTGCTTGTAAGTGACTAAGCTAGATACTTAAAAACATATCTTTAGCATTTGATTATGAAGTCATCTTTGCTTTTCCTTTTTTTTTTTTTTTTATTAAAGTGCAGATGAACCAGGAAGATTTGAAGAAATATTAAGTAGCTTACTGTCTTCCCTACTTCGATGGTGTTTCTGTGACTTTGATCAGGGAGCTGAAGGTAGCCCATTTTTGTCACCAGGGTGTGCTGTGATTCCATGAATGTGAATTTACTGCAGCTGCTGCATTGCTGGAAGAGAATCTCTCCATTGCTTTTGCTGCTGCTTAGGGACCATAGGTTTTTCAGCTTGGCTCTTTAGCATCCCCTGGGCAACTGCCTGAGTTCCCAAGTTATGTTCTTTTTGTGTTATGCCATCTTTTTCTGCTCACTGGTATCCTCGTGTAAATGAAGGAGCCAGAGCTGCTGGCTTGTTAGCAGAGTGCCTAGGTGCCCCAGAAGAGCTCTATGTTGTCAGGCGTTATGATGCTACCATCACACTCATTATTTTGCTAAATAGGAAATCAGTATGAGGTTGCCAAATTGATGGCTTTTTAAAGTTTGATATCAATAACGTTTTGTTAAATTTACTGCTTCTTTTAGGATTTGCATATAGTATCTTTTGTGCTGTCTAATAAGTTCTTGATGAATTTGGGATTCATCAGAGATGCATTAAAATGCTTATATGTTGATAGATAAGCCCCTATAGAAATTAATATTTTCATAACCAAAATTCCTTGTAATATGAATAACTGTTGTCTGTGACTCTGATTGCAAAAGTTTCCTTCATGTTCTTTTGTGGACTAAAAAACATCCCAAGGATATCTATGTATCATGAATTATGAAAAAAGCACAGATTGACTTAAGGCTTAGGGTGGGTATCTACATGCATACATATAAACACAAAAGAGGTATAATGGCAGAGTTTATGGCTGACTCATCTTGCCTTGTATAATATATTTAGAAAACTAACCATCCTTTTTAAAAAAGTGAATTCATCTCTTGATAGTAATTATCCTAGAAAATTTGATTTGGGGAAGCTTAAACAACTAACTCTCCAAAATGAAGTTAGCATGGCAATGGGATCCTGTCATTAGAAGTTGGTTATGTACATTGTTTTCTGTATATTAATTAATCTGCAGTTTTCCTTCAAGGAAGGTTTCTATATTCTTACAGGGAGTTTGTCAGGAGTCTAGGCTGATTGGTGAGGTATCTTGGGAAATGATTTACATTACTTTGGCTAAGAGACTTCTTTTTCCAGATAACCCTGTCTTTAAGCAAACAGTGTTTGTATAACTACCTGGTGTAGCAACATTCAGCTTGAAGATAACAACCTTCACATGCTTGATAAAATGATGAAATCATTGACCAGCTGCATTCTTAAGTGGAGTCCACATTTTACAGCTATGTGATAATTTTGCTTAATGTGGAAATGGTTTCCGTGTCTAATATGTGGGGAATTCCTACTTGATGACCACTTGGTTGAAGAAAAAAAAAAATGCAAGAAATTGTAGTCTGGTTATTTCATTCTGAATACATTTCTGACCATTTCATTTAATTGCATCCACTGAAGAGTATGTTGGTTTATACACACACTTTGAAATGTTAAGTTTCTCTTCAGGCCCCTATGGAATGAGTGTCCTCTATTAACCTTATTTCAGACTAAAATAAATAAGAGATTTATGATTTTTGAACTGCATGTCTAAGTCACATTTTGGGGGGGACCTTAGTAAGTAAAACATATTCTTGAAGACATTGAAATAATTAGACAAGATTGTCTTATGAGCAACCCAGTGTCATAGGCATTAAGAGATTAGATTTTCAATGTTTTTACCACAAAAAGAAATGGTAATTATGAGGCATAATGGAGGTGCAGCTACATGGGTAAACACTTTGCAATATACAAGTCTATCAAATCAGTATGTTATATACTTTAAACATACACAATGTTATATGTCAATTATATCTTAATAATGCTAGAAAAGAAATGTCTTGATAAGAAACTGGGCTAAGTTCAACTCTGTTTTTAGGTTCCTTTCAAAGTCAAAATAATTAAAGTTATCAGGTCTTATACTGGGCAGAGATCCCCTCCCCCCCTTTTGATCTCAATGGCTTTTTTCTATCTTTGTTCTTTACAAACTCATTCTTTTGGAGGAGATTTTAGGGATAAAAATCTGATGCCTTAATAGATGTGAATGAGCATTTAGTCATGAATGCCATTAGTTAGTTTTTTTCATGTTCACTTCACCTCTTGGAAATTTGTAAGAGTGTCCTTAATATGTGGACTGCATATGGATTAAAGACAAACTTAAAAAAAATCCAAAATAGAGCAAAAACTTTGAAATTATTGATAAGTGGAAATACAAAGAATACACTCATATTTCCACTTCCTTATTCTAACCCTAAATTTGTCTATCACTGCTTTTCAGAGATAGTTTTTTTGGTAAAAGTACTATTAGCCGTTAGCTTTAAATCAGAATATTTTCAGGACTGTCCTATCTTCCAGGTTTTCTTCTCCTCTCAGTCAGTCCTTTTACTTAACCTGTTTCTGTTCATTTACTTATCTCCTACTTCTTGTATATGGAATGATTAATTTATTATTCATTTAACGATACTTATTACCTGCCTTGTATTTTCCTGGTCCAGAACTGGGGTAAGATATCGAACACAGAAGTTTCTTTTTTTTTAAAGATTTTATTTATTTATTTGACAGAGAGAAATCACAAGTAGATGGAGAGGCAGGCAGAGAGAGAGAGGGAAGCAGGCTCCCTGCTGAGCAGAGAGCCTGATGCGGGACTCGATCCCAGGACCCTGAGATCATGACCTGAGCCGAAGGCAGCGGCTTAACCCACTGAGCCACCCAGGCGTCCCAGAACACAGAAGTTTCTAATGTCTGTCTTTGAGAGTGTTTACAGTCTAGCCAAGGAACGAAGAAAGAGATAATTGAATTATAGTTACAATTTTACATATTATAATATTCTTAAGCAGTCATATTTTTACATCTTTATACTAGAAGATATTGTGTATTGTTCAGTGACGTTTAGAAGCAGTTTACATTTTTTGTTTGTGAGAGTGGTTGAGGGGTAGAGAGGGACAACATTGGTATGTTATTTGTGTAAGCACGACTTTAGTAGCTGTAATTCCAGGCGTGTTGCCCACTGTACTGTCAGGTTATTCTCCTTTAGAATATTCCTCACTTCCATAGGTTTCTCTCAGGGCTCATCATTTTCAGCCACTTTCTTTTAAGATAATTGTTTTTCCTAGGGCCTTTACCTCATCCCTTGGTTTGAAAGATATCCTCTGGGTTTTCTACCCCCATTTTCCCTTTCGGGATGAATAGATTTACTTCATCCCTGTACTTACTGAAAGAATTTATAATCTAGTCTAGTATATGTGGTAGTTACAAATAGGAGTTAATATCATGATTATTCTTTGTATATTTCCCAGCTCAGAGTTGGAGTTTAAAAAATACTGATTTAGCTCATTTGTTTTAGCAATTTAGTTAATTTGTTTTTTTTTTGTAAATTTCTAAAGAGAGAAACATTTCTTAGAAAAGGTTGACTTCCATTTTTGTTCATTATGCTTGATATCATTAAATCTCCTTTAAAATTATGGATAGTGGCCACTAGGTTGAAGATATATTTTGGGAAATTTAAAAAATACCAGTTTCTACTGTTTTTTTATTGGTAAAGTCCTAAGTAATAGAGCTTTGATTGCAAGAGTCTCCAAAAATCTAATGCTGACTTTTCAAATACTTTCTCAATATTATTTGCTCAAATATTTCCAAAATAATTAATTTGAAAGCCACACAGAATAGTTTTTTCTCACTATTAGGTTTTCTATTAGAGTTTTCATGAATTCAGACTTCCTAAAGATTTATTGTAAGTGTTCATATTTTCCAAAATAAAAAAGCCATTAATTTCTGAAATTTTAACAGTGAATTAAAATTAATATTAGCATAATGTTAACATAACTGTTTTCTGTGTATTACTTTATCAGAAGCCTGCTTAATCACTGCCAGGGAGACTATCATTTTCTGTAAACCAGTATTCTACTGAACCATTCCTTCTTTGTAAGACTGATTATAGTTTTATCCCCATGAAAGATTTCTGTCAGTATTGAGTTACTTTGTAATTTAGTTGTTGGCATTGAAAGCTGAATGAAAACTGTAAATTTGTCTTCTAGCTCTTGCACTTCCCTACTTGTTAAAGCTTGGGCTGACTCAGGTTTCCTGCTGTTCTAATCAGCTGTAGACTGGGTAGAATTTAGCAGTTAATTAGGGGAAGGGAAGAATAAGAGTAAAAAGATACACAGCTCAGTTCTCTTGTATGCTACTCTAGAATCCACTGCTAGCTGTTTTATCTGTGCAAATTATCAATTCCAGCTTACCCTTTAACACCTATCCTTCCCTTTGCTCATGGAGAAATCAAGGAAAATGTCTGTGAAGTCTTCTAGACTGATACTGATAGGATGAAGGAAGATTTACCAAATTTTTTTAAACATCAGAGGTTGAAGTTCCCCCTCCTGATAGGAGTCAGAGCATCAAGTAGCTGGGGAGAGAAGACCTGTAGAGCAGTTCCTGTTAACCATTGCTGTGTATCATAATCAGCTAGAGAGCTAAGAAAGACTACCAAAGCCCAGGATCCTTGGAGAAGGGCATGGCTTTTATATTTACACTAAGTTCTCCAGGTGATTCTAATAACCACCAAAAATACAAGAACCACTGTAGGGGGCTAGAAAGATCTCTCCAATTTGCATTTTCTGGGCACTGTGAGCGACGAAGGGAAAGCAGTAGAGCAGTGGGAAGGGAAGGACTAACTTTTTCTGTGAGAACCTGTTATGTTTGGGTAATGAGCTGGCTGTTTTTGGGTGCTATCACCTTGAATCTTCACAACAGCAGCACAATGAGATAAATATGACTTCCACTTTACAGATGAACAAACTGAAGTTCAAGTATAGGCCATACATTTTCCATGATTAAGTGTGTAAGAACCAGAATTTGAACTGTGTCAATTCTGTTCTAAAGACTACAGTTTTCTCATTTGTACCTTACTGAGTTGTGAAAATTGAACAATATTTGCAAAGCATTTAAAACAGTACTGGATGCGTCTGTTGTAAACTTTCCATGTTAACTATCATCGTTGTTATCATTTTTATTACTATAGTTCTTGCTGTGAGACAGGCATGATGTGAAAGGCTAGAGATACAAAGATAATACACGATTTGTCCTTAAACAGTTTAAGAATAGTAGAGGGAACTCATGGTTGAAAGTAATATTTTATTTCTTCTGGGCATCCATTATAAAATGTGACTAAAGTCAGGCAGAAAAGCAAGGTATGCTGAAATACAGAGGTGAAGCCTGTGGTAGGGTTTATGTCCAGGCCAAGGGACAGACTTTGCACATGCACGCCTCCTTAGTGAGTGCAAATTCAAACTGGTGCTTCAGAAAAACTTACAGTTGCTACATGTTGTGGATCTTAGGCCATTTAAAGAGTCTTTGAGCACTTAGCATTTGTTGATTTCTATCAAAACTATTTTTAGAACCCTTTTTTTCTTTTAAATCAAAATATTGCATGTGGGCAAAATATTTGGAGGGGTGACTTATTATAAGGAAAACCTCTTCCTTTCAAGTTATGGAGATTTTAGGTCTTTTGTGTCTCCTCTTGTTTTTTTTTTTACCTTTCTTATGACTCATAAGAAAATTAACCGGAACATATGAAACTTGAATCTGAAATTGGTTGTTTTACTACTCTTGGATATTAGAATGAAGGTAACAGGGGAAGGGATAATTGATCTTTTTGGCTGAACTGAGGTTTTAAAAGTTTTTTGATTATCAGTGCTATTATTGACTTATGTTTAAGTCATTATGGCTAATCTACATTATGTTTATTTATGTCGCTTCTAGATATCAGCAGTGCCTGGCACAGTGTTTGACATGAAGTAGGCATTCGGGAATTAGGTTTGAGGTGAATGCATGAATGAGAGTAGATAAGTAGCAAATATTGGTAAATTAGCAATTGAACACTTTTGTGATATCATACTATGTTGAGTAAATTACTTTGGAAGACATTTGTATACAGGGATCTGAAGAATGTGTCTGTGAAGTCTAATTATTTTGTAAGATTTCATCTCATTAGGTCCTTTTTGGTTTCCCTTCCTCAGAAAACAATTTTATTATTTTGGTCTTCTCCACCTATCCAGCTTTCAGATTTACTTCTGTCAGCCATTGACAGTGTATTGTGCAGTTGAGGATGCTACATTGTTACATAGTCTTCTAAGATTAATGCTTAGGAATCACATTCTTTATATAACTTCTTTTCTGTCAGACCAGTTATATTTGGTGAGATGAGTTTTTATGTGAGCAGAGAAATTGGTGGTTGTATCATGCAGAACCACATTTCCTCTCACTTTAAATGTATTTAAAAGTGTTTAGGAATAATTGGATTTTGTGATGAAACTATCAACTTTTTTGTTAAAAACAACTTTTGTTTTGTTTTTGGTATTTAATATTTGTAATTTCTTCCACTGAAAATATTTCATATGCTTTTATTTAATGTAATGACATATTCTTCCAGCTATAAACGCAAGGATGTATACAGCTGATTGGTCTTCATGTTGTTGTTTTTTTCCCACTAAAGTAACAAATTAAAAAAATATATATATCAATATGAAGTTTTGGTTTTTCTCCCGATTCACAATGCTTTATTTAGGAGTTTTTTGGTTTTTTTTTTTTTTTTTTTAAGTAAGACTTTTTTAAAGACTAATTTTAGATTCACAGCAAAATTGAGGGGTAAGTACAGAGATTCTCATACACCCTCTGTTCCCACATGCACAGCCTCTCCACTTACCAACATCCCCCACCAGAGTGGTTTATTTGTTACAGCTGATGAACCTGCATTGACACATCATTATGAATCAGAGCCCATAGTTTGTTTATATTACTCTTGGTGTTGTACCTTTTATGGGTTTGGATAAATGCATAATGATATGTATCAACTTTTTTTTTAAATTTTTATTTATTTGACAGACAGAGATTACAAGTAGGCAGAGAGGCAGGCAGAGAGAGAGAGAGAGGAGGAAGCAGGCTCCCTGCTGAGCAAAGAGCCCGATGCGGGACTCGATCCCAGGTCCCTGGGATCACGTTCTGAGCCGAAGGCAGAGGTTTTAACCCACTGAGCCACCCAGGTGCCCCTCCATGTGTTATCTTTTTATATTTTTTTCTCTTAAAAGCCCAAGTATGATAAAATACAATGATTTTCTCCTAATGTTCTGCTCTTATGTTATGAATATAAATGTATTTTTTAAACATTTTATTTATTTATTTGACAGAGAGAAATCACAAGTAGGCAGAGAGGCAGGCAGAGAGAGAGAGAGGAGGAAGCAGGCTCCCTGCTGAGCAGAGAGCCTGATGCGGTACTCGATCCTAGGACCCTGAGATCATGCCCAAGGCAGCGGTTTAACCCACTGAGCCACCCAGGCGCCCTATAAATGTATTTTGTGTGTGTAAAATTACTTATCAACCATTAGCTAAGCATTAGTTCTCTCCATTTTTCACATCTTTCCCCCCTGCCCCTTTCCCAATCTCCATCTTCTAGGTTTTCCACTTTTTCCTTCACTTCCCTTCTTCTCCCTTAACCTCTTTCCTCTCTTACTCTCTCCTTGCCCCTGATTTCCCCGCCCCCTCCCCCGGCCCCCCAGCTATACTCAAAAAAGTTAAATACTGAGGCTGGACTTGGTTTTTATGAAGACCAATAATGCTGATGCAGAAATAAGGCTGACATTTTAAAAAGTTGGGTTCCTGCATGGGATTTGAATTTGAAAATTGTGTAGGTGTTGCCATGTACTTACTTTATTCTGGAAACGTTTTCTATTGCTTACATCTAATAAAAGCCTAGCTATTTTACCTAGTAAACAAAGTGAACCTTAAGCTTGTCATAGTGAGTGTTCTGTAGTAGCAACTAAGTGTTAGTTATTTACCTTTGGAATTCTCTCTTTCTCCTGAATGTGAGTATTTTTTTTGTTTTGTTTTTCCCTCAGCAGAATAACCTATCACTCCAAATAACCTAATCAGACTGAATAAGCAAGGAGAACATGAAAATATTAGGAAGAAGGGATTCTCTACTACACCCCTCCATCCTGCCTTTCTTTTCTGATCAGTAGTACAGGCAAATAACTTCATTTTGTTGTTCTTCCTGAACTTTCTTCCTTCCTTCTGGGTGTTTTTGTTGTTGTTGTTGTTGTTTTTTCCTTTTTCATGGTTTTGTTTTTTGTTTTTTTTTGTTTTTTTTTTAAGGTAAAGACTTCTTAGCTGGAAATAAATGCAGATAATAAAGTATATCTTAAGGTAGTTTTTTATTTTTAAGAAGAAAATTCTTTATTAATAAAAAGGAGGGTAGGGAATGGGGGAGAGAAGAAAAATGATAAGTAAGCCAATCGACTGAATTTACCAAGGAGTAGAAGTGAGAATAATCTAAAGGAAAATGTAGTGATGAGAGTGACCTCTTCTGTTTCAGAACAGAGATTGGGGGTTGCATGACTTAAATTCTAATTGTGATTCTGCAATAAATCATGTAACATTCATGACAGAAATTTCCTGACTTGTTATGTGAAGTAGAGGAAAAACATCCCAATTTTGCTTTCTCAAAAATTTTTATAGTAATTTTATACACGATGTATGCCACTTTTGCTAAATTTTATAACTTGGAGGAAAATGGCCTCTTCCTTTTTTTGTAGAAATAATGCAAGTATACTATACAAATGAACAGAAACACAACAAGAACAAAATTAAAAAAAAAAAGTATAATCCCACCATCCCAGGGATCACCTATAGTTACTTTTTTTTTGTAATATATAGAATATTAGTAACATGAAAGCTTTAGAGATTTTTTTTTTTAAGATTTTATTTACTTGACAGAGAGAGAAATCACAAGTAGGCAGAAAGGGAGTCAGAGAGAGAGGGGAGGAAGCAGACTCCCTGAGGAGCAGAGAGCCCGATGCGGGGCTTGATCCCAGGACCTGAGATCATGACCCAAGCCGAAGGCAGAGGCTTTAACCCACTGTTAACTTTAACCCCTTTAACTATAAGGCGCCCTTATAGTTACTTTTAATTGTATATTCTCTCAGGTCTTTTTCTACACATAAATTTGTATTTAATTTTTTAAAAATGGGATTATACTCAGCTTCGTGTTTTGTAGCCTCCTTTCCCCTCCACTTTACCATGTAATACTCTTTTTATTCCATAAACTATCTTCTAAAGCATAATTTTCAATGACTATATCATATTGATATGCCCTATGATAGCTGTTTGACCATTGATTGCTGGGCACTTAAATTTTTTAATAAAGTGTCTTCTTACTATAAATTGTGCTATTACGACTATTCTTTTTTTTATATATCCTTATATACTGTCATCAATCTTATCTTTGGATGAATTCTTATAAAGGCATGTGCAGAGCCAATGGGTAGGGGTTTTTAAGGTTTTTGATACACAGTGGGAAGTGGTTCTCTAGAGTGGCTATTTATTGTTCATTATGTCTTTTGTTATATATGGCATGGTCTGAAGCTGTAAGGAAGCCATCTGCATGTTTTTGTATGTGCTCAGTTCTAAGGATACCTAGAATAATTGTCCTGTGTTGTGCTCATTGTGATTTTTATGGTTGGACAAATAAATGTATGGATGGATAAAGGAAGATGGATAAAACCATTAACTACTTTTTTGGAATGTATTTTATGTATACGATTCTCAACTCTTTAAATATACGAAATTAATGGAATTCTGGTGAGTGATATTCTCTAAAGGAGGTGTATATTATTCAGCACCAAATAATAATGCAGTTTTCCCCACAAAGGAATAGAAAAAAGTGTATTTGTTATTGAACCTACAATGCTTAGGGTAGTACTGAAAGAGAAGATGGATGAGCAAATGTGGGTTAGCAAAGTTGAGAAAAGTTGACAAATTGATGCTCATGATCCTTCACATTCCAGTTTGAAGCCTGTATAAGATGGATTATATTCAGCTAATAATGTATTGGTATGCTGTGATATTCATCCTGGGTTGAGAATGATATTCTGTCTCTAAAATCAGGCAGATATTTGGAGAACTGTGGCTACTTAAATTTTAGGAATATTTGGGTTTTTTTCAAAAATGGGCAGAGGACATGAATAGATACTTCTCCAAGGAAGACATAAAATTGGCTAACGGACACATGAAAAAACGTTCATCATTAGCCATCAGGGAGATTCATATTAAAACCACACTGAGATACCCCCTTAAACCAGTTGGATGGCCAAAATTAACAGTACAGTAAACAACAAGTGTTGGAGATGTGGAGAGAGGAACCCTATCACACTGTCGGTGGGAATGCAAGTTGGTGCAGCCACTTTGGAAAACAGTGTGGAGATTCCTTAAAACATTAAAAATAGAGCTACCCTATGACTCTGCAATTACACTACTGGGTATTTACCCCAAAGATACAGATGTGGTGAAAAGAAGGGCCATCTCTACCCCAATGTTCATAGCAGCAATGACCACAGTTGCCATACTGTGGAAAGAGCCAGATGCCCTTTAATGGACGGATGGATAAAGGAGATATGGTCCATATATACAATGGAGTATTATGCCTCCATCAGAAAGGATGAATACCCAACTTTTGTATCAACATGGACAGGACTGGAGAAGATTATGCTGAATGAAATAAGTCAAGCAGAGAGAGTCAATTATCATATGGTTTCACTTACTTGTGGAGCATAGAGAATAACATGGAGGACATTAGGAGAAGGAGAAGAGAAGTGAGTTGGGGGAAATTGGAGGGGGAGATGAAACAAACAGAGGGTTTTGGAGGGGTGGGGGATAGGGGTTGGGAGAGCCTGGTGGTGGGTATTAAGGAGGGCACGTATTGCATGGAGCACTGGGTGTGGTGCATAAATGACGAATCTTGGAACACTGAAAAAAAAAACATTTTGGGTTTTTTAAAGATTTTTAAAAAAAATTTTTGTGTAATCTCTACACCCAACATAGACATTGAATTTATAATTTCAAGATCAAGAGTTACATGCTCTACTGACTGAGCCAACCAGGCATCCTGAATTTTTAGGAGCTTTGAATTAGATTTACAGTGAATTGCATTTTGAGCCAGTTCGTTATTTATTCTATTAATTTGCAGGTAGTATAATTTGATGAAGTAGATTTCAGAACTGGGAACTATTTACTCTCAATTGTTTGAAACTAGCCACTTAATGATATTAGGACAGTTGTAGAGAAGAGGTAGTAAATCATTTGAGATGTTATTGGCACTATGTTGTACCTGCTGATCAAATTTTGTGTTACATATAGAGAGCCATAGTGCAGTTTTTAAGACTTTTCAGCAGTGCTGTGTATGTGTGTGTTTAGGTCTGCATTCTTAACTTGAAATTGTGGACCCCTAGCTTAAGAGTGAGGATGGTGTGAAGATGGGATTTCATGAGTTTAATTTTAATGTATATGGTATTATGTGCATTCTGTTGCAGAGAATCCATAGATTTTTATCCTAAGACCTAATAAGGATTAGGACCTGAGCAATTAGGCCCAGGTGAGTTTGGCATTGAAAATGCTGGGTAGGAAGTAGTGGAAGGAATACATTGTTGTCATAGACTCAGCCATGAAAGTATGCCTTACACCTCTGATCTTCGCTCCTTCCTAGGAAGAATGTTTCTGAAGTATTGTATTTTGATATAGATTCTCCAGTATTTTAGCAAAATTTTAACCCATTTTATGATAATTATTTTGGAAAGAACAACCAAAACATGGTCTAATTATATGGTAGTTACATAAAAGTATCTCCAAAGCTGATTACAAACTAAAAAATTTAAATATCTTGAATAGTAGTTTTATAATCAGTTTAACACTAAAGCTAGTTAATTGGCTTTGCTTTCTTTATCTTAACTTGTTGGTTAGTTCAAGCCCTTCGTTTGTTAGGCTACATGCTTACTGTATGTTTCTCCATATTTCAGAGATGTTTTGGCTGAATAGAACTGTGTTTGTTTTTTTTAAAACCCCATGTAGTTTTTTTTTCTTTGAACCAATCAATAAAACAAAGTATCTAGTCTATTAGCAAATTTATCATTCTGTTAGCATAATTAATTTTGTTACATTTGACAACAAAATGACATTTTTTCTTAATGCTTTGGGTAAATTAAATCCATCAACCACAATTGAATCTTTTTTCATTGTTTCTTTTTGTCTTCTCTAGGTTTATTTTATTATTTATTTTCAATTAGTCTAGGTACTGATACTTGTATTATGGCTTCTGGATACATAATTTTGACAACTCTTGTGTTTCTATTGGTAAGATATTTTCATGGATCCCATCATAATGTCATTTGTTATTGTGTTTGTTGTCTGTTATTTTTCATTTATACCTATTGATAAGCAGTTTTCTATCATTGTATGCTTGCACTAATTTTCCATTCTATATTACAACCCTTTTATAATTAAATAACTTAATTTGCTTTGATCATAAATTGTAATTGGGCTGAATGGGTAACTATAGACATAATTATAGATGTCAGTAATCATAATTATAGACATCAGTAATATGGCTTCTCTAGGTGCCAACACAATGTTTGAGAAGAAAGTTCTAGGAATAACAGGAGGAGGATGGGTGAATTCAGTGAATTTTTCATTAAGGGTATGATTGCTAGAAAAGAGAACAGACTTCTTGGGTGAGAAATGAAAACAATGGTGGGAGTGCAATCTTTGGACAGAAAAAGCCAGTAGGAGAATCTTCCTAGTGGATGGCACATAACCCTAGGTTTAGCACAATTCAACAAAATAGGAGTGTTCAAAAGTGTAAAGAAAGAGGGAAAGAAAAGTCCATTTAGAAACATTGAGAGGGGAAGATGTCATATCCAAAGTTTCAGCTATTTTGTGGTCATGTGTAACCAGTGTGGGAATAGTGGCTATCTGGTTCTAGGGGCATATTAAGGTTATTATACTTAATCTATGTGCAGATATTAATAGGAATAGATTGTATTTACATTTTATATTGATACTCAAAGGAAAGCATACAAAATGTCTCACCATATTGTTTCTAGATGTATCAAACTTAAAATAATTATCTGGAAAATAATAAAAAAATTTTCAGTAAAAATTTAGTACATATATATTCTGTGATTGATAAAGGTTAAAATAAATTTATTAAAGTGAGAGAAAATAGGTCCTTGATAAAAAGGCATTAATTATACCATTAAAAAAATTCCACAAAATTTTAGTTCTAATGTGTATTAGTTACTTGTAAATCTGGTTCACATAAAGAGAAGGTAATATTTTAATAAATTGTATATATATATAGATCTATATATATATACAATTGTATATATATACAATATATATACAATTATATATATACAATATATATACAATTGTATATATATAGATCTATATATATATATATATCTCACCAAAAGAAAGATAACTTTTCCCCTTTTTTATTTTTATTTTTTCCTGGCTGTTGTTTTATATTTTATTTCAACACTCTTTGCCAGTTTGGAGAAATGATTTGTCTGCTGCTCTGTGAAGAATACTAAAATGCAATAGGAATATTTTAAATACACAAGTATTAAGAAGAAAGGACAGGCTTATTTCTGAAGACTTTGAACTAATACTACCTTATTTCTTTTTTTCTTTTCTTTTTTAAACATATTTATTTATTTATTTGAGAGAGAGAGCATGCTCACACAAGTGGGGGGGAGGGGCAGAGAGAGAGAGGGAGAAGCAGACTCCAAGCTGAGCAGGGAGCTAAACTTGGGGCTGATCCCACCACCCTGGGATCACCACACAAGCCAAAGGCAGATGCCCAACCAACTGAGCTGTCCAGACATGCCTACCTTATTTCCTAAAAGATGAGATCTGCTAAATACTTAAAAAGCCTTTATGATAAATGGTTCTTTTTCATTCCTCATGGTGTGGATGACTTCATTGTGTCTGATTTTTTGATTAATTTCATCATTATTGACTTGGAACATTGCATAGGTCCTGTTCTCATTATGACTGATGAGTATACTGGCCAGCTTTTGTTGTGGGATGAGAACTTATATAAGATGAGAAGACCAACAACAAATGAAAATTTCACAGGCATTGAAAATGGAACTTGTCAGGAGAAGTTTAGTGTGTAATTTAGTATTACCTTTTTAAATTTTATCAGCAAGATCTGCTGAAGCTTTCCTTGGGAGATTGGCCTCACATTCCTTTCACGTATGGAGCTGTTCATTCTCCTATAGACCATAAGCCTATATAATAACCTTTTTCTATCTTTGGAAGCACTGTGTATCAAATCTCCATTTTAGCATTTATCAAGTTTGTTAAATTCCTTGTTTATAGGTCAGTCTTCTCCAGTTTTTTAAAGATGAAAACTAAGTGCTTTTTTTCTTTGCATCTCCCCAGGACCCAACTCTGGGTAGATAGGAAAGCTCTGGGAAGGGTATTGAATGGGAGCCTCAGGGAAGTCTCTTGGCCTGTGTTTCATAGTTGAAATATCTGTTAATTTAGGTTAGAATGAGAAGACATTATTTTGACTTGAAAATTATAGTAAGATTCATTCCTTAACCAGAAAAACTATAAAATATTTATTATATATAGGTCTTTAATATATATAGCAGTTAATATTATATACATTTCTTTAATAACATTTGAAATTGAAGAAAGAAATTGGCTCAGCTGCTTCAAGTGTCTTAAAAAATTTTTACTGCAGTTTCTAACTTTTATGTCTTATATTTTACTCTTTCTTTACAATTAAATATATCTTCCCTTAATAACAAGTTGATTATCTATGGTATAAACAATGTTATATATTTTAAAACCTTACTTTTTTGTCTTTTTGGTATCTTTGGCTAGGGAATCCACAGACATGACTAATGAAAAGAGATTATTTGCTTTCACCTAATTCAACCTTAAGCCTTCAGTCTGGCTTCATTTAAACAAGTCAAGATAGCTGTCTTCCTGACTTTACTAATCTTGAGAGGAGATTCCATAGCCTCTTTAGTAATCTGTTCACCAATTTTATTATTATTTTTGTTGTTGTAGTGAAGCTCATTTTAGAAAACTTTTTAAATCCATGGTACCGTTTTCTGAATTAATTTGTTATTAATCTGCAGCCCATAAAAGTTCTCTATCATTTTAACATTTCAACATTTTAATTATAAATTTAGAATCACCATGCCTAGTTACAGTTGTGTCATAGTTACAATTATCTTTCTGAAAAAATAATGTAAGAAATGGTTGTTTTTCACATATAACCAGGAATCCTCCTCAACTTACTTGAAAAAGTGCAGGTGTGACACATATCTATGTTTTTGCTAGGTTTCACTACTTCTTTTGGATCCATTTCCAAAATGAAATAGAGAAACAATATTTTAAAGAATGTATTCCCCCTTGGTTTCTTATTCTGACTTTCTCAGATGCAATTTTTATTTGCAATTTTTCTTAACTGTGGAATGCTACAATTTCTAGCCCATTATCTGTATTTCCTCCAGGTTATTAGCTTAATAACCTGAATAAGAATTGATTCTTATATACTGAAAGTGACATTTCTTACCTATATAATCTGTTAATCCAGTTTTGAGTTCCCGTTAAATTTCCATCATCAATGGCAAGGTAAATTATAAGTATAATCACTGAAAATTTGCTCCACACATTTTTAAAAGTTGCATTTAGAATCCAGTTTATTTATACACACTATTTATTTTTTATATTTTAGATTGCTTTCTAACATCCATGTAGTGAGGTAAGTCATTAAGTTGAAATTAACCTTTCCATAATTTCTGCTTACTTGAAACTTTTTCTTTTGAAATTTGGTTATTATATGATTGCTAAGAGTTGCTGATTGCCAGCTACTGAGAGACAATGTCTAAAACACAGTTTCTGACTGGAATAAATGAAATTGCTTTGCAATAGTCAAGGTAATTTCTCCCTAAGGGTCATTGTGGGATTTTAACTCTTGAATTCTGCAGAGTTGGGTGTTTTGCGCATTGCTGGGAGTTTATTATCAAAGTTGTTAAGATATTGATTTCAAACCATACCCAATTCTGTTTAACTTTAAGGGAATATTAATGTATACTCCTTTTGCTCTATTTCTTGAAACAAACTAGTACATAGATGAAATCAGGGTGACTGACTCTCAAACTGGACCGATTTAAACTACCAAGGATAGAACAGAAGAAATGAGAAAGGAGCAAGTACGGCTACTTACTCATGCTATAAAGGTCTTTTTGTAGAATCTTTAGAGTGAGGTGCAAATGGACTTGAATTCTTTCACAAATACCACCTTCTATTTTGACTGACTTGCAAATTACACGTCCTCACAGAAATAAGACATTTCCACTTTGCCTTGCCTAATAGTCATGAGCATTTTGGTTAAGGACAATACTTCCCTGGATAGCAGGAATGTGTCTGACTCATACTTGTATTCTTAATGCCTGACATATAATATCTACTCAGTAATTCAAGAAATAAATGAATGAATGCATTGATGAGTGAATGAAAACCCTAAATTATATGGGTGGGAATTCTAAATTATTAGGCTGTGTTATCTTGCCTGTCTTCCCCTATATGCAGTCTCTTCCTTCTGGGTAAGTCCTCATTAGGACATGAAACTCTGGACTCTAATCTCTCATCTAAGTCATCATGATTTTTAGAAAGGAACTGACCTCCTTAAGAAATTGTGGTAAGTGCATTTGTATAGACTTCAATGGAATTAACTCATATGATTTTTGGTTCAAATCTTATCATTATTTTTATTTTAGTTTATTACTGAATAATGTATCAATAGTGAGAAATTTACTAATGAATGGTAAGGTGCAAATGACATTGATTGTCTCTTGTGGTTTTATATTTTTTGAGAAAGAATTGTTTTAAAAATATTTTGTTCTGTTTTGGGATGCCTGGGTGGTTCAGTTGGTTAAGCGGCTGCCTTCGACTCAGGTCATGATCCCAGCGTCCTGGGATCGAGTCCCACATCGGGCTCCTTGCTCAGCAGGAAGCCTGCTTCTCCCTCTGCTCCTGCCTGCCATTCTGTCTGCCTATGCTTGCTCTCTCCCTCTCTCTCTGATAAATAAATAAAAATCTTAAAAAAAAAAAAAAGAAAAGAAAAATATTTTGTTCTGGTTTGGGATGCCTGGGTGGCGTAGTCCATCAAATGTCTAACGCTTGGTGTCATTTCAGGTCTTGATCTCAGGATTGTGTGTTTGAGCTCATGCCCAGCATGGTGCCTACTTAAAATTTTTTTGTGTGTATGATAGTTATAGGACTTTGAAGTTTTAGAAAGAAATATGGATTATAGGAAAGATTTTCATGAAAATATGGGTGAGGCAACAAAACTTTCCTTAGCTCCCATGATTAGTTTTTACTTTTCTCTTTGACTATTTCTAGTGTGTGTGTGCTTATATGGGTGTACATTTCTTTATCTGTGCCATAAAATAGGTTCTCCAAATTTCAGTTGGTTTTCTGTTTCTGTCTCACTAACAATAGCTTTTTCTTTAGAGAATAGCAACTATATACAGGGCTTCAAATATCACCTCTGTGAAACTAATTAGAGTATTTTTCTTTGGTTTTAATCTTACAATTGAGTCCTAATTGCATTATTATCACAGTATCGAATGTATATTTCTACCTAAGATCTATAGTCCAAGCTTATCATTTAAACCATTTAAATCAAGCTTATCATTTAAACCATTTAAACCAAGCTTATCATAAAACCCAGTTTTTGTCTTATTATTCAGTAGTTCAGTAACATAGATTCACCTTTGACTCTACCTACTTTATCTTGTCCCAATTTTTCTTTTCTTTTTTGGGGATATGCGCTTTTGTATGCTTTCTGTTTTCCACTGTCCTTCTCCCAACTCAGTCACTTATCACCCTCATAATCCTTTTTCTCATAGCCAATTAACTGTTTTTCTGGTCTACCTACTACCTCCTTGATCAAATATGAACTGTATACAAGTGTTTACTTCACCATACTGCTTTTCCCTAAAAAATCGTCAGTGCCTTACATTGCCCATAGTTAATATAGAAACTCATTAGCTTGGAGTTCAAGATCTTTAATATTTCCCTGTGCTGGTTTTGATTCCAGTCATTCAGCTTCTGATATCAACCACTCTAAGGCATAGGTACTGTTCAACATGGCTTTTTCAGTTTTTGTTTTTTCCTCTTTAATATCTAACTCCTACAATTTCTCTTTCGTGAAGCTGGCCCATTCCAGCATGCAAGGTTGTTGCTGCTGTTGTTTTTTTGCCCTCAGAATTTCTGTATTACTTACCTAAGCCATTTATTTAGCAATGAATCCTATATAATGTTTTGACATTTTAAAAATATTTTTGTACTGAATCATTTGTTTCCAGTGTTCCTTTTTTTCTAAATGATTATATCTGTTTCTTTATAAACTAACTGTAAGGTCCTTAACAGAGTCCTTAAGAGTGGAAACTGTATCTTCTGTCTTTGAATATTGTTATAAAAATATTTATTACAAAGATAAAACCTCAAAAGTCCCATAATCCCATAATTACATTCAAGTTTTCAATGAATTATACCTTTGTAATATTTTCCATGTATCTGGAAAATATTGATTCAAGAAATATTGAAAACTTTAATAAGATCATTCTGTATGCCAAGAACAGATTTTAGATGCTGCTCACTTCAGTGTTGTACAATATGTAGTGTAATAACCAGTCATATCAATTGATAAAGCAAGTCAATTGAATAATTTGTCAGTGAAAAGAAGTAGCAAATTAAATTTGGGTGTATCCAATTTGAACATAGTCTGGAGACTGACATCCTCATTTTTACTTCTAAAAATAACTCTGGGAGCTTCCATTAGAGAAGCCCATATAATTAATTTAAAGTAATAAGATTGTACAACAGATGATTCATAGTCTCTAAATATGAAAATAATAAAGCATTTTTAAAAGAAAGTCAAATGACATAGAGGCTGTATTTTTAAAACTATGGATGCTCATCGGTCTATAAACACTATAATTATTCAAACATTGAATTAATGAATGAATGGATGGATGAATTAATGAATGAATGAAATACCAACTAAAGAGATGCTATGATAAATTCAGAAGTGGTTTTTAAGTGTTGCAGCATTTGTAGTAGAAAGAGCAATCTAATAAGAGATAAAAGTACAGGTGTCTTTAAAAAAAATCACAGACTTTATTTTCTAGAGCAGTTTGGTTTACAGGAAAATTGAGCAAAGAGTACATTTTCCAATAGCCCATTGCACATATCCCACTGCACACATTTTCCCATATTATTTACATCTTACATTAGTGTAAGATTATTAACATACTTATATTTCACTGCTCCCCGAGCTTCACCTACTTATGCTACCTCTGTGTTCCTTCCCCAATGACTGGCTCTTTCCGATCTCTTTATTGTTTCTTTGTTTTGGCTTTTCCAGAATGTCATATTTGGAATGAGACTGTAAATTGCCTTTGAAAACTAGCTTCTTTCACTTGGCAGTATGCATTTAAGGTCCCTTCATATTGTTTCATTAATTGGTAACTCATTTCCTTTTTTTTTTTTAAATTCAGGTATAATTGACATATGTTAATTTCAAGTGTAGAACGTAATGGTTTGATACTTGTATCAATAAGTCTAGTTAACATCCGTTCATTACATATTTACAAAATGTTTTCTTGTGGTAAAGACTTTTAAGATCTACTCTTTTCAGCAACTTTCAGATATGCTGTACAATATTATTAACAACAGTCACCACTGCTGTACATTACATCTTCCTGTGACTTACTTAATTATAACTGGAAGTTTGTACCTCTTGCCTTCACCCATTTTGCCTACCCCTTACCACCAGTTCGTTCTCTATATCTGAGCTTATTTTTAGGATCCATGTGTCAGTGAGATCATAAAATATTGCTTTCCTCTGACTTACTTTACTTAGCATAATGCCACTGAGGTCCATCCATATTTTCACAAATGGCAAGATTTCATTCTTTTTTAGTGGGTAAATACTATTTCTTGAGGGGGGTAGGAAGAGGAGAAAGGGGAAAGGAAAAAGAGAAGAGGGGAATGGAGAGGTGTGGAGAGTGGGAGAGGGGAGGAAGAGAGAGAGAGATCTATTTCACTTCTTTATTCAGTCATCCATTGATGGACACTTATTTCCTTATCTTGTTTCCGTATCTTGGCTATTTTAAGAAATGCTGCAATGAACCTGGGGGTGTATAGATCTTTTGGAATTAGTGTTTTAATTTTCTTCCACCCATAGTGGAATTGCTGGATCATATGGTATTCTCTATTTTTTTGAAGAACCTCCATACTGTTTTCCACTGTGGCTGCACTAATTTATATTCTCACCAACAGTGCAGAGGGTTCCCTTTCCTCTACATCCTCACCAATACTACTACTACTACTACTACTACTACTACTACTACTACTACTACTACTACTACTTCTTCTTCTTCTTCTTCTTCTTCTTCTTCTTCTTCTTCTTCTTCTTCTTCTTCTTTTTCTTCTTCTTCTTCTTCTTCTTTTGTTTTTGATAATAGCTATTCTAACAGGTATGAGGTGATATCATATTTTGGTTTGGATTTGCATTTACCTGATAATTAGTGGTGTTGAGCATCTTTTCATGTGTGTTGACTTTATGTTTTCTTTGGAAAAATATCTATTCAGGTCCTCTGCTCATTTTAAAAATCAGATTGTTCGTTCTTTGGCTATTGAGTTGTGAGTTTTTTATTATTAACTCCTTATCAGATATGATTTGTAAATATTTTCTCTCCCTTAGTAGCTTGCCTTCATTTTGTTGATGATTTCCTGTGCAAAATCTTTTAACTTTGACATAGTGCCACTCATTTATTTTTGCTTTTGGAGTCAGATCCAAAATAAATCATTGCCAAGACTGATGTCAAGGATTTTACTGCTTGTTTTCTGCTGGGAGTTTTATAATTTCAGGTCTTATGTTCAACTCTTTAACTCATTTTGAGTTAATTTTCTTGTGTATGGTGTAAGCTAGAAGTCCAGTTTCATTCTTTTTCATGTGCTGCACAGATAACTCATTCCTTTTTATTGCTGGGAAATATTCCACTGCATGGATTATTATCACAGCTTATCTATTCACCTATTGAAGGGCATCTTGGTTGCTGCCACTTGTTAGCATTTGTGAATAAATATGTTAACATTTGTGTACAGATTTGAAGTTTTTTTATTGTGGGAAATATGTGTAACATAAAACTTAGCATCCTAATCATTTCTATGTGTGCTGTTCAGTAGTATTCAGTATATTCATATTGTTAAGCAAACCTCTCCAAAATTTTTTCATTTTGAAAAACTGAAACTATACCTACTAAACAATAATTTTCCATTTCCCCTTTCCCCTGGCAATTAATATTCTAATTTCTGTTTTTATGAATTTAGCTACTCAAGGTTTTTCGTGTAAATGGAATCATCCAGTATTTCCTTGATGTGACTAGTTTATTTAATATAACGTCCTTAGGGTTTATTCATGTTGTAGCACATGTCAGACTTTCTTTCCTTTTTAAGGCTGAATAATATTCCATTGTAGGTATACACATTTTCTTTATTTGCTCATCTGTTGATGGATACTTGGGTTGCTTCTACCCCTTGGCTATTGTGATAATAGTGTTGCTATGAACATGGGTGTGCAAATATTTCTTCAAGATTTTACTTTCAGTTGTTCTGGGTATAAATCCATAAGCAGAATTACTGGTTTATGTGATAATTCTATTTTTAAGTTTTTAAGGAATCACCATGATGTTTTTCATTGTAGCTGCACCATTACATTCCCACCAACAGTGTATAAGGATTTTGATCTCTCCACATCGTATGATCAACATTGGTTATTTTTCTGTTTGTTTGAGAGTAGACATCCTAATGAGTATGAGGTGATATTTCCTTGTGGTTTTGCTTTTCTCTAATGATTAGTGATGTTGAACATCCTATCACGTGCTTATTGGCCATTCGTATATCATCTTTGGAAAAGTGTCTCTTCAAGTCCTTGGCTCATTCATTTTTATTTTTAAAATTCAAAATAAAAAAAATCTAGGATTTTCTATATATAAGATCATATCCTCTGCAAAAAGAGAAAGTTTTACTTCTTTGTTTCTGATTTTGAATCAGGTTTTGTATTTCTTTTTTGCCTAACTTCTCTGGCTAAGACTTCCAGTACTATATTTATTTATTTTAAAGATTTTATTTATTTTTTTTTAGAAAGATAGAAAAAGAGAGTGAGAGTGAGAGCCCATGCACAGGGGAGGGGCAGAGGAAGAGGGAAAAGCAGACTCCCTGCTGGGAGTCTCCATCAGTGAGCCAGATCTGGGGCTCCAACCTAGGACTCTGAGATCATGACCTGAGCCAAAGGCAGACACTTAACCCACCGAGCCACGCGGGTACCCTCCAGTACTATGTTGAAAGGGAGTAGTGACAGTGAGCATATTTGTCTTGTTCCTGATCTTAGAAGAAATGCTTTCAACCATTCACCATTAAGTATGGTACTAGCTGTGGGCTTGTTACATACGGACTTTATCATGTTGAGGTACGTTTCTTCTGTATTCAATTTGTTGAGAGGTTTTTTTTTCTTTTTATCATGACAGAATATCCCAGAATATTGAATTTTATTAAATGTGCTTTCTGCATCTGTTGAGATGATTATGATTTTATTTCACTCTGTGACTATGGTATACCACATTGATTCATTTGCATATGTTGAACCCACCTTGTATCCCAGGGATAAATGCCACCTGGTAGTATTGGATCCATTTAGTGTGTTGTTGAACTCAGTTTACTAATATTTTGTTGGGAATTTTTTTTCTATCTATACTTATCAGGGAGATTGGCCTTTATTTTCTTTTCCTGTAGTGTCCTTATCTGACTTTGGTATCAGTAATACTGGGCTTGTAAAATGAGTTGGGCAATGTCCTCTTTTTCAGTTTTTTGGGAGAGGTTAGCAGGAGTGGCATTAATTCTTTAAAAGTTGGGTAGAATTCACCTGTGACGCCATCTGGTTCTGGGATTTTCTTTGTTGGGAAGTTTTGATTACTGATTATTGTTCTTATTATTCTGTTTAGATTTTCCGTTTCTTCATGATTCTGTATTTATAGGATGTTTATTCCCAGAAATTTATCCACTTTTCTACAGTATCTAAATTATGGATACATAGTTGTTCATTATTGTGGTTGTTCATGATAGTCTCTTATGATCCTTTGTATTTCATCAGTTGTGGTGTCTTTTCTTTCATTCCTAATTTTATTAAGCATTTTTTCTTTTTCTTCCTCAGTCTTTATGAAGGTGGTCTGTTTTATCTTTAAAAAAAAAAAACAGCTCTTCATTTTATTGATCTTTTGCATCTTTGTTATTTCCTTTATTTCGCTAATTTTGTTCTTAGTGATTTTGTTTTGTTTTGTTTTGTTTTGTTTTTGTTTCTAGTCATTTGAGATGTCAGGTAAGGTTGTTCATGGAGATTTCTTGTTTCCCTAATGTAGGCATTTATTACTACAGAGTCTCCTCTTTGAACTGTTTTTTCTGCTCCCATAAATTTTGGTATGTTGTGTTTCCACTTTCATTCGTTTGGAGGTATATTTTGACTTCCTTTTTGATTTCTTCTTTCACCATTTCTTCACTCCCATTTAAATTTCTTCTTCAAAATATATTTAATTTCCATGTATTTGTGAATTTTCCAGTTTTCCTTCTGTTACTGATTTCTAGTTTCATATCACTGTGGTTGGAAAAGGTACTTGGTTTAATTTTAGTTTTCTTAAATTTATTACGATTGGTTTGTTTCCTAACATATACATCCTGGAGAATGTTCATGTGCAGTTGAGAAGAATGTGTATTCTCCTATTGGGTGGAGTGTTTTGTATGTGTCTGTTAGGTCCATTTGGTCTGAAGTATGGTTTCAGTCTAGTTTTCCTATATTAATTTTTTTTTGTCTGGATGATATATCCAGTTTTGAGAATGGGATATTGATATTCCCTACTATTGTGTTATCTGTTTTCTCCTTCGGATCTGCTGATATTCGCTTAAATGTATGTAGCTGCTCCAGTGTTGGTTGCATATTTATTGATAATTGTTATATCCTTTTGATTAATTTATCCCTTTATTATTATATAATCTTTTTCTCTTATTTCTGTTTTTGTCTTAAAAGTCTAATTTGTCTGAAATAAGTATAGGTCCTCCTCTTGTCTTTCCTTTTGAATGGAAGATCGTTTTCCTTTCCTTTACTTTCATCCTTTGTGTATCCTTTACAGCTAAAGTGAGTCACTTACAGGCAGCATATAATTCAATTTTGTGTTTCTGGTGTTTTTTAAAAATTTTTTCCCCATTCAACCACTTTGTGCCTTTTCATTGGAGAATTCAATCCATTTACATACAAAGTAGTTATTGATGTATAAATGCCACTAGTACCATTTTATTAGTTGTGTTCTTGCTGTTATGTAGTTCTTTGTTCCTTTCTTTCTCTCTTGTATTCCTTTGTAAATTGATGAATTCTGACAGTCATATGCTTTGATTTCCTTCTCTTTATCTTTTGAGTATCGAAGTAGGTTTTGTTTTATGGTCATCAGGAGGCTTACATAAAACATCTTATAGATTAGCAGTCTATATTAAGCGGGTAGCAACTTAAGCTGAATTGCATACTAAAACTCCACCTTTCATTCCATCTCCCCAATTTTCTGTTGATGTCACAGTTTACATCTTTTTTTTTTTTGTATATCCATTAAAAATATATTGTAGCTGTAGTTGTTTTTTAAATACTTTTTCCTTTAACCTTTATACTAGAGTTAAGTGATTAACCTATCACTCGAATCCAGTATTGAGGAAGTGGTGATGCAACATGGGGGCTTAAGTGGGTAGGAGAAGAATAAATGAAACAAGATGGGATTGGGAGGGAGACAAACCATAAGTGACTCTTAATCTCACAAAACAAACTGAGGGCTGCTGGGGGGAGGGGTTTGGGAGAAGGGGGTGGGATTATGGACATTGGGGAGGGTATGTGCTTTGGTGAGTGCTGTGAAGTGTATAAACCTGGTGATTCACAGACCTGTACCCCTGGGGATAAAAATATATGTTTATAAAAAATAAAAAAAAGAATAAAAAAAAGAATAAATATTTATAGTTATATTTAAAAAATGTTCTGATTTTGACTTTATAGTTACCTTTATCAGTGTGTTTTATATTTTCATATGTTTCCATATTACTAATCAATTTCCTTAAATTTCAGACTGATGAATTCTTTTCAGCATTTCTTGTAAGACAAGTCTAGTGGTGATGAATTCCTCAGTTCTTATTGGTCAGGTAAATTGTTTATGTCTCCATTTCTGAAGGGCAACTTTTCTAGGTAATGTATTCTTGTTTGGCAGTTTTTTTCTTTCAGCACTTTGGATATATCTTCCCACTCTTTCCGGACTTGCCTGGTTTCTTCTGAAATGCACTGACAGTTTTATGAAGTTTCCCTTGTATGTGAGCATTTTTTTTTCACTTTCTTCTTTTAAAATTCTGTCTCTGATTTATACAGTTTTATTATAACTTTTTTACAGAAGATCTTTTTGAGTTGAAATTTTTTTGAGTCCCTAGGGGCTACCTAAACTTGAAAGTCCAAATCTTTCTCTAGATATGGGAAGTACTCAGCCATTATTTCATAAATTTTTTTTTTGCCTTTCTTCTCCCTTTGTAGTCCAATAATGCATAGATTTATCTTATAGCTCACAAAGTTTTTTTTTCACTATTTTTCATTTTTCTTTGTTCTCTTCTGGCTTCAAATGATCAGCTTCCTACTTTACAGATTGTTTCTTCTTGACCAAGTCTGCTATTGTTGCTTTCTATTGCATTTTAAAATTTTATTTATTGTATTCATCAGCTCTAGCATTTCTAGGTTGTGTATGTGTGTGGGAGTTCTTTGTCATTTCAATATTAATTCCTTATAAATATGGCTTGCATACTTTCACTAATTGCATAGATCACCTTTTTACTGTGTTGATTGTTTCCTTTGCAGAGGTTTTAAATTTTGGTGTTATCCACTTTCTTTTTTCTCTTTCTTTCTTTTCTTTTTACTTTTGCTCCTTGTGCTTTTGGTGTTACAACCAGGAAATCCTTGCCAAATCCAGTATTATGAAGCTTTCCTTCTTTATTTTCTTCTCAGTTTTATAATTATCATGCCACTTTTGGGGCATAATTTTTCAACTTATTTTGGTAAACACCAAGGTGTTTGATTGTTGGGTCATATGGCAACACTATGTTTATATTTGTAAGAAACTGCCAAGTAGTCTTCGAAAGTGGCTATACCAATTTGCATTTCTACCAGCAGTGAATGAGAATTTCTGTCACAATTTAGTGTTGTTAGTGTTTGGGGTTTTAATCATTTTACTATATATGCAGTGATCTCTCATTGCTGGTTTAACTTGCAATTCCCTCATGACATATGATGTTGAGCATCTTTTTATATGCTTATGTGCCACCTGTATGTCTTCCTTGCAGAAATGTTTATTCAGATCCTTAGCTCACTTTTTAATTGTATTGTTTTCTTATTGTTGAGTTTTAAGAGTTCTTATATATTTTGTATAACTGTGTTTTATCAGATACTTAATATTTGGCTTGCTTTTCTACTTTTTTAAGCATTTTTATAGAGCAGAAGTTTTAATTTTAACAAAGTTCATTTTATCATCTTTTTCAGTCATGGATCACGCTTTTGTTGTATTTAAAAAAAAAAGTCCTCACCAACCCCAAAATCACCTAGATTTTTTCCTTCGTTAATTCCTAGAAGTTTTATACTTGTTTATTTTCTTTTTAAGGCTATGATCCATCTTGAGTTTATTTCCATGAGCAATGTAAGATCGAGATTTTTTTTAAAAGCATGTGGATGACTAGTAATTCTAGTACCAATTGTTGAAAAGATTGTTCCTCACTGCTATCTTTGCTGTTTTGTCAAATATCGGTGAGTGTATTTGTGTGAGTATATTTCTAGATTATTTGTTATTCCACTGATTTATGTATTTATTTCTTCATCACTGTTACACTCTCTTGATTACTGTAACTTCACAGTATCTTAAATTGGGTGGTGCCAGTACTCTGACTTTGTCCTTTTTCAATATGTTTTAGTGATTCTGTGTCTATTACATTTTGGCATAAACTTTACAATTAGTTATAGTAAGTATCCATTAAATAACTGAGATTTTGTTTGGGATTGCAATGAATATATAGATCAAATTGGGAAAACTGACATTTTGGGAATATTGAGTCCTCTTATTCATGAACATGGAATATCTACTTTTTAATTTTTATATCTGAAATTTGTAATTTTCCTCATATACGTCTTATACCTATTTTGTTAGATTTATACCTGAGTTTGTAATTTTTTATGTCATTGTACTTATGTAAATGATGTTATATTTTAGTTGTAAATTCCATTTCTTCATTGCTAGCATATCAGAAAGTAATTGATTTTAATATATTAATCTTATATCCTAAAACCTTGCTGCAACTTCTTATTAGTTCTAGAATTTTTTTTTTTTTTATTGATTCTTCGGGATTTTCTACATAGACAATTAAATCACCTGTGGACAAAAAAATATTCTTTTCTTCTCAGTTTGTATACTTTTTATTTTATTGGTCTTACCATATTAGTTAGAACTTCAAGTATGTTGAATAGTATTGGTAGGATAGATAGATAGATTTTTTTTTTAGATAGGATAGATAGATTTTTTTTAATTTTTAATTTTTTAAATTTTTTTTTGGCAAAACCTACAGTAATAACCTACAGAAGTAACTATCACTTGCCCCAAAAGAAAGGAGATAGTGTTCTGCTTAAAAAGACAAATGTGTATCTTTACGCTGTCTAGAAAGACACCCACCACCCCACTGCAGAAGATAATCAGAAAACAAACAAACACAAACTGACAGTTTAACTTTCCAAAAAAAAAAAAAATACACTTTCTTTATCCAACCCCAACCTTTATCTTCAAGCACAAGAAAGGAACAGACATTTGCCGCTCAAGACAGGAAAATCACAACCACCAGCATAACTGTACCTCCACCACCAAATCGCTCAAGAGAAGAAAACAGTAATTCAGGACAGACAAATAAGTACACGTGGTTAAAAGAAAATGTCTAAAACGATCACTTTCATGATCCTTATCTTGAGAAAGCATCTAGTGCAGTGCCTGTGTGGCTCACGTGGCTGAGAAATCAACTCTTGGTTTTGGCTTAGGTCCTGATCTTATCAAGGTCCTGAGATTGAACCCTGTGTCAGGCTCTGCACTCAGTGGAGAGTCTGCTTGAGGATTCTCTCTCTCTCCCTCTGTCACTTTCTCTTTCTCAAATAAATCTTTAAAAAAAAAGTCTAGTTTCTCATCATTGAGTATGATGCTAACTGTTGGTTTTTTTGGTAGATGTTCTTTATTGAGTTCAGGAAATCACCTTCTGTTAGTTTTCTGAGAATTATTTTCATTTTTATCATTAATGGATATTGGAGTCTGTCAAGTGCTTTTCCTGCCTTTAGTAATATGATATGTGTTTTCTTTACTGTGCTGATGTGATGGATTAGGTTAATTGGTTTTTAAATGTTGAATCAGCCCTGCATTCTTGGCATAAATCCAACTTTGGTTATAATGTACAATTTTTTAAATACATTGTATTCAAGTTGCTAATGTTTTGTTAAGGATTTTCACATCTATGTTCATGAAAGGTATTTGTAGTTTTCCTTCTTGTAATATCTTTTTCTGGCTTTGATATTAAGGTAATGCTGACCTTATTGAATGAATTAGATAGTATTCCCTTTGATTATATGTTCTGTAAAAAAATTTTTTAGAGAATTGGTATTGTTTTTCCCTTAAGTATTTGGTAGAATAAATAAATTTATCTGGGACTAGTCCCAGGAAACTTATCTGGGACTGGTGTTTTCTATTTTTGAGGGTGATGATGATAATAATAATAATTTTTGTTAACCTATAATATATTATTTGTTTCAGGGATACAGGTCTGTGAATCATCAGTCTTAAACAATTCACAGCACTCATCATAGTGCATACCCTCTCCAATGTCTATCACCCACCCACCCTCTCCAGCAACCCTCAGTTTGCTTCCTGAAATTAATAATCTCTTATTATTTGTCTCCCTACCTGGTCCTATCTTGTTTCACTTTTCCTCCCTTCCCCTTACGACCCCCCTCACCCTGACTCTAAAATTCCTCATATCAGAGAAATTATATGATAGTTCTCTTTCTCTGATTGACTTATTTCAGTTAGCACAATGTAGTTCCATCCACATTGTTGCTTAGCACCTTCTAGTTCCATTCACATTGTTGCAAATGGCAAGATTTTTTTTGATGGCTGCCTAGTACTCCATTGTGGGTGTGTGTGTGTGTGTGTGTGTGTGTGTGTGCACACTACAACTTCTTTATCCATCCATCTGTTGATGGACATGTAGGCTCTTTCTATACTTTGACTATTGTGGACATTGCTGCTATGAACAATTCAGGTGCATGTGCCCCTTCAGATCACTACATTTGTATCTTTAGGGTAAGTACCCAGTAGTGCAATTACTGGGTTGTAGGGTGGCTCTATTTTCAACTCTTTGAGGAACCTCCATACTGTTTTCCAGAGTGGCTGTCCCAGCTGGCATTCCCAGCAACAGTGTAGGAAGGTTTCTCCTTTCTTATATCCACGCCAACACCTGTTATTTCCTGACTTGTTAATTTTAGCCATTCTGACTGATGTGAGGTGGTATCTCATTGTGGTTTTGATTTGTATCTCCCCGATGCCGAGTGAGTGGAGCACTTTTTCATGTGTCTTTTAGCCATTTGGATGTCTTCTTTGCAGAAATGTTTTCTGCCTGTTTCTTGATTGGATTATTTGTTTTGTGGGTGTTGAGTTTGATAAGTTCTTTGTAGATTTTGGATACTAGCCCTTTATCTGATATGTCATTTGCAAACATCTTCTCCCTTTCTATTGGTTGTCCTTTGGTTTTGTTGATTGTCCTTTGCTGTGCAAACTTTTGATCTTGATGAATTCCCAGTAGTTCATTTTTTCCCTGGCTTCCCTTGCCTTTGGTGATGTTTCTAGAAAGAAGTTGCTGTGGCTGAGGTGGGAGAGGTTGCTTCCTGTGTTCTCCTCAAGGATTTTGGTGAATTCCTGTCTCACATTGATGTCTCTCATCCATTCTGAGTCTCTTTTTGTGTGTGGTGTAAGGAAATGGTCCAGTTTCATTTGTCTGCATGTGACTGTCCAATTTTCCCAAAACCATTTGTTGAAGAGACTTTTTTCCATTGGACATTCTTTCCTTCTTTGTTGAAGATTAGTTGGCCATCAAGTTGAGGGTCCATTTCGGGGCTCTCTATTCTGTTTCATTGATCTATGTGTCTGTTTTTGTGCCACTACCATCCTGTCTTGATGATTACAGCTTTGTAATGGAGTTTGAAGTCTGGAATTGTGATGCCACCAACTTTGCTTTTCTTTTTCAACATTCCTCTGGCTATTCGAGGTCTTTTCTGGTTCCATATAAATTTTAGGATTATTTGTTCCATTTCCTTGAAACAAATTGATGGTATTTTGATGGGGATTGCATTCTATGTGTAGCTTGCTCTAGGTAGCGTAGACATTTTTACAATATTTGTTCTTCTAATCCATGAGTATGAAATGCTTTCCCATTTCTTTGTGTCTTCCTCAATTTCTTTCATGAGTACTCTAGTTTTCTGAGTATAGATTTTTTGCCTCTTTGGTTAGATTTATTTTTAGGTATCTTATGGTTTTGGGTGCAATTGTAAATGGATTGACTCCTTAATTTCTCTTTCTTCTATCTTGTTTTTGGTTTATAGAAATGCAACTGATTTCTGTGCATTGATTTTATATCCTGACACTTTACTGAATTCCTGTATGAATTCTAGCAGTTTTAGAGTGGAGTCTTTTGGGTTTTCCACATAAAGTATCATATCATTTGCAAGAGTGAGAGTTTGATGACTTCTTTGCTAATTTGGATGCCTATTATTTCTTTCTGTTTGTTGTCTGATTGCTGAGGGTAGGACTTCTAGTACTATGTTGAATAGCAGTGATGATAGTGGACAGCCCTGCTGTGTTCCTCACCTTAGCGGAAAAGCTCTCAGTTTTTCCCCATTGAGAATGATATTTGCTGTGAATTTTTTATACATGGCTTTGATGATATTGAGGTATGTACCCTCTATCCCTACACTGTGAAGAGTTTTGATCAAGAAAGATGCTATACTTTGTCGAATGGTTTTTCAGCTTCTATTGAGAGTATAATATGGTTCTTGTTCTTTCTTTTATTAATTTATTATATCACACTGATTGATTTGTGGATGTTGAACCAGCCTTATAGCCGAGGAATAAATCCCACTTGGCTGTGGTGAATAGTCCTGTTAATGTACTGTTGGATCCTATTGGCTAGTATTTTGTTGAGAATTTTTACGCCTGTGTTCATCAAAGATATTTGTCTGTAATTCTACTTTTTGATGAGGTCTTTGTCTGGTTTTGGGATCAAGGTCATGCTGGCCTCATAAAATGAGTTTGGAAATTTTCCTTCCACTACTCGAAGAGTAGTGGCCTGACTGTGCCAGGAATCACAGTTTATGGCAACCCCGAACTGAAAGCCTCCTACTTGTCTCTTTCTTTGCAGCTGGCTTATCCACTCTGATTTTTGGGAGCTCTGCCACACACAGGCACCCCCAGTCTTTCTATGCCCCTGAGGGACTTGAGACCACACTGTCCCCTTGAGGGCTCTACTCCGCTGCTTAGCCTCTGGAGTGACGTCCCTCAGTGGAGCAGACTTCTAAAAATTCCGGTTTTGTGCTCTGCTCCTCTACTGCTTGCCTCCCTGCCTCTGCAGTCTATCTTCCTATATATTACCTCGGATTCACTTCTCCCCATGTCCTACCTTCCAGAAAGTGGTCACTTTTCTGTTCATAGAATTACTGCTGTTCTTCTCTTTGATCTCCTATTGAGTTTGTAGGTGTTTAGAATGGTCTGATAACTATCTAGCTGAATTCCTGGGACCGATTGAAATTTAGGTCTCCTACTTCTACTCCTCTGCCATCTTGCTCCTTCCCCCCACCCTCACCAGGGTGATAATTATTGAATCAATTTCTTTAAATATAGGCTTATTCAGAATGTCTATTCCTTCTTATATAAGTTTTTATAGATTGTATCTTTCAAGTAATTTGTCTTTTTTCCCAGTTATCAGATAAAGTTGTTCCTAATACACTCTTACTAAAATTTTTTAGCAGTGATCTTCCCTCTTTCATTTCTGATATTAGTAATTTGTGTTGTCTTTTGTTTTCTTGGTTAGCTGAATAGGAGTTTTTCACTTTTGTTGATCTTTTCACGTGGCAGGGTTTTCTTTTTTTTTTCCTTTTTTTGGGGGGGGCGATCTATTGGTTTCCATTTTTATTTTTGCTCTGGTTATTTATTCTGTTTATTTTAGATTTACTTTTTTTAAGGTACTAATGTGGAAGGTTAAAAAATTGGTTTGGGGTCCTACTTTTCTAATATATATATCCAATGATATAAACTTCCTTCTAAGTAATGTTTTTGTTGCATCCCAGAAATTTTGATAGGTTGAACTAAATAATAAAATTACAACTATCATTATTTTTCTGTTGAGACTTATTTGACACATGTATTATTTAAAAGTGTGGTGTTTAATCTGTATTTGGAGACATTCTAGCTCTGTTATTGATAGGCATTTTTCATTTCTGTTGCAATGTTTTTTTATTAGTGTTTTATATTTCCAACATTTTCTAGGAATTTTTTCCCTAGAATTTGTACTTCTCAACTTGTATTATCTATCTATTCTCACATGTTGTCCCTGTTTTTTCATTAGCGCTCTTGATGTATTATTTTAAATGCCTGGTCTAATAATTCCAAAATCTCTGACATATCAGAGTCTGGTTCTTATGCTTTGTCTCTTCAGACTATGCTTTTTTCCCTGTTAGCAGGCTTTGTAATTATTTTGAAACTGGGACATGCTGTATCAAGTAAAAGGAAGTGAAGTAAACAGGACTTTAATGTTTTATGTAGCTTGGAGTTAGGCTGTGCTACCATTTACCATAGCTGTAGGTGTATAAGGCTACAATTTCCTCTAATGTCATTTTTCTTAAATCTTTTGTCTTTGGATTTCCTTAAAGATTCCTTCCTAAATAGGGCCTAGGTCTTGCTGATCTTCCCCTGCCCTGCCCCTCCTCCCCCCAGCTATAATCCACTGTTATGTAGGAGCCTGGTACTGATGTGGTTAAAAGTGTAGGGAGAGGGGAATCCTATGGTCTTATGATTAAGTTTCATTTTTTTATGTGAGACTTTTATATTCACAAGAACTTCTGCTCTTTCCATTGTAGGTGAGACAGGAAGGCAAGCAGTAGCTGGAGTTGGGCTTTTCCCTTACTGCATGACAAAGGCTAAAGAAGGCTAGAGTTGGGTATTTCCCTTCCTTGAAATTGGTTAGGCTCTGATAAAACCCAAATGGGTTAGTCTCTACCAAAAGATTATTCCTCCTCCTCCTCCTCCTTCTTCTTTTAAGATTTTATTTATTTGAGATAGAGGGAGAGCAAGAGTGTACAAGTGGGGGAAAGGGCAGAGGGACAAGCAGACTCTTGTTCTGTACACAGGACAGCAGAGCCTGTTGCAGAACCGAATCTTAGGACCATGAGATCATGACTTGAGCCAAAGTCAGGTGCTTAACCAACTGAGACACCCAGGTGCCCTGAGTTTGATTTTTCTAATAAATACTTGCCGGAAAAACTCATAACAGTTTTTTCAAACCGTCCCTAAAATTAGGGAAATGGATATTGGGTGAGTGTTTAAAAAAGTCCTATGAATTATGTTTGTAAACTTAATTACATTAACTTTGAGACATTTTGTTAGGTGTCTTTTATTGTTTGAGCAGCTGGAGGATGAAGTTACCAACTTAATTCCTTAAAGGCAAATGAGGTTTACCCTGTTGTCTCAATTTTTGATGAATTACTTATTGACACTAAACTCAAAACAAATATAATTATCTTTCTAGGATTAGTAGAAGATCTGGAGATGAATCTTTTGTAAATACCACTAACAGTTGTTAACCATATTTTTAAGTGAGGTTGACCATGGATTTCCCAATGACAGAATCTAAACTGTGGAATGCAAAGTGAATCAAGCTTGAACCTGTTTCTCTCTGGTTTGTTAGAAATGTTTATCTGAGAGATTACTGTGAATCATAGGATTATGAGATCACCTGTATTAACAGAAGGCATTTTTAAAAAAGTATAGCTTCTGCAAATCTCCAAAATAATTAAAATGCATAAAACACATGCAGCAGATGGTAAAAGGGTTTGAACCAATTGTGTATGGCTTTTTTACTACTTACTTTTCCATGATAATGATTTTATGTAGTGAAGGTGGTGACCTTTCATGATAACTTCTGCAGATATATAAAGTGGAGTGTTATCTCTGGAGTTGCTAATTATCTAGAAATTTTAGAATAGATGCAAAAGTACTTTCTTAATACTTCAGTTATAATTTCACTATTGTAATATAAAATAACAAGCTGACTGTCCTCTGGGGTTTCTTTTCTCTGATATTTACTCCTTCACCCAAATGATTCAAAAAAATTAACTGGCATTTATGTTGTTTCTATAGCATTAATTTCCCTTTTTAAGTCTGAAAAGTGATGTGCTATTTAAACTTTATTTAAAAAATGCCTTTGAGGGGCACCTGGGTGGCTCAGTGGGTTGAGCCTCTGCCTTCCACTCAGGTCATGATTCCAGGGTCCTGGGATTGAGCCCTGCATCGGGCTCTCAGCTCAGCAGGGAGCCTGCTTCCCTCCTCTCTCTGCTCTGCCTCTCTGTCTGCTTGTGATCTCTCTCTCTGTCAAATAAAAAAAATAAAATAAAATAAAATCTTTTAAAAAAGATGCCTTTGAATATAAGCAGAAATATTTTTGCTCTTTGGTATCTTGTTTCTGAGAACTTAATTTCCATCCATCATTATCCCCTTTATCCTCAAAATGATGTAGTTTTTCTCCCGACTTGATTTTCTGCTTGTGGTGGTGGATTTTTGATAATTCATCTATTTTGATTATCTATTGCTGTGTGAGGAAACCACCCCACAAACTTAGTAGCTTAAGGAAATAACAATTTTAATAGCAACTAAGACTAAGTTCTTAAGAATAAATTTAGTGAGAGATGTGTAAAAGCTGTACTAGAAAAAAATTCAGACATTCCTGAAACATGCATAGAGTTGAAAAATGGAAAGACTTCTTGTACCAACACTCAATAAAAATAAAAATATAAAAACGACAGCTCTCCATTTATTAGTAGACAGAGTTAATGGAGGTCCAACAAAATACCAGTAATTCATTTTGTGGAATTATATAAGTTGATGCTGAAGTTCATACAAATATCTAACAATAGCCAGAAAAAATTGAAAACAAAACAAAACAAAACAAAACCCCAAAGTCAAGCATGAGTAGATTTACTAGACATTAAAACATGCTAGAATTCTAGATGGCCTTTATAATTAAAGCATTGTAGTACTCACATGTGAATAGCAGAGCAATGGAATGGAAGAGAATGTTCAGAAATAAGTCCAAATACATATGAATATTTCAAATGACTGGAATAAAGATAGACTTTTAAATAAATAGTTCTTTAACTATTTAACTAGTTGAGTGGCCATTTGGAAAAAGTTATTTTATATTACATCTTATATTATACACAAAGATAATGGATTCGGTATTTAAATCTAACTGTAAAAAATTAAACCATACAAGCACCAGATAGAAGCACAAGTGCATTCTTATCCTTTAACTCTGACTCAAAGTATATGCAATAAAAGAAATGATTGATAAATTTGACTATATAAGATGTTTTCTTAAAATTGTGTGGCTACTAACACCATAAACAAAGTGAAAAGACAACTAATGAAGTATAAGAAAATATTCATAAATACCTACACAGACAAAAGGTAATATCCCTAATACACAAAGAACTATTTAAATTATTCAAGTATATTTGACGTACAGTGTTAATTAGTTTTAGGTTGTACAACATAGTGGTTCAACAATTCTATACAATATGCAGAGCTTACTGCAGTAAGTGTAATTACCATCTGTCACCATACAACATTATTATATTACTGATTTATATTCCTTATGCTATACTTTTCACCACTAAGGACTTATTTATTTTATAATTGAAAGTTTGTACCTCTGAATCCTCTTTTCCTATTTTGCCTACTCCCCTACTCATCTCCCCTCTGGCAACCACCAGTTTGTTCTCTGTGTTTATGAATTTGTTTCTGGTTTTTATTTGTTCATTTGTTTTTTTATGTCCCACATATATGTGAAATCATAAATTATTTGCCTTTCTCCATCTGACTTATTTCACTTTAATACTTTCTAGGTCCATTCATATTTTCAGAAATGGCATTATCCCATTCCTTTTATGGCTGGATAATATTCCATTATATATATGAGATCTGTAATTATAGATCATATATATATAATTTTTATATAATATATGTCATGTCTTCTTTATCCATTCTTCTACTGATGGATACGTAGGTTGTTTCCATACCTTGCATATTATAAATAATACTACAATAAACATACGGGTGTATATCTTTTTTGAATTAGTGTTTTCACTTTCTTTGGGTGAATACCCAGTAGTAGTATCACTAGATCATATGGTATTTTTAATTTTTTGAGGAGTCTCCATCCCATTTTCCACAGTGGTTGTACTAATTTACATTTCTACCAGCAGTACATAAGGGCTCCCTTTTCTCGACATCCTTGTTAGCACTTGTTAACACTTGTTATTTCTCATCTTTTTGATACTTGTCCTTCTGATTAAAGTGAGGTGCTATCTCATTGTGGTTTTTGCATTTTCCTGATGAATAGTGATATTGAGCATCTTTTCATGTGTCTCTTGGCCATCTGTGTATCTTCTTTGGAAAAAGTCCTCTGCCCATATTTTAAATGTGTGTGTGTCTAATTATTTAAGTTCTTTATAAATTTTGGACAGTTACCCTTTAACAGATCTATCTTGCAACTATCTTCTTTTCAGTAGGTTGCCTTTTTGTTTTGTTGATAATTTCCTTCTCTGTGCATATGATTTTTATTTTGGTGTATTTCTAATAGTTTATTTTTGCTTTTTTCCCCCTTGTTTTAGGAGACATATCCAGAAAAACGTGCTAAGGCTGATATCCAAGACATCAGCCTTAGGGTTGTTTTGTTGTTGTTGTAGGTTTTTTTTAGATTTTATTCATTTATTGACTTGAGAAAAGAGCTAGGATGAGAGAGCACAAGAAGGGGGAGCAGCAGAGGGAGAAGGAGAAGTGGACTCCCAGCTGAGCAGGGAGCCTGACATGGGACTCCATTCCAGAATCCCAGAATCATGACCTGAGCTAAAGCCAGATGCTAAATCAACTGAGCTATCCAGGTGCCCCTTCCTTTAGGAGTTGTATGATGCCAGGTCTCATATTTAGTTCTTTACTCCATTTTGAATTTCTTTATTCTTATTTCTGTGTATGGTGTAAGAAGACGGTTCAGTTTAATTCCTTTGTATGTAGATATCCAGTTATCCCAATACACATTAATTGAAGTGGGCCTTTTCCCCATTGTATGAGTAAATGTATTATAGATAATAAGAGCCAGGTTTCTTACTATCAAAGAAGGAAGTAACAAGGAAAAGGGAAAGCTATAGTGAACCTTGTAATAAATTAAAATCAGAGTTTTCAGTAGGAACTTACAGTTAGATAAATATGTCAAGATGGAGATAGATATACATATCTATATCTAAACACAGATATAGGAATAACTGCATATATGCATGGGTCAGTATACATATATAGCTTCTTTTTATTTTTTAATTTTTTGTAAACATATATTTTTATCCCCAGGGGTACAGGTCTGTGAATCGCCAGGTTTACACACTTCACAGCACTCACCAAAGCACATACCCTCCCCAATGTCCATAACCCCACCCACCTTTTTTCAACCCCTCTCCCCCCAGAAAACCTCAGTTTGTTTTGTGAGATTAAGAGTCACTTATGGTTTGTCTCCCTTCCAAACCCATCTTGTTTCATTGATTCTTCTCCTACCCACTTAAGCCCCCATATTGCATCACCACTTCCTCATATCAAGGAGATCATATGATAGTTGTCTTTCTCCGCATGATACGCTCTAGTTCCATCCATGTTGTCACAAATGGCAAGATTTCATTTCTTTTGATGGCTGCATAGTATTCCATTGTGTATATATACCACATCTTCTTGATCCATTCCTCTGTTGATGGCCATCTAGGTTCTTTCCATAGTTTGGCTATTGAGGACATTGCTGCTATAAACATTCGGGTGCACGTGCCACTTTGGATCACCACATTTGTATCTTTAGGGTAAATACCCAGTAGTGCAATTGCTGGGTCATAGGGCAGTTCTATTTTCAACATTTTGAGGAACCTCCATGCTGTTTTCCAGAGTGGTTGCACCAGCTTGCATTCCCACCAACAGTGTAGGAGGGTTCCCCTTTCTCCACATCCTCGCCAGCATCTGTCATTTCCTGACTTGTTGATTTTAGCCATTCTGACTGGTGTGAGGTGATATCTCATTGAGGTTTTGATTTGTATTTCCCTGTGCCAAGTGATATGGAGCACTTTTTCATGTGTCTATTGGCCATCCGGATGTCTTCTTTGCAGAAATGTCTGTTCGTGTCCTCTGCCCATTTCTTGATTGGATTATTTGTTCTTTGGGTGTTGAGTTTGCTAAGTTCTTTATAGATTCTGGACACTAGTCCTTTATCTGATATGTCGTTTGCAAATATCTTCTCCCATTCTGTCAGTTGTCTTTTGATTTTGTTAACTGTTTCCTTTGCTGTGCAAAAGCTTTTGATCTTGATGAAATCCCAATAGTTCATTTTTGCCCTTGCTTCCCTTGCCTTTGGCGATGTTCCTAGGAAGATGTTGCTGCGGCTGAGGTCAAAGAGGTTGCTGCCTGTGTTCTCCTCAAGGATTTTGATGGATTCCTTTCTCATATTGAGGTCATTCATCCATTTTGAGTCTATTTTTGTGTGTGGTGTAAGGAAATGGTCCAATTTCATTTTTCTGCATGTGGCTGTCCAGTTTTCCCAACACCATTTACCGAAAAGGCTGTCTTTTTTCCATTGGACATTCTTTCCTGCTTTGTCGAAGATGAGTTGACCATAGATTTGAGGGTCTATTTCTGGGCTCTCTATTCTGTTCCATTGATCTATGTGTCTGTTTTTGTGCCAGTACCATGCTGTCTTGATGATGACAGCTTTGTAATAGAGCTTGAAGTCTGGAATTGTGATGCCACCAACGTTGGCTTTCTTTTTCAATATCCCTTTGGCTATTCGAGGTCTTTTCTGGTTCCATATAAATTTTAGCATTATTTGTTCCATTTCTTTGAAAAAGATGGATGGTACTTTGATAGGAATTGCATTAAATGTGTAGATTGCTTTAGGTAGCATAGACATTTTCACAATATTTATTCTTCGAATCCAGGAGCATGGAACATTTTTCCATTTCTTTGTGTCTTCCTCAATTTCTTTCATGAGTACTTTATAGTTTTCTGAGTATAGATTCTTAGCCTCTTTGGTTAGGTTTATTCCTAGGTATCTTATGGTTTGGGGTGCAATTGCAAATGGGATTGACTCCTTAATTTTTCTTTCTTCTGTCTTGTTGTTGGTGTAGAGAAATGCAACTGATTTCTGTGCATTGATTTTATATCCTGACACTTTACTGAATTCCTGTACAGGTTCTAGCAGCTTTGGAGTGGTCTTTTGGGTTTTCCACATATAGTATCATATCATCTGCGAAGAGTGATAGTTTGACTTCTTCTTTGCCAATTTGGATGCCTTTAATTTCCTTTTGTTGTCTGATTGCTGAGGCTAGGACCTCTAGTACTATGTTGAATAGCAGTGGTGATAATGGACATCCCTGCCGTGTTCCTGACCTTAGCGGAAAAGCTTTCAGTTTTTCTCCATTGAGAATGATATTTGCGTTGGGTTTTTCATAGATGGCTTTGATGATATTGAGGTATGTGCCCTCTATCCCTACACTCTGAAGAGTTTTGATCAGGAAGGGATGCTGTACTTTGTCAAATGCTTTTTCAGCATCTATTGAGAGTATCATATGGTTCTGGTTCTTTCTTTTATTGATGTGTTGTATCACATTGACTGATTTGCGGATGTTGAACCAACCTTGCAGCCCTGGAATAAATCCCACTTGGTGGTGGTGAATAATCCTTTTAATGTACTGTTGAATCCTATTGGCTAGTATTTTGGTGAGAATTTTCGCATCTGTGTTCATCAAGGATATTGGTCTATAGCTCTCTTTTTTGATGGGATCCTTGTCTGGTTTTGGGATCAAGGTGATGCTGGCCTCATAAACTGAGTTTGGAAGTTTTCCTTCCATTTCTATTTTTTGGAACAGTTCATGAGAATAGGAATTAGTTCTTCTTTAAATGTTTGGTAGAATTCCCCTGAGAAGCTGTCTGGCCCTGGACTTTTTTTTGTTTGGAGATTTTTAATGACAGTTTCAATCTCCTTACTGGTTATGGGTCTGTTCAGGCTTTCTGTTTCTTCCTGGTTCAGTTGTGGTAGTTTATATGTTTCTAGGAATGCATCCATTTCTTCCATATTGTCAAATTTGTTGGCCTAGAGTTGCTCATAGTATATTCTTATAATAGTTTGTATTTCTTTGGTGTTAGTTGTGATCTCTCCTCTTTCATTCATGATTTTATTTATTTGGGTCCTTTCTCTCTTCTTCTTGATAAGTCTGGCCACGGGTTTATCAATCTTATTAATTCTTTCAAAGAACCAGCTCCTAGTTTCGTTGATTTGTTCTTTTGGGTTTTTTTGGCTTCTATTTCATTAATTTCTGCTCTGATCTTTATGATTTCTCTTCTCCTGCTGGGCTTAGGGTTTCTTTCTTGTTCTTTCTCCAGCACATTTAGGTGTAGGGTTAGGTTGTGTACCTGAGACCTTTCTTGTTTCTTGAGAAAGGCCTGTACCGCTATATATTTTCCTCTCAGGACTGCCTTTGTTGTGTCCCACAGATTTTTGAACCGTTGTATTTTCATTATCATTTGTTTCCATGATTTTTTTCAGTTCTTCTTTAATTTCCCAGTTGACCCATTCATTCTTTAGAAGGATGCTTTTTAGTCTCCATGTATTTGGGTTCTTTCCAAACTTCCTCTTGTGGTTGAGTTCTAGCTTTAGAGTGTTGTGGTCTGAAAATATGCAGGGAATGATCCCAATCTTTTGATACCGGTTGAGTCTTGATTTAGGACCGAGGATGTGATCTATTCTGGAGAATGTTTCATGTGCACTAGAGAAGAATGTGTATTCTGTTGCTTTGGGATGAAATGTTCTGAATATATCTGTGGTGTCCATCTGGTCCAGTGTGTCGTTTAAGGCCTTGCTGATCTTTTGCTTGGATGACCTGTCCATTTCAGTGAGGGGAGTGTTAAAGTCCCCTACTATTATTGTATTATTGTTGATGTGTTTCTTTGATTTTGTTATTAATTGGTTTATATAGTTGGCTGCTACCACGTTGAGGGCATAGATATTTAAAATTGTTAGATCTTCTTGTTTCACAGACCCTTTAAGTATGATATAGTGTCCTTCCTCATCTCTTATTATAGTCTTTGGCTTAACATCTAATCGATCTGATATAAGGATTGCCACTCCTGCTTTCTTCTGATGTCCATTAGCATGTTAAATTCTTTTCCACCCCCTCTCTTTAAATCTGGAGGTGTCTTCGGGCTTAAAATGAGTTTCTTGGAGGCAACATATAGATGGGTTTTGTTTTTTTATCCATTCTGATATCCTGTGTTTTTTGATTGGGGCATTTAGCCCATTAACATTCAGGGTAACTATTGAGAGATATGAATTTAGTGCCATTGTATTGCCTGTAAGGTGACTGTTATGGTATATTGTCTCTGTTCCTTACTGATCTACCACTTGTAGGCTCTCTCTTTGCTTAGAGGACCCCTTTCAATATTACCTGTAGAGCTGGTTTGGTGTTTGCAAATTCTTTCAGTTTTTGTTTGTCCTGGAATCTTTTAATCTCTCCTTTTATTTTCAATGATAGCCTAGCTGGATATAGTATTCTTGGCTGCATGTTTTTCTCGTTTAGTGCTCTGAAAATATCATGCCAGCTCTTTCTGGCCTGCCAGGTCTCTGTGGATAAGTCAGCTGCCAATCTAACACTTTTACCATGGTATGTTACAGACTTCTTTTCCCGGGCTGCTTTCAGGATTTTCTCTTTGTTACTGAGACTTGTAAATTTTACTATTAGGTGATGGGGTGTGGGCCTATTCTTATTGATTTTGAGGGGCATTCTCTGAACCTCCTGAATTTTGATGCTCGTTCCCTTTGCCATATTGGGGAAATTCTCCCCAATAATTCTCTCGAGTATACCTTCTGCTCCCCTCTCTCTTTCTTCTTCTTCTGGAATCCCAATTATTCTAATGTTGTTTCCTCTTATGGTGTCACTTATCTCTCGAATTCTCCCCTCGTGGTCCAGTAGCTGTTTGTCCCTCTTTTGCTCACTCCTTTATTCTCTGTTATTTGGTCTTCTATATCACTAATTCTTTCTTCTGCCTCATTTATCCTAGCAGTGAGAGCCTCCATTTTTGATTGCACCTCATTAATAGCTTTTTTGATTTCAACTTGGTTAGATTTCAGTTCTTTTATTTCTCCAGAAAGGGCTTTTATATCTCCCAAGAGGGTTTCTCTAATATCTTCCATGCCTTTTTCGAGCCCGGCTAGAACCTTGAGAATTGTCATTCTGAACTCTAGATCTGACATATTACCAATGTCTGTATTGATTAGGTCCCTAGCCTTCAGTACTGCCTCTTGCTCTTTTTTTTGTGGTGAATTTTTCTGCCTTGTCATTTTGTCCAGATAAGAGTATATGAAGGAGCAAGTAAAATACTAAAAGGGTGGCAACAATCCCAGGAAAATATGCTTTAACCAAATCAGAAGAGTTCCCAAATCGTGAGGGGGGAGAAAGGGGATAAAAAGAGGTTCAAAAAGAAAGAAAGAAAGAAAAGAAAAGAAAAAAAAAGAATTAAAAAAAAGAAAATGAATCAAGAAAAATATAAAAATGTAAATATATATATATTAGATAAACTAGTTAAGAAACGTTAAAAAAGAAAAGGGTAAAAGTTAAAAAAAATTTTAGCAGAAGAGGAGAAAAAAAATGAAAAAGAAAAAAGTTAAATTAACTGCAAGATTAAAAAAAATCACAGGGAGAAAACCATAAGTTCTGTGCTTTGCGTTCTCCTCCTCTGGAATTCTGCTTCTCTCCTTGGTATTGAAACCGCACTCTTTGGTAGGTTAACTTGGTCTTGGCTGGATTTCTTGTTGATCGCCTCGGTGTGGGGCCTGGTGTAGTGATTCTCAAGTGTCTTTGCCCCTGGCGGAATTGCACCGCCCTTAAGAGGGGCCGGGCTGAGTAATCCACTCGGGTTTGCTTTCAGGAGCTTTTGTTCCCTGAGCACTTTCTGTAGAGTTCTGGACGACAGGAATATAAATCGCGGCCTCCTGGGCTCAGGCCTGGAGGAGCCAAGAGCCTGGTGCCCCACTCCTCAGTGTGTCCTCAGAGAACAGCGCCCAGTTACTCCCGTCTGCCTGACCTCCGACCATGCTCCGAGCTCACCGAGTCTGTGACTGGTTCAATGTAACCCCCGCTGTGATCTTACTGTCGGCTCTGTCTCTGTAGCCGGCATTCCCATTCCAATACCCGCAAGCTCTGCGACACTCAGACACCCCTGATCCTTCTGTGACCCTGCGGGACCTGAGGCCACGCTGACCCCACATTGGCTTTGCCCCAGTTTAGCCTCTGGAGCGATGACCCTCAGTGGAACAGACTTTGAAATGTCCTGATTTTGTGCTCCGTTGCCCCGCCGTTTGCCGGGAGCCGGCCCCTCCCCCTGGGGTCTATCTTCCCGTCGCTTTGGATTCACTTCTCCACCGGTCCTGCCTTTCAGAAAGTGGTTGTTTTTCTGTTTCCAGAATTGCTGTTCTTCTTCTCTTCGATCTGCCAATGGATTTGCAGGTGTTTGCAATCTTTAGATAAGCTATCTAGCTGATCTCCTGCTAGCTGAAGTAGTCTCAGCCTGCTACTTCTCCGCCATCTTGACTCCTCCCTCTACATATATAGCTTCTTAGCACTGTTTACTGGCAGGGCCTTGGAAAAGTGACACCTCAGTAGTAGTGAGCATACCAAGTCACAAATCTTTATTTATTTTTACTTTATTTAGTTTATTATAATTTTTTTTAGAGAGAGAGCATGTGTAGGGGTGGGCAGGGGCAGAGGATAGAGGGAGAGAGAGAATCTTAAACAGGCTCCACACTAAGTGTGGAGCCGGATGTGGGGCTTGATCTATTGACCCTGAGATCATGATCTGAGCTGAAATCAAGACATTTAACTAACTGAACCACTCAGGCACACCACCAAATCTTTGGTTTTAAATACAATTCTTCAATAAAAGGAACCAAGTTCTTGAAAGAAGTGGTACTCTAGGGTTGAAGTAGGGAAAATACATATGATCCTGGAACTTATGGTGGGATAGGGAATAGTCAAGCGCCAATGTGAAGGAGTCTAATACCCAATGCTGGAGCAATTTGAGGAATAAATAAATAGTGATGGTATTGGAGTGGATTACTCAGCCCGGCCCCTCTTAAGGGCGGTGCAATTCCTCCAGGGGCAAAGACACTTGAGAATCACTACACCAGAATATCCATACTGATCTACATAGATAATTGAAGAAATGAAGAAGGGACAGCTTTTCCTTACAAAGAATTCCAATTACTTAATGTGGGAAGAATGAAGGAAATATAACACCACTTTAGAGCAATATTACAGTAATAACTAGGATATCTTGGAGGCTTGACTTGGATGTAGAGTTAGCTGCTGGGCCTATCTTCTTCCTGCAGTCTCAAGGCTTCTCCAGTGATTTCTTTTCTCTCCACCAAGGTAGTCTGTACTTCTTACATAATGCAAGAGCAGAAGCTACAAAATATTCTTAACATCTAGGCTCAGAAGTTCCAAAACATCCCTTCTTTCATGTTCCGTGTTAAAGTAGTCATAGGCCAGCCAGAATCAGTCATTGAGGAATGACTTCTACCTCTTGTACTACTCCTGTCATCGCCTTTTTTTGGGTTCCCTTAGAGATCATTAGCTGATGTGGTTTATGAAGCTCTGATTTGACTTGGCTGAGGATGAGGGCAATGCCCAGTAATTCATAAATGGAGAGAAACTTTAAGACTGGCTGACAGTAGTGCTACAAAACAAAAACAAAAACCAGTGGGGCTACAGAGTCTTTTTCAGGAAAGAAAATATGCATTTGAATTTCCTAAACATTTTCTTTCCTTTTTTTATGGGTTTTAATTCTTGAAACAACCGCAAAAAGTATCTAGAATCCAACTTTTGCTTTTTTGGCAGGATCCTACCTACCATTTTGAATAGATGGGAGATCTACTCTGGTTTAAACATGTGTATGAAATACAGTTTTCTTACACTACATATTCCAAAAATTAAAAACCTTTAATTTTAAGAAACCTTTTGAAGTCCTTTGTTTTATCTAAGTCTCTTAGACAGACAAAATAGAAGAAAAGTTTGTCTCATTCTTGGAGCAGTTACTCACTTTTCTTTTTCACGTTGACCCTTGAACATTGTGAAGGTTGGGGTATTGATCCCCTACAGAGTCCAAAATATGCATATAACTTTTGATTCTCCCAAAACTTTAATACTAATATCCTACTGTTGACTAGAAGCCTTACCATAACATCAGTAGTTGACTGGCACATATTTTCTATGTTATATGTATTATAATAATCCTTACAATGACCAAATTAGACATTAATTTTATTTATATTTGTATAAATGAGGAAATTGAGAAATAGATTATGTAGCTTGCCCTTATATGCCCTCTCATGTTGTTTGGCTTCAGTATGAGTTTTTGTCCATTACACTTTGCTGTGCCTAGCATGACTGGTTTCTACTACTGACTGAAATGCCTTCAAATTCTGTTTTTAATTTTGTATCCTACAACTTTACTCAATTCACTGATGAAATCTAATAGTTCTTTGTTTTTAGGGTTTTTGTATGTATAAAATCATGTCATATATAAATAAAGACAATTTTATTTCTTCCTTCCCAATTCTGATACCACTTGTTTCTTTTTCTTACCTGATTGCTCTAGTCAGAACTTGGAGTACTGTGTTGAATAGGATTTGTGAGGTTTGGGCACTCTTGTCTTGTTCCTGATCTCAGAGGAAAATCTTTTCAACCTTTCACCACTGAACATGTTAGTTTGGGGCTTGCCACATATAATCTTTATTATTGAGATATGTTCATTCTCTGACAATTTAAGAGTTTTTATCATGAATGGGGGTTGAATTTTGTCAAATGCTTTTTCTGTGTCTGTTGAGATGATCATATGATTCTTTCATTCTGTTAATGTGATATATTACATTGATTGATTTACGTAATGTATAAGTTGAACCATATCCTTGCATCCTTGAAATAAATCCCACTTGATCATGGAAAATGATCTTCTTCTTCTTCTCCTTCTCCTTCCCTTCTTCTTCTTCTTCTTCTTCTTCTTCTTCTTCTTCTTCTTCTTCTCCTTCTCCTCCTCCTCCTCCTCCTCCTCCCCCCCTCCTCCTCCTCCCTCCTCCTCCTCCTCCTTCTCCTTCCCCTTATCATTATAATGCCTTTTTTTTCCATTTATAATTTTGTTAATTCAGGTACTTTTTCTCTTGATTAGTCTGAGATTGTCAAATTTATTTAACTTTTCAAAGACTCAACTCAGTTTGGATAGCTTTTTCTTTAGCTTTTCATTCACTTCATTTATTCATCAATTTCATTTATTTCTTATATTTCCTTTTTTCTGCTAATATTGAACTCTGTTCTTTTCTAGTTCCATAAAATGTAGAGTTAGGCTGTTTATTTGTGATGTTTCTTGCTTGTTTCTTATAGGTGTTTATTGCTATGGACTTCCCTCTTAGAGCTGCTTTTGCTGTACATACCAATTCTGATATGTTTGGTTTCCATTTTTGTTTGCCTCAAAAAACTTTTCTGTTTCCTCTTTAATTTCCTCTTTGATTTATTGATTGCACAGGAGAGTATTGTTTAATTTCCACATGTTTGTGAGTTTTCTATTTTTCCTTGTTTTTTAGTTTTGGTTTCATGCCACTGTGTTCAGAGATACTTCTAATGATTTTAGTGTTCTTGAATTTGCTAAGACTTATTTTGTGGCCTAACATATAGTCTGTTCCTGTAAATGTTCAATGTGTTCTTGAAAAGAATATGTATTCTGCTGTTGGATAGAATGTTTTGTACATATCTGTTAGGTTCATTTGGCCTGTAGTGTTTTTTAAATTCATTGTTTCCTTATTGATTCTCTGCCTGGATGGTTTATCCGTTGTCAACAATGGGGGGTTAAAATCCCCAGCTGTTATTGTATTACTATTTATTTCTTCTTTTACTTCTGTTTTGCTTTATATATTCAGGTGCTTCAATATTGGCCACATAAATATTTACAAGTATTATATCCTCTTGATGTATTGACCATTTTATCATTATATTATGGCCTTCTTTGCCTCCTTTTACCATATTTAGTTTAAAGTCCATTTTATCTTATATAAGTCTAGCCACCTCTGCTTTTTTTGGTTACCATATGCTTGAGATGTCTTTTTACATCCCTTCGCTCAGTCTATGTGTGTCTTTAAGCCTAAACTGATTCTCTTGTAGATGGCATATTGTGCTATCTTTTTTTTCTGATCCATTACATCATTCTGTGTCTTTTTTGGGAGAATTTAATCCATTTATACTTTATGTAATTATTGATAGCTAAAGAGTTACTATTGCCATTTTGTTAATTTTTTTCTTGTTGTGTTGTAGATATGTTGTTCCTTGTTTCTTATCTTACTGTCTTTTCTGTGTGTGTGTGTGTGTGTATGTCTTTTGGTGTCTTTTGGTATCAGTGTGCTTTGACTTATGTTCTTTGGTATAATTACTACAGGATTTTCCCTTGTCATTACCATGAGTCTTATATAAAATATCTTAACGAACTGTAAATAGTGCTGTATATAGGGCTGTTGAATGGCTGTGCAGTTTACTAGGCAGGAGCTCTGGTTAGGTTGACAGGCTGAAGGCTGTATTGGGTGATGAACAGGACTACCAATTAGATTCTCTGCCCAGGTGTAGTGGGGGAAGCAGCTCTAATGCTGGTAAACTATTTGTTGTCTTAACTCAAACTGACTCATACCCAAAGTTCCGTGACTGAACAGGGCCACTGGCTTTGCTCTGCCAACTATTAGCTCTGCCTGAACACCTCTGGCTCAAGTGCCACTCTGCCACAGAACTTCCAAGAGTTGTCACCAGCCCTTCTGGTCATAAGTGGTCAAAAGATACTATCCACAGGGGGTTGGAACTATTGAACAGCTCCCTTACTGGAGAGGCATCTCTCCCTCCTGCTCAAGCTACTCTCAATTTCCCAAATGGGTTCTAGTTGGCAGCTGGGAGCTATCCTTCACCTTGGCTGTGAGTTAACTACCCAGTCTGTGTATACCGTGGGAATGCTCCATGCCCGGTAGGGGCTTTGCTCTGGGAGTGATCAGCTCTGCCTCTCAGCTTGAGGACTGCTAGGCCACACTGCTTTCAGGAGTTATCACGAGCACTATTAGTCAGATGCAGTTGGAAGACACTATTCTGGTTTCTGTCTATATGAGTCAAATTAGAAATTTAATGTCTGTTTTTTAGAGTGTTATTTAGTATTACAGGATAGATGAGCAACAGTCCTAGTGAGGGGGAAAAAACAAAGATGTAGAGTTGGCTACTTAGTGTAACTGAATTCTTGTTGCTTGAATCAGAACATATGACCTTTACAGGTTTAATGCAGAGAGCATGTTTTGGAAGACAAATTTCTGGTTCATTATGGAAATGTTTTTGGATACATTCCAGGTTGACTTGCTGATACTCTATTTTGAGAGCATTGGGCTATGATTCCCAAACTGGGCACTTGGTTAAACTGGAATATATTACTCAGTGGTATGATAAAGAATACAACTGCTGAGGTTTTCATCTGCTTTTATTTCTTCGTTGCAATTTAAGAAATAAGTATTTTTAATATTTAAGTATCATAAATTTATATATATTAAATAAACATATTAATATAAATATATAATGTGTACAGGTTATTAAAATTGCCTAAGGTATTCTTCAGGTTCTTGGTCATCTCTTTTCAATCTAAGAATAATTGTGAGGCAATATAACTGCCATAGAGAAGTAAATGTTGAAATAATTAATATTTCTTCATTTCACTTTTTATTTATTTATTTCCCTTCTTATTTTCCTGTTTATGCTGGCTTGAAATCATATTGGCTTACATGTGAATGTGGAGGTTAGTGACAGAGTAGAAGTGCCATTTTAATTTCTGCTGTGTGTTAAAGGAGTAATAATGATAAATTGCTTGAATATTAGAGATTATACATAGAATTTACAGTATAAATTAAGTGGCCAATGTTAAAATGATTTCATATATGTACTAAAACAAACTAGTAATTTGGTATGGATATTGTGTTAATCATATTTTGGATTAGGTGAAACACATATTTTCCATCTGAAAATTTATAAATTTATAGAGAAAAGTCACCTTTTTCATTCTGTAATTTCTGTTAATTGATTAATTTGTTATTCTGCTATTTCTTGACTATGTGATTATAACATAAAGAAAATGATGAAGAAACTTTTTGTTAGGTTCTGATTACTTTGCTTTTCTTCATATTTTAAAAAATTGTGATATAATTTTCTAACCCCGAAATGTACCATTTTAAACCATACATTTTGGTAGTTTTTAGTATATCAACAATATTGTACAATGGTTACCATGTATAATTCCAGAACATTTTTATCACCTGAAAAGAAATCCTGCAACTTTTACCTGTGCCTTCCCATTCCTTATTTCCCTGCTTTTAGCAACCACCAATCTATTCTGTCTCCATGGATTTGCTTATTCTGAAGATTTCATATAAATAGAATTACACAGTCTATAGCCTTTTTGTGCCTGGCTTCTTTTATTTAGCATAATGTTTTCAGGGTTCATCTACATTGTAGCATGTATCATACTTTATTCTCTACCCCAATTTTATTGAGATATAAGTGACATATAATTTTGTATTAGTTTAAGGTACACAACATAATAATTTGCTTTGTGTATGTATTGTGAAATGATTACCATAAGTTTAGTTAACATATGTCACCCCACAGAAATACAAATTTTTTTAATATGTGGTGAAGACTTTTAAGATCTATTCTCTTGTAGCTTTCAAGTATGCAATGTAGTATTGTTAACCACACTCACTATGCTATATATTATATCCCCAGAACTTATTGATAGTGTAACTAGAAGTTTGTACTTTTTGACCACCTTTACTTGTTTCCCACATCCTTTATTTCTTTTTATGGTCAAATAATATTCTGTATGCATATACCAAAATTGTTTATCCATTCATCAGTTGATGGATTTTTTTGGTTGTTTCCACTTATTGGCCATTATGAAGAATTCTTTGACCATTTTTGTGCAAATTTTTGTGTAATATATGTTTTTGATTCTCTTAGTTCTGGAAGTGGTAAAGTTTTACACCTTTATGAATATACTACAAACCACTAAAATGTACATGTTAAAAATGAATTTTTTGGTATGTGAATTGTAGCTCATTTTGAAAATATGAAGAAAGCAAAAAATCTGTACTTAGTGAAAACATTCCTCATCTTTATTCTACTTTGGTAATAACAAGTCAAGAAATGACAAAATAACAAATTTGTTAACAAATTAACAAAAATTAGAGAAAGCAAAGAGAGGAATGGAATTGCTGTGTTGTATGGTAACTCTGTTTAACTTTGTAAGGAATCCAGCTTGTTTTCTACTGTAGCTACAAAATTTTACATTCCCACCAGCAGTGTATGAAGGTTCTACTTCTTCCACATCCTTACCAACACTTACAATTTTGCATTTTTATTAAAAATTAAAGCCATCCTAGTGAAGGGTATGTCATTGTGGTTTTGAGTGACATTTCCCAAATGACTAAGAATGATGATAAGCATCTTTTCATGTGTTTACTAGCTATTGGTTTCTTCTTTGAAGAAATGTCTATTTTCAAAAAAATTGTTTTAAGAATGCCTTTAGAATATCCTTTTTTCTTTTTTCAAATTTGTTGAAGTATCATTGAGAAATGAAATTGTCACAATATTGTCACAATAACCAAGCAACCTAAGTGTTTATTTTTTTTAAGATTTTATTTATTTGAGAGGGTGAGCACATGCTCAAGTGAGGGGGCGGGGAGGGACACAGAAAGAGGGGGAGAAACTCAACCAGACTTTATTCCAAGTGAAGAGTGCAAAACAGGGCTTGATCTCAGGGTCCTGAGATAATGATCTGAGCTGAAGTCAAGAGTCAGACCCTCAACTGACTGAGCCACCCAGGTGCCCCAACCTAAGTATTGATAATGGATAAAGAAAATGTGTTATATATTATATACATAATGGGATAAAATGTAAATATAATAAGTGGGATAATATATATTTATATATGTGGATGTATATAAATAAGATATATATTTTATACATGGAATATTATTTAGCTTTAAAAAAGAAGGAAATTTTGCCATTTGTGACAATATGGATCAACCTGGAGGGAATTGTGTTAAAGTGAAATAAGCTAGATGGAGAAAGACAAATACTGCATGGTATCACCTATATGTGGAAACTAAAAGGAAACAGAAAGTAAAACACACAGAAACAGAAAGTGGAATGGAGGTTCCCATTGGTGGCTGGTGGGTAGAGAAAACTGGGAGAATCTGGTAAAATATAAACTTTCAGTTATAAGATAAATAAGATCTGAGGATCTAATGTATAATTGGTGACTGTAATTGATAATACTGTAATGTATAATCAAAGTTTTCTAAGAGTAGACTTTGAGTTTTCTCACACAAAAAGGTAAGCATGTGCGGTCATGGGTATGTTAATGAACTCAGTGGTGGGACTTTTTTACAATGTATACATACATCGAATCATCTTGTATAATTCAGGTCGCTTGCCCATTTTTAAATTAGGTCTGGTTTTTGTTTGTTGTTCTTGTATGAATTCATTGTATATTTTGGATGTTAACTCCTTATATATAGGCTTTGCAAATTTTTCTCTCATTTCATGAAAAGGTTGAATTTTCATTTTGTTGGTGATTTCCTTTTCTCTGCAAAATCTGTTAACTTGATAGTAACACTTGTTTATTTTTGCTGTTGTTCACTATTTACTACATCTTACTAGAGTATCCATACCATGAGTGTAGATATCTTATGTGTCTATACACAGTGTTTGTAACTGTGGGACACATGGAAGCTCAATAATAGCTTGTTGAGTGAATTTAATGCATTGTTGTGCAGGGATAAGACATAGCATTTTACCTCCTTTATGATGGAGACTTCTTGAAATCATGTCTTGGGTAGCTAGAAATCCCAAAGCTGTCAATTAAAATATCTACCTTAATCTGGAAAAGAAGTATTTCATTCTTTGTAAGTTTTTTCCATGTTCTGAACCACTCTCAGATATTAAAATACCTTCCTTTCATATTCTGAAGAGAAATTCTGTGTAACTAGGAAGTAGATAATTTCTTTTTAGTCTGTTTCTGGAAATAAAGTCAAATTTAATCCCAAAGGAGTGGTATAATTGGTTGCTGTTCATCTGCTCTTGGATGAAACATTAATTTAATTACAGATATGACCAACAATTTAATTCTAACAGTATTTATTGAATGTGTACTGTGTACAAGACAATGCTAGATGCTGGGGGTAGAAACATTGATAATGTCATTAAATATATAATATGTATATAGATATGTTTCTTTAATTTGTAAAATTATGAAAATAAAAAATAAAAACAATTTAAAATACAAAGCCCTGCAGCATAATAATTCAAAGGATCGATTTTACGGTAGAATCCTTCGGTTCAAATTCCACCTCAACTGCTTGCTACCTCTGGGGACTGAAATACACTAGCATTTTTAAGCATCAGTGGCTTTTGTAAATGATTATAATATTGCTTACCTCATAGAGCTTTTGTGAGGATTTAATTAGAAAATGTATATAAAATTCCTTTGTGCCTACAAAGTAAATGTTTATTATGCTATAACATACACATGTTAGATTTCTGAAACTGTGATTGTGTTTTTCAAGACCTTTTTTCATAACTGCCTGATTTAGATGACTTGCTGTTGGATTGTCTCCCACATCACTGGCAAGCCCAACACACAGTGACACACCCTGCCTTTACTAGCCTTTCTCCCCCAGGGTATATAGCTCTATTCCTGATCTTTCTCATGCCCAGCCTAGTGGGGCATGCTAGCTATATTCTGACAGATGTTTTCATTGCTGACTGCTTTACTGGATTTCCATAGGGGTTGTTACCAGATTATAATCCCCATCTTCCCAGGTTCTGTGGGGAAGTAAAGTAAGCATGATGTGAAAACATTCCCTAGTCAATTAGACATACGTAAATTAGTCCTCACTCAGATAACTGTAACACAGTTTCTTAGATTTCCCTATCCCATCAAAATTTTTGCCATTCTCTTAGTGATCCAAAGATGTGGCAATGTGCCTGTGCTTTTTAACAATTTCAGACCTTAAAGAATACAATGCAAATTGACTATAAAAAACAAAAAATTTTGATAAAGGTAGAGATTTTATGAATTTGACTTAAATGATACTGTAAAGTCTATTGAATCACATGTAAAGTCACTGATAAAGGAGGATTTGCCAGTTTGTAATTTAAACAGAAAATTGGCCAAGGTTATAATCTAATGGTACAATAGAGATTAGAATAACAAAGGATTAAGAGATCGTTTGGAAAGCTGATGAAGCCTTGTAAGCCCTCTTAGATGATATTTATTACTGTCTTTTAGGTGTTAATTGTGAATTGACAGATATTATATCACATTATCATGAAGTAATTTTAGAAAAATCAATAAAAACCTTTAACTGGTTAATTCTTTGATCTAAAGATTATCACAGTTACAATTATAACTAAATTTTGTTAAATGTAACATAAAGAGAGCTTACTTTTATATTTATCCAAATTGTTTTTTCAGATGAAATCCTTGCTGTAAATGGATTCAAGTGAACTTTACAGGGACCAAGTAGTCTTAAAGCATTCATTCTGTATCCTTGTTCTTTGTTTCCCTGTGCTTCTTTCCACCTTTGGGACACTTCGGTTAGGATGTCTTCGATTTTGAGGACTGAATAAAGGCAAATACCTATTATCTATTTTCCATATTCTGGGAACTGCCCTTTAGCTGTCTTTACCCACATTGTGATATAAAGGATTTAGAATGTTCGGGTCCAGACTTTGGTACTTAGCGCTAAGCTATGATGGTGGGAATTAATCAAATTGGGTAGCTCATTTTATGGAGTAAGCTTAAAAGGTAGAATAAAACCAGATTATGAAAGACTTTATCAGTCTGAAGGAAATGAACTTTATCCAGCAGGTTAATGTTTCTCAAATTGTGGTACATAGACCACTTGCATCAATATTACTTGTGAGGGGTGCCTGGGTGGCTCAGTGGGGTAAAGCCTTTGCCTTTGGCTCAGGTCATGGTCCCAGGGTCCTAGGATCGAGCCCCGCATTGAGCCCCATATCAGGCTCTCTGCTCAGCAGGGAGCCTGCTTCCCTCTCTCTCTCTGCCTGCCTCTCTGCCTACTTGTGATCTCTCTCTCTGTCAAATAAAATCTTTAAAAAAAAAATCACTTGTGATATATGTTAACAACTCTAATTTTTGCTCCCCATCAATAGGTCAGAATTTCTGGGGCTAACTCTGGGAATATACATTTAAAATATCTTTATGCGATTCTTTGTTAAAAAAAAAAAAATGTTTTTCAAGAGCACAGGTGAGTGCGCACATGTGCACATGAATGGGGGGGAAGGGTGGAGGGATAGAAACCCCAGGCTGACTCCTCGCTGAGCTTGGAACCTGTCCCTGAGTTTGATCTCAAGACCCATATCATGACTCATGAGATCAGGACCTGAGCTGAAAACAAGTGTTGGTCGCTTAACTGACTGAGCCACCCAGGCACCAGTCTTTATGTGATTCTTGGGTACACTATTGTTTTAGAGTGTTTGATAAACACAAGTACTTTAAATAATATTTCCTGCATTTTTCTTTTTTAATTTTAGGCAATTACAATGTATATTAGAAAACCTTTGTTACAGTCAAAGAACTTTGAAGTAAGGTCATATTTACCTATAATTATAGTTTCATTAATTTTTTGCTGTATCCTCTTTAAGGCCATTGAGTATGTTTCATTTGTTAACTCTATCTGTGGAATATTTCAAAATAGCCTAACACTGAATTCCATGCTTTTTCTTATAAAAATAAATTTTCTTCGAAAGTGTTATCTAAATCTTTTCAGTTTCTTGACTTGGAGTTTTGGAGTCCCTGCTGTTATGCAACATTGAAATAACAACATTGTTTTCACCCATTAAAATACCACTGCAAGATATTGTGAATCGGCTCATTTGCCTTACATTTTTTTTTCTAACAAATAAGGCAGTGTTTTGAGTTATGCCAGATGTACAAATGAGAGATTTGAGTGCACTTGTAGAATTTAAATTGAAATGCTAATGAGATTCTGACAGGCAGAAAAAACAACACAGCCCACATTTTCATCTGTTTTATTAAAGTCATTATTTAACTGGAAAAACACATTATTTAAAGCTATTTATTTATGTGGCATTTGTAATTCAGCTCTTAAATTTTATCCAATTAAAGTGCTTCTCATTCCATTTCACTTAATGTGGTGGATTGTTTTGGGCATTCATCTTTCGCTCTGTTTCATTCAGTTGTAGAGTGGCAGTAACTCAATTGAATGAATGCATCTTTCTCTCTCTCTCTCTCTCTCTCTTTTTTTTTTTTTTTGCTAATGCTTACATGTGCTGCTTCATGCTGTGGTGCTACATTGACATCTTTATTTTTTATTTTCAGTAATTCCATTGAAATTTCATGGTAGATTATCACACAAGATTGGTTATGGTTATTTCATGCTTTGGTTAGTTCACTAGGATTCCTAAATTGTGAGAGCAAGGAAAATAATAATGTTAAACAAAATCAAACTTTTGAGAAGATAAATTGATCTCAGAGATAATTGAACATAGGACACTAAACCTTAAAAGTACTTATTTCCACAAAGATAGCCAATGCCTTATGAGAAGTATTGCAAGTTTTCAAAACTTTTGATTATCTATTTATACACTTTTTCAATTTTTTGTTTTTTTAATGAAAACTTTTGTGAATTTTTCAGATTTATTCAAATATCTGTATTTTGAACATTAACTTAAAGCAGTTTTTAGGTTTCTTTTACTTATGTTTATCTGTCTACGTCTCAAATGAGGGTAAAATTAGAGTATTTGTGATTATGGAGGTTTAAAACTTCATGTACATATACAAGATCAGTACATTTGGAGGAAAAAGTAGTAGTGCAGAATTTCAAGAATTAGCATGAGGCTGGTTGAGGTCAAACTCATGTTGGAATGCAGACATTCTGGGAGGGTCTAGAAGACAATGTGTCTCCTTGAGAAGGCAACTGCTATGAGGGAGTGAAATATGTGAGTCCAGAATTGTACAGATATCATCACAAATGTCAGATCTTCATTTAACTGTATTTTACAGCAGGTTTGGGGATTATTCGATTGTAAGAATGCTTCAATTATTTCAAATTGCCTGATGATGCTTTTGTGAAAATCTGTAGTAAAACAAACTCTATTAGCATAAAAACCATTTCAGTAAATGTTCAATGAATAAAGTCTCTATATTAACTGGAAATCGAACCAGTAACTGTCAGTTCCCAGACATTTACATAAAGATTCTCTCAAGGGTGCTCCATTAAGCAGCACTAGGAGATTTTATACACAGAACTATTAATTTATATCCGAAACTTTATAAGAGGAAGACTTCTGATGTGATAGAAAGGACAGTTAACGGAAAGTCTGAGACAGCTCTGGTTCAGCTACTAGCTCTGTAACAATGTGATTTTGTGGTTCTTTTTTTCCCTCTACTCCCATGCCCCAGACTTCAATCTGTGTTATTTACATAGTTATATTTCTAATTATGATTCTTTTATTTACCCTCAAGAAGGTAACATTTAAATAATAATTTAACACTTAAATGTTAAGTGTTTATTTAACATAACATTTAAATGATAGGTCCATCACATCTACATACCTTCTTAACATGGTGTCCAGAATTATTTTTGAAGATGTATATTTGGGGTGAATTTCCTAATTAGTATTCATGATATCTATAGAAAATAGCTTTTGTAAGTGCAGCTAACTTTTGATTATTTATATTAATGTGGGACAGCATGTCTAACCGAAATATATATGAAGTCTTCACTCCTCATTTCATCTTCCAATACGTCTTTGTAAGAAGTGTTTGGAAAGGGTTGCTGAAAAACACTAGTTTCCGTTTCCTCTTCAGCTTGGGCAGAAGACAGCGTTTAGAATCTTTATGTAGTTTTATTTTTACCCACTGCCCCACTTTGCTAAAGGGGAAAAAAAAAGATTCATTAATGAACCATAGAAATTAACCTCATTTTATCCATTTCCCCCACTCTTCAGTGTCCCATTGTACTCATGCCCAGGCCATCCTCAACTAAGTTTACATCTCTGTGCATATTATTTTATGTACATACCTCAGCTTTTGTGCCTCCATACCTTTACTCATGTTCTTATTTTCTTTTTTTTTATTCCTGTGGCCCTCAAATATACTTTTGGCTTACTCCTACTCATCCTGTAAAGCCTAGTCTTCCAGTCCTTGATATTTTTCTTAAGCACGTGAGCCTTATCTAACAGATTGATTCTAGATTCTGGTGCTGCAATTTGATAACTCTCTGATCCTGAGAAAAGTATCATAGTCACTCTGATCCTCAGTCTCATCATTTGTAAAATATGAACAATACCCAAATCTTAGGATTGAGATTTTAATTGTTAATTCTGATTTTTGATAAACATTCAAGTAGTAATAAAACAGATAAAAACCTTGTCCTCTTAGAACTTACATTTTGGTGGGGATAGGTAAATAAATAAAAAACAAAATACATAGTCTGAGAAGTAGCGCTGAGAGGAAGAGTAGAGGATGCAGAAAGTGAAGGAAGAATGAGGTTTCAATTTTAAATAGGCTAGCTTGAAAAGGGCTTGTTGTGAAGATGGCATTTGAAAAGGGACTAAAAAAAGCCTAGGATATTTGAAGAAAGATGATTCCAGGCAGAGGGAACTATAGGTAAGAAGTCCCTGATAGGAATGGGTGAATGGCATATTCTAAGAACAACAAATAGATAAGTTGGCTATTTCAGAGTGAAAATGAGTGCAGAGAGAACAAAGCTAGATCATTCAGGGTCTTTTTAGGTCAATTTTTTAAGGACTTTGTCTCTAAATGAGATGGGGAGTCATGTGATCTTATTTGTTACAAGTATTGTCTGGTTTCTGTACAGTTTTGCGGGGGAGCAAATGCAGATATTGAGTGGCTGGTGACTATATCAGATGAGAGCTATACAAACTAAGTCCCCCAGAGTGTCTGACCTATAGTAGACATTCTATAATTGTTATATGCCCTCCCTCTCACTTTTCTATACTGATGTGTCTGGTTAGAAGTTATTTCTTGTTGTTTGGAATTCTCTATTTAGGCACACATTTTTAAACTAAGAGTTTTTTGTGTGTTTTTCTTATTTCTTCTCTTAGCCTAAGCATTTCTTGAGGGAGGTTTCCTTTTTTTCTTCATTTTTTTAAAATTTAAATTCAGTTAACCAGCATATAATAATACATCATTAGCTTTTGATGTAATGTTCAATGATTCATTAGTTAAGGACAGTTTCTCCACTCAATTTTGTTATCTTTATGTATATCCCCTAGAGACCAGTACAGGACATTATATACAACTATTATTAAAAATATTTTGATAGAATGAAAAAACTTATGAATATATCCATGTGTTTTTTTGGAAAAACTTACAGCAGAATGTTTTGCTGGGCCATTGGCAAGACAGGTTGGTGAGAGTGACAAACCTATGGAGATTTAGGTATAGGGAAGAAGTATGCCCCGTACATGTCAGTCTGATGTGGTGTGTTTGCAAAAAATGAGGCGGTAAATACTTTGGCTCCTATCTTGGTAGAGGGTTAGATAAGTAACAGATTGAAAGTATATTTGGGATCTGATAAGCAATAGCATCCAAGAGAAAACAGCAAGTGTGGAGGACAGGGAAGTAATAGCTCAGGAAACACATTGTTGTTTATCTTGGATATATTAGCAAGAATGATTTATTTTTAGTAAGTAGGGTAGATGTGGGAAGAGACATTGATACTGCCTTGTGAGAGCTGTTAGGACAGGTCCAGCTAGGCATGCTGTCTAGGGACTTTGGCCATCTTCATTTGTGATTCATGCAGATGTGTGGCTTTGGGGTCTGAGGTGGTATAGTGGAGTGTCCAACAGTTGGAAAATGCAGGCAGAGGTGTTTAAATGGGTTGCTGGCTGACCTCTGGGGCATCTTTCTATGTATAGGAAGTTTTTAGCCTTTGCAGGGGTATTGAGCTAGAACTGGCAAATTATCAGACTGGGGGATTAGGATGGTGCTGTATCCTTTTGGATTCTTGTTTCCATATGTAGTTGAATACCCAGCTAAAGTTGCTGAAACAAAAATGGTCCATCCATGTAGAGTTATTGCGAAAGAAACTTGATCCAGCTGCTCAAATGATGTCACTGAGGACCTGTCTTCTTTGTAGTTCTCTGTGCTTTGCCTTTCCCAGATCATCCTCATCTGCACAATATTCTCCTGGCACCCTCATTTTGAAGTATTTTAAATACATATCGTCAGTACAATCCTATCTGGTGGAAGAAAGCCTGTTGGACTTAAGCCATGTGTCTGTTCCCAGCCATTTATTTGTAGTGAGCTAGGTTGGTAAGCATGAGCCTGAACCTTGTGCTTCATCCCAAGTCAGGAATGGAATAAGTTTACCCCAAAACATGTGGGTTCTGTGGGATGAGAGTAGATACCTCAAATGAAAGTTAGCATACTGGAGCATAACCAATAACACGGAGGATATGGGGAAATGGAGAGGAGAAGGGAGTTGAGGGAAATTGGAGGGGGAGATGAACCATAAGAGACTGTGGACTCTGAAAAACAACCTGAGGGTTTTGAAGGGGTGGGAGGTGGGAGGTTGGGGGAGCCAGGTGGTGGGTATTAAGGAGGGCATGCATTGCATGGAGCACTGGGTGTGGTGCAAAAAACAATGAATTCTGTTACGCTGAAAAGAAATTAAAAAAAAAAAGGAATAATAAATAAATAAATACAAGATAACAAAAAAAAACAAGATAAAAAAAAAAAAGAAAGCGTACTTTTATTAAGCAATGTGTGGGTTAGTATGTGGTTTCAGACCCACCAAATTCAGATGACTACTACCAAGATTATATTGTCAGGGCCCTAGAAGGAAACACCTGCTTACCTATAATGGTTTAAATGAAGAGACTTGAAGGAAGGGACTACTTACTGAGGTATAGGTAGGGTTAAGTGTACAAACAATGGCTGATGTGGTTCCTTTTGATCAGTATCAGTAGGAAGGTGTTACCACCCATAGGATTTGGTGATCAAAGGGAGGAAGTAGTGTTATCAGAGCCAAGTGAGAACTTGAGTTCTGGAGGAGAAGCTAGAGGCATACTTGTAGAGGTGTGCAACCAGAGATAGTACATTGAAGCAAAGAGGAAATAGAGAAGAAATATCTCACCTTTTTCTCCTCTCATTCTCTAATCTGTTGGTAGCACTCATTGGCTTAACTGCAAGCCAGACAGGAGAGGAATCTGCATGATGCAATCCTTAAGTTGGGAGGGAGGTCAGCCTCCTGGAACACATAGTAGGGCAAAATATGGATCTTAGTAGGGGTCAAATGGAGACTAACCGGCACAGAGAAAAAATCAGAAACTCATTCCAGTAATAGGAAAATATATTGGAAAGGAAGATAAATAAGGGGTAGAAATTTAAGGTCTAAAGTTTCATTATCAGAAGAAGGTCCAAGTAAAAAGGGGCTGATCTTCCTCGTAGAGCATAATGAGAAAATTTAGTGATTATGAAAGGGTGACTGAGCCCTAGGTCAGTCTACTGTAGAGACTTGATTTCAAGCCTTGCCTTTGTTGTGGAATGGATACCTGTTTACTCTTCTTGTTCCACATCATAATTTGCCTGGGGACTGAGGTGTGGCTACTCCTGAAAGATTTGGGACTCAGAAGGTCTGTTGGTCAGTAGCTCAGGACAGGGACAGAAAAAAGGACACATTGTTACTCATCAAGGAAGAGACCATTACCACATGTGGTTGTCCTGATGCTTTTTTTGTCCTCTCCAGATTGGGATTGGTTCCTGCTTAAGCTTGACTTGAAAACTCTCAAGAGAGTTTAGTCAAATAATTGACTAAGTGGAGTAAAGAAGGGTTGGTTCTACCAGTCTTCATGCAGAGGTCATTCTGTGGGCCAGGTGGTAATTAATCCCTGTCACCAACTGCTATGATAAATACCTAAATGATACTGTGTCAAGGGGTTAAAAACAACCTGGATTACAGCAGAAAGCTCAAATTGTGGCTAGCAACAAGATGGCAAACAGAAGTAGCACAGCACCAATTCCACAGAAGAAGAGGGCAAGTAACAACCTTCCTTAGTCAGCTGGGACTGAGACAAGAGTGCTTGATGCAAAGTTGGGAACCAGAGGAGGACTGGGCTGAGCATTAAAACTCTTGGCTGAGCCTAAAGTGATTTCAAAGCAGAACAAGGGTGGAACTGTTTAGTAGTGGAAAAGAAAGCTTGGTTTGATGCCTAGAGAGAATTACGTGATGTTTAAAAAAGACCATTATTTATTACAAAATCAAGCAGTGCAAACATATCAGCAAGCTTGAGAAAGTCTTTATCTGAGATTTTTAGATCTACAATTCAGGTGAGAGAATATTACCAACTTCAACCTGCTTATCATTGCAGATATTCAATCTGCAATGAAAGAGAAATGTAACAGACACAGATCCCACCCTCCTTCTACTTTGTGGACTTGAGCCTAAATTTAACTTGAATTCTGTTTAAAAGGAGCTTTTTATTCAGCCTTCTAAAAATGAGAGATTTGCTTATTAATGGGAACTGTGCATTTTATTAAAATGATCTTTATTTTGGACTAGTTGGAGAGTAAGGTGAGAGGGAAGTAGTTGGAAAAAGAGATATAAAAAGGAAAAAAAACTGTCAAAATTGTTAAAAATACAAGGATAACACAACAAACCCCATATCCATCTGCCTGGGAAACACTTTTCTTTGCCTTATTTTCTGTTGCTTTTGAATTGGCCATTCTCTGCCTAGGTGCTCGGACAGCTCCTCCTTCTATCTTCCCCAGCCAGCTCTTGTGCTTCAAAATGCTAGGCACATTTTGGCTCCCCCACCTTCTAACACTGTCATTACTCCCAGTGCCACCCCAGATAGATTTGTCGTATGTAAATCTGTTCTTATCACATCATTGTGACATACCTTTGTGATGCAAAGTCTTCTTCATTGTACTGTCAGCCATTGAGGGAATGAACCAATGAAACAATATGGATTTATACAGCCAGAACAAATAGCTTCAAGGAGAGCATAAAAGTATCCTGATACATATTTCAGTATGACTGAGGCATGATGAGGGCAAAGATACAGCTGGGCTTTGGGAATAACTGCAAGTAGAAGGTGATATGCAGTTGTGACCCTTGTTATCTTTTATTTTTGGCGTCTCTTACTCTTTCTCTGCAGAATGGCTTCCTAAATTTGGAAGATATGATTCCTAACAGCTCTTAAGATATACATGATAAAGCTTTGTCACTTTAGAAAGACTAAATCTTTTAGAAAGACCGAGGATTCTGACTTGACTTTCCTGCTCCCAAAGCGTTGGTTCCTAGAAAATGTCCCAATTTGGGACAGTTGTGCCCTCCTGCTCAATCATCAGCTGTTCCCATTGTCATCTTGTGTGTATGCATGTGTGTGGGGGTAGTTCTTGTAGCCAGATAACATAGTATACGCTGTACACGCAACCTATTAGTCTGCCATGGAATAATTAACATTTTGAGGGCCCTGCTTGCTAGTACATGTAGCTAACACTAGGCCATACATATTTATGGAAGGGCATGCTAGTGAAGACAGGTGCACTAAACAATTAAATCAGCTTTGGTTTGGTGTTTGAAAATACAGTATCATTATCCTTATTGGAGATTTACTTTCTTTGTGATGTTTTCTGTTGGCATTAAGATGGCATTGAGATGCATTCTTTACATTTTTTAAGCATAAACTAACAGGAGCACCAAAATGAGAGAGGTAGCCTGGATAATTAAAAAAAAAAAAAAAGTTGACTTGGGTGCAAAAATATGCTGTGGTTAATTGATAAAGTAAAGATGTTGCTGACTAACTGAAATTTTTTTTAGTCTTCCAAAAGGTCTTATTATGATCTTATAAGTGAATTTTTAAACACTTTCAAGTGGAAATTTTCTTACCAGCTTATAAAGTGAAGAAACTGGTATGTTTATCACATACCTGGTGAGTAGTGAGTATAGAGCTAGACAGCCTTTTAAAAACATCATGTGTATATTAAAACTAGTGTGCATGTATGTAGCTTTTATTCAGTGAATGCTGATCCTAGATATTAGTCAAATGGGTATGATTTTAGAAGTGACACATATACATTACAAAAAAGAGAGATAGGAAAAATTAGCTTAATTCTTTTTCCCGTTTATAAACGTCACAGGATGGAGAGTAGTGAATGGTGATCTCTGGCCACTGGTCCAATATTCTGCCTACTTTATAACAGCTCTTTCAGGAGCTGGATGTAGATGTGTGTATGTAGGGGGGAAGGAGGAGTGTACTCTGTGATTTAGTTATTAAAGAGGAGACCTCTGGTAACTTGATATTGAATAAGTTTATTGACCTTTTCCCTTTAGATACAAATCCTACAGGAGCCACCAAAGTGGAACAATACAGGGTGGATTACATGACTAAATCTTGCTTCTAATTTGAATCTGAAGCCAGATACTAAGTTGATGGGCCAATCACATGAATTAGGAGCCGATCCATTATTTCTGTATCAACCACTGGGTTTCTTATAATTCAGTTAGAAACTTGATTTTATCATTTTCAGAATCTAAACTCTGGTTATTCATCAAATGGACATAAAACATTAAAAGGAAAGGACCTTTTCCCCCACTCCATGTTACTACATCTAGCTCATCTATCTTTGTCCATATGTATTATTTTATAGTCTGTTGGTGGAGTGTATGTTATTTCTCTTTCTGGTTTGGCAAGAGACAATCAGTCAACCTCTCTCTCTTTCTCTCTGTTTTTTCCCTACTTCTCCTCTCTCTCTGCCTCTTTCCTTAAAACATGCTTATCTGTGAGAGTTCATGAAGCCAAAGTGCACTTTATATATTACCTTTGTAAATGACTTAAAGGAGGATTTGTCTGTAGTGGCAGGATCTGCTGACCTCACATATAATTGTTTTTGTTTATACATCTTGAAGCTAAAAGGGGTTTCTTTTGTTATCATTATAATGCTACTTGGGTTTCTTTTCTTTTGCTTTTTTTTTCCCCTTCTATTAATAAAAAAACCCATAGCAATGTTTGACCTTTGGTTGTTACTGAAACTTACAGAAAGTAACTTTGAAAATTAGTTACCATAAATAGAATACAAACAGCTTTTTGCTTCCATAAAATAGATGGCTCTCTTCAGGAACTATTGATTCCAAGTCTGTTAATATTGCAAATCTAACTAAAATAGACATTATCTGTGCTGTAAGCGGGTGAGTGACAAGGGTTCTACACTTAGAGTTTTGCTGGAAAACTTGGAGGGCAGCCAGCTGGGAGCACTGTGATAGTCTTTAAGAAGTTGCAATCTGTAAGAAGTGTTTCAGGAAGAAAAGCTTTCGGTTTAGACTGTTGCATAGTTAACAATTATTAGCTCCAGAGAACTAATAATTAGCTCTAGTCAATTAAAACAACTTCTCATTTTATACCAGAGTAGATAGCTTGCATAGTTTAAATGCACAGTAAACTCTTAATTTATGCTACCCAATTCCTTATTGGGTAATCTTGCTTGTTTTTGTTTTTTGTTTGTTGTTGTTGTTGTTGTTGTTTTCCCTGCTGACATTTTGGTGCAGTTCCTTTTGCTGACTGGTTGATATACACCATGTTATTGTCTTACTTTTTCACTTGGCATTCAAGTGTAAGCCTTTTCCGTATTCTTAATTTTGAATGACTGCATATATTTTATAGTGCTATTTACCAGACTGTCTAATTATTTACATACATTAAATAATAAAATAATCTTACAATTCTATGAGATGGGTACTATTACCCTCACTTTGAAATGGAAAAACAAAAATTGAAATACAGAGAAGGTAAGTGGACTATTGAAGGTTCCAATGTCCTTACATGCAGTAAGCAGAATTTGCTTTTGCTTACTTAGCCATTTTCTTTGTATCTACCCATTCTTAGTTTTTAGGTAGTTTCTTATAAATTTGATATTATAAATATCACAAAAACCAAATGTAATTAAGGGGTCATTTCCCACATTTTAAAGGGTTTTTTCCTTCAGGTAGTTGCCCAGAAACAGAATAACTTGAACAAAGTTAAAAAAAGTTTTTAAAGCTATTGATACATATTACCTCATACATTTCCTCATGGTTGATTATATTTTTCTAATAATTTATGTGCACATAGTTCAGTAAATCATTGCCATCTTTTCATATATCTTTGCTAATTTGATAGCCAAATACATATTTTTCTCACTTGTTTTTTTTGCTTGTTTCTTTGTATTTAAATTTCTTCTTTTGTGGATTAATTATTCATGTTTCTTTGCCTGTGTTCTATAAAAGTTCTAGGCACAGTCTTAGGTCTTTGTGTAAGTTAAGATACTAACCTTTGTTATATTTGTTGAAAGTATTTTTTCCAGCCATTGTCTTTTTATTTTTGAGTATTTCTTTTTATGTATAAAGGGTGTTTTTGTGTGGGTCTGAGTGGTGTTTCTGTTATTGAAGTATAATTGACATATATTTTTGTTTTTTAAACAAATTTTTTCCTCCTTAATGATGGATTCTGTTTAGAAAAGCCTTTCATTTCCAAGATAAGTGTTAAATTATCTTTTTTTTTCCCTATGGATTTTTTCTTTTATGTTTAATTTTTAATCAATATATAATTTATTTTGCCATAGTGTTAGCTATGTGTCAGAATTTCAAAGTGGTAGAAACATGATTTGTTTTTTGCTCTACTCTTTCAATGAATTGACTAATATTTGGAAGAAAAGCCTTGGATAATCCATAAATCACACAATCAACTTCTTAAATATTGTTTTAAAGATTTTCTTTTTGCAAACTAGAAATTGAGAATTGAATTGAGAATATAATTAGGCACATGACCTTGCATATTTAAAATTTTGTATTTAAATATCATGTTTTAAATATTGTATTTGTAATATTTTTGTCTTTTCTCTCATAAGTAAATCTGACAAACTAGCTGTCTAATCTTCTTTGTTTGTAGAGGTTCTGTATGCCTCACTAGAATGATATATTATCCCTAGACTTTTTGTCTTCATATTGTAACTTAGAACTTCCAAACATCTCCGATATAAAGGGTGAGGGTGTTTTCTTTTTTTTTTTTTAGGATTTTTTAAGGATTTTGTTTATTTAATTGACAGAGATCACAAATCTTTTTCTTTTTTAAGGATTTTATTTATTTAATTGACAGAGATCACAAATAGGCAGAGAGGCAGGCAGAAAGAGAGAGGGAAGCAGTGTCTCTGCTGAGCAGAAAGCCTGATGCAGGACTCGATCCAGGACTCTGAGATTATGACCTGAGCTGAAGGCAGAGGCTTGACCCATTGAGCCACCCAGGCACCCCATAAAGGTGTTCTGATGGAATGTGAACACTATTCCTAGATGTCAGTGATACTTTTTTCCCCTAGTTGTTGTATTTACCATTTAGCAGCATGATAAGCAATAGTATTGATCAATCAGAAATAGGGTAAGTAAAGATTCCCATGTCATCATTGGAAAATCAGTATGTGTTAGGAATGACTATCACATCTAAAATGTGTGTGTTGCACATAACAACTATACATATATCTGTTTTGTTAATAATTTGTTATTTAATTTTTAATGGAAAGCTTGACCTTACAAAAATGCTTATCAAAATATTTGACTGTAATACCAATACTCCCAACTAACTTGCAATTATTATTTCCAAAGTATAAATGAGAATCTTTAATCTTCTGGAGTAATTTTTCTGTTAATCATATTACTACTAATTATTTGATAACCTTTATTTGTATTTTAGCTGCATATTAAAGGTAGTGACAAATTAATATAAAGATTTGGCAGTTTTGAATAAATTATTTCCTTTTCTCCACCCAAAGTAATTGTATATAAAATACTTGGTAATCCAAATTCAGTGACTCATCTTTGAGGTTGTTTTATTACCTACATTGATTTGTGTTGAAACTGATTGTTTAAGATCTGACTACACCCAATTTTGTACACTGTTTTCGAAATGTGAGAATTTGGAAATTTTATTAGATTGGAAAAAAGACTTTTATATCTTATTTTCCTCTACTTTAGTTATTTTTATTCTGTGAGAATTTTTCATTAAAAATAATTGTAGTTTTTGGCATATTGAAGACAACACAATTACTGAATGAATCTCTTTAATTATGTCTCTTTTATAACTTACTTTTGCTTATTTTCTTCATTGTTCAAAAGAAACATACTAGTTAGAGGGTGGTAGAACCTACAGATTTGATCAATCTGGTCAAAGGATAGTGAAGAACAGGTAAACAAGAATAAAATAAGAGATGCATAGAAGTGTAATAATGCAAGTATTCCACAGACTAACTAATTACAGAGAGGAATAGATTTTGTGTTCTTAAGGAGATCATGGAACAGTCTTGGTCTAAAGGAGAAAGAGACTCCCAAGTGCCTGGATATTTGTTAGAACTCTCTTTAAGTAAAGGCCAGGAGATGTTGTAAAATTTAATTTTTCTTAACTATATATGTTCAAAAGATAATGGAAAATGACAATAGGACCTAATATACTATAATTCTGAATTAGAAGAATTTCTTCAAGAAGAAATTATAGAATATGTTATAGAGAGAAGAAATGCTATAACTAGTTGAGTTTATACTGCAGAGTTTAAAAAAAATGTTCAAAAGAACTCTTGCAAAAAATTAGATATGATCAATGTCTAGAAGAGGAATACAGGTTGGAACAGTAATGAACAGCAGACTAGACCATGGCATTATTTCCTTTTTCATTGTCCATAGGAGACATTCTCAAGTGAGCTCAGTCGGCTTAACCGACTGAGCCACCCAGCATCCCCCAGGCACCCCTTTTAAAAAAATTTTAATTTCACTGTAGTTAATATACAGTATTATATTAATTTCAGTTGTACAATATAGTAACTCAACAATTCCATATATTACTCAGCTTCTCATCAAGTATATACTTTTTTTTTTTTTTTAAGATTTTATTTATTTGTCAGAGAGTGAGTGAGAGAGAGAGGGAGAGAGGAGAGAGCAGGGGAGTGCTGGGGAGGGAGAAGCAGAGTCCCTACTGAGCAATGAGCCCAGTGCCGACTTGATCCCAGGACCCTGGTATCACAACGAGAGCTGGAAGCAGATGCTTAACTGACTGAGCCACACAGGCTCAGCCACCATACCCAAGAGGTATACTCTTAATCCCCTTCACCTGTTTCAACTATCATCCCATCCAATTTCCCTCTGGTAACCAGCAATTTGTTGAGTCTGATTTTTAGTCTTTTTTTCCTTTGTTTCTTCAATTCTACATTTGAATGAGATCATATGGTATTTGTCTTTGACTTTCACTTAGCATTGTATTCTCTAGCTCCTATTGCAAGTGATAAGATTTCATTATTTTTTATGTTGAATGATATTCCATATATATGCATATAAACATACATACACATTGTACAATTTTATCCATTCTGTTGATATTGATGGACATTTGGGCTGTTTTCATAATCTGGCTGTTGTAAATATGCTGTAATAAACATAAAGGTGTATGTATCCTTTTGAATTAGTGTCTTCATATTCTTTGTGTAAATATCCAGTAGTGTGATTACTGGATCATATGGTGGTTCTATTTTTATATTTTTGAGGAACCTCCATACTGTCTTCCACAGTGGCTTCACCAGTTTGTATTCCCACCGATGGTGCATAAGGATCTTTTTTCTCTATATACTTGTTGTTTTAGAATCCTAATTCTTATAGTGAGCAATAGGTGATAATCTTCAAACTTTGGCTTGGAGAGTGCCTTTGCCTCCTCATATTACCTGAACCTAGTTTTTATAAAATATCCATATTCCTCTCAGCTGTTTTCAGTGCTTAGGATAATGGTTCTACTAAAGTAGGTGCTTAATTGTAGCATCTGGCTGTTTGTCTTCCTCATATCTGTAGAGGAGTAGGTAAAAAAAGGAGATCATGTATTAGTTGGGATGATTGACTTTGTCAATAAAATGGATACAGAGTTGTTTGTTGCAAGTAGACACCAAGAGGATTTGGTAGAGTCATGGGATTCCCTGAGATGCCTCTTTCCATTGCCATGCAGAGTAATAAGGTTAATAGACATTTTCTTGCAGCCCTCCAGCAGAAATGTTAAGGGCTCAGACTTCTAAAAGATGTAGGTTTGGATTACTGTACTAGGCAAATTACTCATCAAGAAGTGTTTTTTGAAATGTGACCTGAATGCAAGGTGTATGGAATGAACACTGGAGGAAAGTATTCCCAAATATGAGCTAAGGCAGAAATTAGGCCTTATTTATTTATTTATTTTTATTTATATTAACATATAATGTATTATTTGCCCCAGGGGTACAGGTCTGTGAATCATCAGGCTTACACATTTCTCAGCACTAACCATAGCCCATACATACCCTCCCCAATGTCCATAATCCAACCACCCTATCCCTATCCCCCTGAGCCCCCAGCAGCTCTTAGTTTTTTTCCTGAGATTAAGAGTCTCTTATGGTTTGTCTCCCTCCCCAATTCCATGTTGTTTTGTTTTTTCTCTCTCTACCCACGCCCCTACCCTCTGCCCTGCCTCTCAATTCCTCATATCAGAGAGATCATATGATAGTTGTCTTTCTCTGATTGACTTATTTCGCTTAGCATAATACCCTCTAGTTCCATCCATATCATTGCAAATGGCAGGATTTCATTTTTTGGGGGGGGTTTGGGGTTCTTTGGGGTTTGTTTTTTAGTTTTTTTGATGACTGCCTAGTATTCCATTTTATGTATATATCTCATCTTCTTTATCCACTCATCTGTTGATGGACATCTAGGTTCTTTCCATAGTTTGACTATTTTGGACATTGCTGCTATAAACATTCAGGAGCATGTACCCCTTTGGATCACTACATTTGTATCTTTAGGATAAATACCCAGTAGTGCAATTGCTGTTTTGTAGGATAGCTCTATTTTCAACTTTTTGAGGAACCTCCGTTCTCCATTCTGTCTTCCCGAGTGGCTGCACTAGCTTGCGTTCCCATCAACAGTGTAGGAGGGTTTTCCTTTCTCTGCATCCTCGCCAACATCTGTCATTTCCTGACTTGTTAATTTTAGAATAGAGCCTTAGTTTTATTTGTGCTCTTTATTGCTGATAGAGGACAATAATTATCTTCTCTTTTACTTTTGAAATAGGATTTACAGTAATTAAAATGAAAGTTTTTTTTTTTAACTTTTTATTTTTTATAAACATATATTTTTATCCCCAGGGGTACAGGTCTGTGAATCACCAGGTTTACACACTTCACAGCACTCACCAAAGCACATACCCTCCCCAGTGTCCATAATCCCACCCCCTTCTCCCAAACCCCCTCCCCCCAGCAACCCTCAGTTTGTTTTGTGAGATTAAGAGTCACTTATGGTTAGTCTCCCTCCCAATCCCATCTTGTTTCATTTATTCTTCTTCTACCCACTTAAGCCTTAAAATGAAAGTTTTTAATGAGTAATGACAGTGAATCCCACTGGCATTATTCTTTATGAAATAGATTGGTTGATCTGAGGCAGATCTCTTGTTGGAAATTGATATGGTATGTGGTTACAGCTGAGCTAGAAGAATTCTGGACTCTTCTAGATATCAATAGATACCAATTCTGGATGTAGTTGCTTAAAGTGGGAGGGGTGTGATTATATTGCCCTTGTGGCTGGATAGTTGGGTTGTGGCATTCTTGGATATACAGGAAGTAGGGAGAGTTGGGATATGCTGCAAGGCCAGGGGTTGGCATGCTGTGGGTACCTTTTTGGGGTAGTGCTAAGGATATAGCCATTTTCTTTCTCAGGGACTTTCCCCCAAAACGTATGGTGGGATTTCTGTTGGCCATGTTGGTGCCACGTAGCCTTGACTCTACAGCTACATCTGAACTACAAGGAGTGACAACTAACTGACTAAAGCTGGGAAACTCCAATTCCTTCTTATGGAAATTTGAAATTGGAAATTTGGTGGTTGATCGGATTGAATAATATTAATAGTACTGTGGGAGAGAGTAGGTTCCCAAATTTCTGCTATAGAGATCCCATAGCTCATTTGGTTTCTGTTATTTCATAAGTAGTTCTTGACCTCTTTCTTTATTTTCATTGAGAGTGTAAGTGTTCTATTAATAAATTCTTTTTATTTGTGTTGATTGTAGTTGGTTTTCTATCTATTTCTACCAAGAGTCTTAACGCATTCTGGTCATATATAAGTAAGTGGTATGAACCAAAAAAGGAGTTTAATATTTGAATTTTGACAATAGACAAGATGTAGAAGTGGTTGTGAGGAACAAGAGAGATGTTGACCCCTACTTCCCAAAATCTGAAGAAGGTATAGGACTTCTCTTGTAAAAGAGAGTTTTCAAGTTATGAAAGGAGGTAGAAGCAGGGTCAGAGTCTAAGGCTGACAGTGTTACTTAGTGTTCTCACAAGAGATTTGGGGTTTGCAGAGGAATGGAGAAGGGGTTACATAGCAGATGTTCCATAAATATTTGTTGAATGTGGGAAAAAATGGGGAGAATCAGCACTTCTCATTATAACCTTAGTGAAGAATGCTGTGTCTGTCTCATTGACCTGGGTTCTTCAAATGATAACTCACTTGCATGATTACATCTCCAGGGCAAAACTGCCAGAGCTTTTATTCTCTCTGGAGACATGTTCTCTTTCCTGCCACTCATCCTTGGTAAATACTATTTCAGTAGAGAGGTTTAGTTAGAAGAGGTTTAAATAACTTAAACTTTTAGGCAGAAGTTTCAAGATCTCTCTCTCTTCCCTCATAAAAGTTTTCTGGAGTTATGCAAATTTTCTAACAAATATCAATGGTACTGGGGAAAGAAATTAAAGTTCCACTTTTAACTTATATAATATGGGATATTAATTAGCTTAATGCTAACTATGAAAACAAATAGACTCCAAAACATTTTGGACTTTTGAAAAATGGCTTCAACATATTTCTTGCTTATGTAATACTATTGGAGGGTAAACAGGTCAGTAGGTTGGTTATACTCCTTACGGTCATTTAGGGACTTGGGTAGGGAGGCTTGTCATCATCAGCATGTGGCTGTCAGGGTCACCTTAGGATACTGTCTACATCCCAGCTAGACTGAAAATGGAAAGAGCATGGAAGTTTTGTCCAGGGTAAACTGTATATCACTTCTGTCCACATTCAGTTGGCTAGAATTTAATCTCAGAGTCACCCAACTTTCAGGGTGGCTGGGAAATGTAGTCTACTTTGCAGGCAGGAAAAACAGACTATATATTTGGATGATCAGCTAACAGTCTATCTCCTGTGGTTATCCACTATTACCCTGATTTCACCTCTCAGCAGTTCTGATAATTACATGTTTTTTATACTTTAAAACAAAAGAAACTTGGTGCCTTTGCCTCTCTTCACAGTTTCTGTAAGTTTTATGACTCAAAAATAAGTTTCATACAGGGGGAGGAAAAGCAATAGATTTGAATAAGCTAAATTATATACGCTTGCATTTTGCCATGTATATTCAAAATCACTGAACATATTTTTGTATTCAGTCCTTGTTATCAGCCTGTAAAATTCTAAGCTAAAAAATAATCATCCGAAAAAGTGCTCCATATCACTCGGCATCAGGGAAATACAAATCAAAACCACAATGAGATATCACCTCACACCAGTCAGAATGGCTAAAATCAACAAGTCAGGAAATGACAGATGCTGGTGAGGATGCGGAGAAAGGGGAACCCTCCTACACTGTTGGTGGGAATGCAAGCTGGTGCAGCCACTCTGGAAAACAGCATGGAGGTTCCTCAAAATGTTGAAAATAGAACTGCCCTATGACCCAGCAATAGCACTATTGGGTATTTACCCTAAAGATACAAACGTGGTGATCCAAAGGGGCATGTGCACCCGAATGTTTATAGCAGCAATGTCCACAATAGCCAAACTATGGAAAGAACCTAGATGTCCATCAACAGATGAATGGATCAAGAAGATGTGGTATATATACACAATGGAATACTATGCAGCCATCAAAAGAAATGAAATCTTGCCATTTGCGACAACATGGATGGAACTAGAGCGAATCATGCTTAGCGAAATAAGTCAAGCAGAGAAAGACAACTATCATATGATCTCCCTGATATGAGGAAGTGGTGATGCAACATGGGGGCTTAAGTGGGTAGGAGAAGAATAAATGAAACAAGATGGGATTGGGAGGGAGACAAACCATAAGTGACTCTTAATCTCACAAAACAAACTGAGGGTTGCTGGGGGGAGGAGGTTTGGGAGAAGGGGGTGGGATTATGGACATTGGGGAGGGTATGTGCTTTGGTGAGTGCTGTGAAGTGTGTAAACCTGGTGATTCACAGACCTGTACCCCTGGGGATAAAAATATATGTTTATAAAAAATAAAAAATTAAAAAAAATAATCATCCTTCACAATAACAATTCTAGGAGCAGGAAAGATAAGTCAAGCTGGGATTTGCAGATTGGGAGTAAGTGTTAAAGTGAATGGGACTGGAGGTGGTTCTAGGAAGCTAGCAACTGGGCTAGTGTTAGGGGTAGAATCCAAATAGGGAAGGAAGGAGGAAACTAATATAGGCACCCAAGGAGAGAGAAAGTTGGAGGCTCTATGCCTTATTTATAGGAACTTTCAGTATACTTATTGTTGGGCAGGAGTCAGGCCTGTGGTGTGGGGACCTGCAGAGAAGAAAGCAGGTAAATAGGTTTGCCTGGCTGGAAGCAGGATTGAAGAGACAGAGTTTTACAGCATGTGCTCAGAAGAACTTTCACACTAACTCAGGATTAACACATTGTTCTTCTCATGGCTTTTGGATTTGAAATGACTATGATGCAAAGTTGGCGACACCTGGGGAAATATAATAAAATATAAGATTATTCACATTCAGGTTTGTTGATTTTTTTCTTATTTCTTGTTTTTATTTATATTTCATATATTTTTTCATTTATTTTGAGTATGGCTGACATAATGTTACATTAGTTTCAGCTATAAGACATAGTGATTGGACAACTCTCTATCTTCTGCTATACTTGCCACAAGGATGGCTACCATCTGTCACTATAGTGTGTTGTACCTCTTATTCCCATGACTTATCCATTCCATAACTGGAAGCCTGTTTCTCCCAATTTTGCCCCCACCCCAGCAACTATCAGTTTGTTCTCTGTATTAATAGGTCTGATTCTGCTTTTTGTTTGTTTATTCATTTGTTTTATTTTTTAGATTCTCTGTATAAGTGAAATCATATGATATTTGTCTATCTCAGTCTGACTTACCTCATTTAGTATAATACCCTCTAGGTCTATCTGTGTTGCAAAGGGCAAGATCTCATCCTTTATTTTGTTTCTACTGTGATGATTGAAATTAGATTAATTTTTTGGGTGTCCAAAGTACAATGAAAATCATGGCTTGTGCCCAGTAAGACCAGTAAGAATGAATCTTAGTCAAAGGAAAAGAAGTTTTAAACTTCGGTGCTGCCTGTGGTCTATGAACTATAAATGTTTCTCAGATGACTAGCTGACTGGTGACTCTGCAACTATAGGAACACATTAACTCTAAGAACACTAGGTACAAAGGGAAATGCTTGTGATTACATGGCTAACCAAAACTATATGCAATGAAGTTTAAAAACTATAAGCCTAGTACTTTTCTTTTAGGTTTATTGATACTATGAAAAGGAGTTTACATTCATACCAGTTTTGTATGGTTTTATAAGATGAGGAATTACACAGCAAATAAAGTAAACATATAAATTGTGGCATCATCTGTAACTTGTATTATTGGAACATAATGAGGCAAGGTAAAGTAGTTATTCACTGAAGTTCTAGAGTTCTGGGCTCAAATCCCAACTTTCCTTTGTGTCCTTGGACAAGTTATTTTACCTACATAAGCCTCGGTTCTCATCTGTAAAATAGAGGTAATAACCATATCCACAGCCTATGAAAATGAAAAGTTCATTTTTGTTTGTTTTATTTTGTTTTTGGTAGCTCCTTTGGCTGCAAAACCTGAGGTGGGCAGAAAGTTATAGTCTTTCTTTATCCTGTTTAGTGTGTGTCTTCATGTGGCAGATATATTAATATATTTGATTAATGTATACTGCTCCAGAGCCCACTCAAGGGCTCCTCCAGAATCACTCTCCACCCAGATATGTGCCTGGAAGTCTGACCTTCTACAATCTCTATTTACAAGCTCCCTTGCAGTCTGTATTCCCATTGGATTTGGCCAATGGAAGTTGTTGGTAAGAGACTGGAGAGAGGAGGCAAAGTGAGGACCTGTGTTTAACTTACTTCACTCCCTCCGTGAAGGATTACCATACTGTATCTCTCATCACCTGGAGGGCTACCCGTTCCCTATAAACCTTTCATCTCCAGCTCTCAGTTAATGGCTTTCTTCCCATACCCTGTCTGGCTTTGAGGGTAATAAGTCACCACAACACTGGCCCCAGGTTACCAAGCAATTCTTTGAGGTTTCTTTCCACCTTTCTTCCACCTGACGAATAGTGCCTTTATTGAATTTTCCTCAAATTATCCTAATTTTAGTATGTTACCTAGTTGCTCCTGGTCCTTGAAAGATGAGGAGTGTCATTTATGAAATATGTACTGAATTATTTGCTTTCTAAAATATATATGTACACATTCTAAGTACTAAAACACACCTGTCCCCAAGGACTTGGGATAAAGGATTGTGGATATTCTAATGTTATTAGTATAGGAGTTTTACCGTATTTTATAAATTGTTGCTCTGTTTAAAAGCTCTTTCTCATATTTAGTTCAACACAGAGCATTTAAATGGTCTGCAAAGAATGCCATCAACACTTCAGTACTAAAAACATAAAAATTGTCATTGAGCTACCAGATTAAATAAATCCCTCAAAAAGTAGGTATAGCATTTGGGGAACAGTTTCACAATTATAATAAACTTGCCTTTGTTATTTTCCTTAAGAGGAAAAAAGATATAGTGAGATTAGATCTCAATCCCACTTGATTTCTTCTTCAACAGAGGAAGCTTCATGTGGCTTCACAAGAGGCCTTAAGAAAGGGTGCCCAGGGATAATATAACTTTATTAAAATTACTCACCCTTCCTCAATGTTTCAACAAGAATAAATTCAATCCTCCAGCTTTGGATTTTTGCCACTTTGTGACCATATATTTTATCTTTAGCTCTTGGGTGGTAGAAAGAATCAAGGAGGCTAGCTTTGGGACTTTATAATCAAGGAAGCTAGCTTGGGGTCTCAATTCTGTTATACCACCTGACTCACTTTGAGTCTGGGACTTGATTTCTGTGGTCCTTGTCTCTAAAAGGGGTAAAAAACATATACCTTTCAGGATCCTGAGGATTAAATAGAATAACTATATTAGTTACTAGTTTGGAGCTGTGCTCATAGTAAGAGCTTGAGTGTTTCTCAAACCTGAATTAGTTTGTGAACACAGCTGCTCAGCAGAGGATGGTGTGTCTGTGGGACTGATCAGTGACTGAAACTCTGCCACCACTTTTATGGCATTTGTACTCCTCATGGACCAACCAGAACCTCCAGGTTTTACATGTGAAAATCACGACTCATTTGTGGAACATCGCAACAAAATGAGTGTGGAGTGGTGTGTGTGAATTTTGCCAGAGAACCAAGTAGCTGAACAGAATGATTGTTATTTGTTCATAACCACATAATTGCTTGTGTTTCCATTAACTCACAAGTAGTATATGTAGCACTTTAATATTTAAGATAATGTTACCATACATTAATCAACATTTTTAGTCTTTAAAAACATGCCATACAGACATGATATTTTTATTCCTTACCTCACTATAAGATGTTTTAATTTTTTCTGATGAAATTCCCTAACCATCCTATGCTATGAAACTCCAGAATTTCTAGAGAATTTGGCTCTGTTGACTCTGAGCTCTCCTTAATGGCTAGCTGGGGTAGGGTGTGGCCAAGTACAAGATTCCTAAGGTTCTTAGTTGCTTCCTATTACCAAGACCTGAGACTAGATTCTTCTGAGGGCCTCAGAAAGTGGCCTACTACTACATTGAGAGTTTTCACAAGCATTTTGAATAGAGAAACAGAGCCTTTGGAAATAAGCTCAAGAATAGGAAATAGCTTTGTTGGACCAAATAGTTCTATGAAAGTTGGTATATTTTACTGGCATATAGCTTTAATAGTGATGATGGAATAAGAAGTAATTGTCCTTTTGTCTGTTTTTTTTTTTAATGCATTATAAAAATTAGCAACTAACACTGTGGATTGGGAGATCTCAAGAACAGTATAGCATAACAAGTTTTCTGTGGTAGTCAAAATAAAATATTGTATTCAAAATTAATTGAAATCTAGCATTATGGTTAAGATAAAATGTTGGTATTACCAAATTAAATTAAAAGTTTTCTTTATGATTTTTTTTTACCATTATTCTTCTCCAATTAATATTCCATCCGAGAAGGAAAAGAAGTCTGAAAGGAGAAGATTAAAAGAAGTCATTAATAAAAGGAAGCACATTTAATGGGAATATGATTATCATGTAGTTCAAAGAAAATTTCACTGTGCCTCTTACTAATTGCTATTTTGTGCACCCAGTTACCTTACTTATCTTAAGATGGTTTCAGCTTTAAGGGATATGTAAAAAAAATTAAGATAAACATATATTATTTAAAGTAGGCTAAAGTTAAAGTGTAAATATTACTTAATTATTGAAGTACGTAGGTTGTTTGGTTTAAGAAAAATATCGCACAATTTGAGAAGTTGTTATACCGTGATCCCCATCACCTCTCTATTTAGTTGTAGCCACCTACCTTATATTGGCAACTGTGAGGACTACCCTCATGCTAAAAATCATAAGAAACCAAAACAAAACAGAAGGACCACCTAGTGCCATCCCCTTCTTACACTGTTAGTTCTGGTTCAGTTTTTCTCTGTTTGTCTTGAATTCTCCATACCTTTAGCATAGTTTTTTTTTAATGTTTTGTCCAGAGTTTATAATTGGCCATATCAGAAGTAGACATGATTATGTCTGCCTAAGCTTTTTAAATCTTCTAAAATTAAGACAGTTAATTTGTTTTAAAGATTTTATTTATTTATTTGACAGAGAGAGATCACAGTAGACAGAGAGGCAGGCAGAGAGAGAGAGAGGGAAGCAGGCTCCCCACTGAGCAGAGAGCCTGACGCAGGACTCAATCCCAGGACCCTGAGATCATGACCTGAGCCGAAGGCAGCAGCTTAACCCACTGTGCCCAGGAGCCCAGATAGTTAATTTTTATACTGCATTTATCTGTTATACTTTTAACTATTTCCACCTGAGAATTCATCTAGCCATGTTCTGACAAACAGTTTTTCCAAGCTCTTGCTATTGGGATTCTGTTCTCCATGGAGACATATTCAGAAGCCTCTCTAATATACACCTATATGAGAGAATGAGAAAGAGATTGATTTATTTTAAGAAACTATAGAAGCTTGGGGCACCTGGGTGGCTCGTTGGGTTAAAGCCTCAGCCTTCGGCTCAAGTCATGATCTCAGGGTCCTGGGATTGAGCCCCGTATCAGGCTCTCTGTTCAGCAGGGAGCCTGCTTCCACCTCTCTCTCTCTGCCTGCCTCTCTGCCTACTTGTGAGCTCTGTCTGTCAAATAAATAAATAAATAAAATCTTAAAAAAAAAAAAAAAGTAGAAACTGTAGAGGCTTGATAAGTCTAGAATCTGCAGTGTAGCAGTAGGCTGGAGACCTAGGGAATAGGTTTCAGTTTTAGTCCAAAGGTGATCTGCTAGAACAAATTCCCTCTTATTCTAGGAAGGTTAGTTTTTTCTATTAAGACCTTCAATAGATTGGATGAGGTCCGCCCATTGTTTTGGAAAATAATCTGCCTTACTCAGTCTATTGATCTAAATGTTAAATTCATCTAAAAAATACCTTCACAGAAATATTTAGAATAGTGTTTGGCCAAATATCTGGGGACTGTGGTCTAGCTAAACTGACACATAAAACTAACCATCACAAGGATGTGTTCTCGAAGTTTGCCTTGGACCTCATAGCGGATTCAGCCTTATATGGTTCTCTAACCCTTAAACTTTCATCATATACTATTTCTGTCTTGACTTTGGTCATTACTGTGTTTGAAGCTACTTTGACTGTTGGTACTGCTGAGGCCTTATACCTATCTGACCATACCATTAGCCTTAGTTTTGCCAGTATTTGTGCCCTATGCAGACCTCTGTTGTGCCTTTACCCATGGGTAGTCCCATGTTCCACCTTGAACCTAGCCAGTTTAGTCTCCTGCATAGTTGACTTGGCCTATAGGTTCCTGACCCAAACAGAACAGCAACCATGAGTGTCCTAAAGTTAATCTTGTCCCCTAAGCTTTGTATATTATTTAGATGTTATTGGACTTTCTGGTATTTTTATTACAAATTTCAGATACTTCCAGTCTTTGCTAATAGTTTTTACAGAATGTTTTATTTGATTTGGTGTATTTCTTTTATTTTTTGGGTAAAGCTCATTTATTGTAAGGCCACTCCTGCCCTCTTTGTTCTCTCGTCAGCATTTTGTGAGGAGGAGTAATTATTAAATATACTGCCATTCTTTTAATAATTGAATGTGTGTGGTATTTATGATCTCCATACCAGCCCTCTTATTTTGCTCCATTATGAGTTTTATTCTCAGAGGCCTGTGGTTTTCAAATGCCACTGTTTGAAATAGCTGCCTGTAGAGTTGTTTCCATGGTACTGCTGTCCTGTAAACTAGCCACCCTACCTGATAGAATATTCCAGTGAGTGCTGTGCTTGCTGCTCAGTGTTTCAGATTGGATATGATTCCCTGGGATGGAATTCCAGATGTTATTTTACAGCTTGCCATCTGCCTGATTGAGAAAGTTTCTTACAGGTTGTAGGTCAGATGTGTGTACCCTCACATTTTAAAATCTTATTATTAGCTCTCCATTTGTTAGTTTTTTTTTTCTCTAATGGCATGATAATTTGTTTTCCTCTTTAGAATGATTGTGGTGTGGAAACAAATAATTTTAGCTTGAAAAGCTATGTCAAATGATTTCATTGGTTTTGGTAGCTTAGAATATTACAGAAAAGTATGTATTTTCTTCTGCTTTGAAAGGAGAAACTTAAATCAGGAGGCTTCTAGTTTGTAAACATAACTGTTTTTTAAAAATAAATATGAAAAATATTATGGCAAAAATAAAAGCTGATTCACCTAATAGCCTGCTTTGACATTTGGTTTTATTTTACAACGATAATATATTAACATGTAGTTATTCTCTTTGAAAAAGTGTATTCATTTCTTTTTAAGTGTACTTAGCTTTTCAAATATGACTCCCACAACCCCCTGTGTATTGTAAAAATGATTACTGAAACAATTTCACTTTGAAGTACAGTAGTTGAAATCTTCAGATCAATATCACTATTTAAGCCTTTACTATAACCTTATTCATGTCAGTCAAATCACAAATGTAGTTTGCTAAGGTAGAAACTACTTGATTTCAGTACAATTAAATAGACTAATCAATCAATATTTCAAAATACAGGCTTTTATAATGAAATTCTATATGGATATTGATTTCAATTTTCTGTTAATATAAGAGCAAGTGGTCTCAAACTTACATGATCTAAAATATTTCTTTTAAGGTGGTTGTTTGAAACTTTAAATGGCTTTTACCAAAATTAGAGTAATAAATGGTAAGTACCCAGGCCTACTTGCAAAAGCCTATTTAAACCACAGTATAGCTGAAAATAGTGTTTTAATTGTTGCTTGATTTCTTAATTCTCTGAAACCACTGTAACTCCTGATTTCCTTTGTATTTCTTTGTGTTTTCCTGGCTCTTGAACATAAGGGGGAAATTTTGCAGTGATTAGAAATGAGAAAAGTGGTTGCTGGTCAGTGTGTGTGGAGTTTGGATACAGAAGCTTCATAGATTGGAGAGGTGCTAAACATCAGAGAATGAACAAAGGAAGTTGTGGCCTCTTAGGGCCTAAAGGGTGCCCCTCCCCTTGATAGAGAACCTCAGTGTTTCTATAGGATCAATAGATGGATTAGTGAAGGTGTGGTTGTGGCCCTGGCAAAGGTCCTGGTGATGATAGCTCTCACTTTCTCTAATTACACACACACACACACACACACACACACACACACACACACACACACACAGAGTTTTTGTCAGCTGATTGTTGGTAAGGATCTAGTGTTTGTCAAAATTTAGATGCCAGCTTTACAGTTTTTAGAATCCGCTGGTCCAGGACTTTTAAATATTTCTTTGCCTTTAAAAACTAATTTAATTACAAAGAACACACACAGTATTACTAAGGTGTTTTCAACTATGGGACCAATGCATCCCAATGTAAACTGCAAAATAATAAAACTTCTAGGAGATAACATAGAACAAATTATAGGTGAACTTGTGTTTGGTGATGACCTTTTTGATATAATATCATGAGCATGATCTGTGAAAGAAAAATTGGTATGTGGGACTTCATTAAAATTAAAAATTTCTGTTCTGTGAAAAGCACTATTAAGAAAATGAAAATATAAGCCACAGACTTAGAGAAGGCTTTGCAAAACATATATGAGATAAAGATCTGCTATTCAAAGTATATAAATTCTTAAAACCCGACAACAAGAAGACAAATTTAAAAGTAGGCAAAAGTTCTGAATAGCTGCCTTACAAAAGAGGATATACAGATGGCAAAAAGCCTATGAAAAGATATTCAACTTCATAAGTCACTAGAGAATTATAAATGAAAACAATGAATTATCACTGTATACTCATAATGGCTAAACCCAAAACACTGACAGTACCAATGCTGGTGAGGATGTGGAGCAACAGGAACTCTCATTCACTGCTTGTTGGCATGTGAAACGATACAGCCCCCTTGCAATACAGGTTGGCAGTTTCTTACAAAGCTAAATGTAGTCTTATCATGTGATTCAGCAACTGTGCTCCTTGATATTTACTCAACTGAGTTGAAAAGTTATGTCTACATAAGAACCCACATGTGATTGTTTATAGCAGCTTTTTTTATAATTGATCTGAAGTGGAAGCAACCAAGGTCTTTCAACAGGTAGGCAGATAAACTGGTATGTTCATGCAATGGAAAATTATTCAGTGATAGAAAGAAATGAGCTATCAAGTCACAAAAAGACATGGAGGAACCTTCAGTGAAACTGCTTATGAGAGAAACCTCATTGAAAAAGGCAGTGAAGTATCTGATTCTAGCTACATGACATTCTAGAAAAGGCAGGACTATAGAGACAGGAAAAAGATCAGTGGTTCCATGGTTGCTAGAGGGTCTAGCAGAGGAATGTAGGAGAGTGCTTGGAGTTTTTAAGATAGTGAAAGTGTTCTGTTTGATGCTATAATGGTGGGCATATGATACGGATTTTGCAAAACTCATAAAACCACATGGCACAAATAGTGAACCCTAATGAACACTATGGCCTTTAGTTAGTAATAATGTATCAAAACCAGTTAACCCATTGTAATAAGATGTACCACATCAATATGTTAATAATAGGGGCAACTGTGGGTTAGGGAGGGAGAATATATGGAAATTCTGCACTTTCTGCTCAATTTTTCTATAAACCAAAAAACTGATTCATTTTTTAAACAATTTTATTATTGTTATTACCCACTAAAAACTGCATCAGAAAACAGAATAAAAGGGGCACCCAGGTGGCTCAGTTGGTTAAGCATCCAGCTCTTGATTTCGGATTGGATCGTGGTCTCTGCCTTCCTCTCCATGTATGTACATGCATAGCCTTCACAGACAGGCATCTACACACGTACAGATTTTTGGACCATACAGTTAAGCTGAATTTTTGTCAAAAGGCTTACAGATTCCAGAGTCAATGCCGCTCTGCCCCTTCCTTCCTTTGGGAGATAGCATTATGCATCAACTCAGATAGTCTTGCTTTACCTCTTTGCTCACTGTTTTGGATATGCTATGCAGAGTACTTAAATATTTGCTCTTTTAATGCATCAGAATGAATTGGTTATTATGTTTTGAAAATCAAATATGAAATGAATCAAAGTTATTTTTTAAAGAAGTTTTACTTTTTTTTTTTTTTAATGGGAAAAAGGAAGCCCATGCTATTCCTATTTATACTTGGCAATCAAAACTTGGTATAAGGGCAGTCTTAACAGAGAAGTCTTACAGCTCTAGGGAGATTAAAAAAGGTATCTAGTTATATAAGGTGACATAAAGCCACATCTTTAGAGTATTGTTTTCAGATATGAAAGGGATAAAATTTATATTATGAACAGCTATAGATTTAACTTAGTCAAGCGTAAAGTCATACTAGAAAATATTTCAATTACATTTCTTAAAATATGAAAGAGAAGATATTGATGGTACAATGAAGTATTTTGCATAATGTTAAGTATCTTTTGCACACACAAACACAAAAAAATTTCAGAAAATGGGCCACATGAACTTAAAAATTTTTAGTGGAGATTAGAGATCCTTACTTTCACAAGTAGTGTATAGTTTAACATTGCTGTATGTTATACATTATGGATTAATTTTAGGACCTTAAGTAAGCCCATTTCAGTCAGAGTTATGAAGCATCTCTTTCTGATGGTAAAATTGTCTTGATTAGTTGTAATATGGGAATATTGCATTTCATTTCCTTAACAGTTATAGCCCCAGATTAAAGTGGCAATGATATTAATAATAGCTAATGTTTATTGATTGCTTTTATGTCAGGTGTTATACTTGTTGCTATTATTACAATTTTGCAGATTAGGAAACAGAGGCACAATTAGTGGTTAAGCTTGCACAAGCTTACACAACTAGTGGGGAGGCCAAGATCAAACTCCAGACAGTAGAACTTCTGAGCTGCCATTCTGAACTTCTAAACTTTATTGCCTCCATCATAACTAAGATAACTCATTTTTCTCCCTTAAAATGTCTTGAAAGATGTCATGATGAAATACCTCATCCAGCTGCAGAGGAACAACCAACTACGTTTATTTTTAGAAATAAGGAGTTGTTTTGCCCTATACATAGACTTGTAGAGCAATTGCATAACATGGTCTATCTGTGTAGATTACACTTTTTTCACGATTCATTTAGCTACTTGCATTTGGTATCATTTTCTTTCAACCTGAAGCACATCTGATGCAGATTTACTGGGACATTCACACTCTATTTTGGTTTTAAAAGCTGCAGACCTCATTTACAAGTGCATGAACAAATAGCCATTTGGAACTACTCCATCTTTTATACTCTTAACTTTTCTTTTATGCTGGAAAGGAAAATAAGGAAAAAATATTTATGGGAATATTGTTTTTATTACAATTGAAAAACGGCTTATGGACTGACTAACTCATTGATTTGTAAAATTTCTAAACTGAATGGCTTCATTGAACATAATAAACAAGTTGCTTAGCACATCTAACCAAATTTCCTTAAAAACCTGTTACGTTTCTTTGGAAAGATTCATTTTGGTACCCCCCCCCCTTTTTTTTTTGGTCCCTGATCAGGAAGCCCCTGTATATTTTTAAAGTCAAATACAGACTACTTTTGTTTTGCTTGTTCTGTGTTCTATAATTTCAAAGTCAAGGTGTAAAATTGGATGAGCCTTTCTTTGGAGTGGTTCAAAATTGAAAAACAGTTTGATTTCATATTCATTTTAGATTAAGTGAGAAATCAACTGGAGATTAGAACTCTTTTATTTCATACAGTTCTTGAGGTTTAGAGTAGAGAAAAACTTCTATACGTTTTACTTGAGGCCTGTAGTAGTCTTACTTACTCTAAAAAATGAAATGAATAAGGTCTGTAGCTGCTAAAAACATGAGAAAATAGAATAACAAGAGATTTGTTTACTCAATAAAAATTAATATGCTGATATATCTGTTCAATATTACTTTTTATTAAAAATTGACATTATAGGTAATGTTGACGTACTCTGTGTTACCTCTTTAATCCCATCACCTCCCTCTCTCCTGAGGCTACTGCATTTATGCATATGGTATGTATCCCTCTAGTTCATACTTTTGCCCATTGCCTCTACTGTTTTGGGAGTTGCTATCCTTAAATGGTGATTCAAGTCTGAAGTAGCTATATCTTTAATGTTTTAAATTCAGTCTGCTTGCTTGCATCAGTCATCACCTTATTTTTAACTTCCTTCTAATCAAAAAGTTACTAGTATTTAAAAAATCAGTGTTTATTATCAATTCCTAGTTTATTTTTTCTTGCGTCTGATTCCTTATTGCCAAAAATATTTAATATGAGTCTGTAAATAGCAAATTCTCACTCCTTTTATGTGTGATAACCCTTTTATTTCATTCTTACTCTAATACTTAAGATTTCTAGGTATAGATTTCTAGATATAAAATTCTAGGTGGACAGTTTTCTTCGTCAGTTAGAAGATAATATTTCATTGTCTTGTAACATTTGTTGCTGCTGATAGGTTGGCTGTTGATCTAATAGTTGCTTCTTTTCCCTCATGTTGTGTGTGTGTATCATATTTCACTTTATATAAGTCTAATTTATAGATCTTCTCTTCCCTTTATTGACATTTTTCATTTCTGGTATTTTGTTGTTGTTGTTGTTCTTTTTGAAATTCACCCTTTTTATAAATGCCCTATTCTTAATGTATATACCCTTTAAAAAACTTTCTAAGCATGCCTATCTTAATATGTAGATTGTTTTATTTTTGTTTCTTTTTTTTTTTTTTAGATTTTATTTTTATTTATTTGACAGAGAGAGATCACAAGTATATGGAGAAGCAGTCAGAGAGAGAGAGAGAGAGAGAGAGAGAGAGAGAAGCAGGCTCCCTGCTGAGCAGAGAGCCCGATGTGGGACTCGATCCCAGGACCCTAAGACCATGACCTGAGCCAAAGGCAGCGGCTTTAACCCACTGAGCCACCCAGGCGCCCTTATTTTTGTTTCTTAGGGCATAAATTCTCTCGTTTATGTAGCAGTAGCAGTTGAATTTCCCTCCTTGTGTGGGTTTTAATTTTACTTATTTACTTACTTATTTATTTTACTGAGTTCACCATCAGTACAGGTTGTTTCCCATAAGAGCCTATGTGTTAGGCATTACAGAAGTATTCCTCCAAGATAATTTTAAATTTTATATTTCAGGAAACCTAGCTATATCCATGACTCTAGTTAAGTTTTCAGTTGAGGTCCCCATGCCATCCATATACATAAATGACTTTAGACTCCACACTTAAATGGAGAGCATAGGCTGGGATCCTAATTTCCTATGGAGGACTTTCTCCACCCATGGTTCTGGCCAGCTTTCTTGCTGTTTCTCTGCGAAGGTGGAGTGTTTCTAAATCCGGTTTTAGAGGTGGCTTGATGTAAGTAAACATGTTTTTATGTTCCCCTGTTATACCTAGCATATCCATGTATTCTCAAAATGTTTTTTTTTTCCTCTTATAGTTTCATTGACATCTGTTGCTTATGATAAAATGGTGCTAATATGCTTGTTTGTTCATTTAAGAAATATTTTTCAGGTGTTTTCTTTTTCTAGGTACTTTTTAGCATAGGGGATAGATCAGTAAATATGATTTTTACTTTAATAGAGCAATAGTCTCATGTTTGGGGGGTAGGGAATCAGTCAGTAAACCAATAAATGAAGTATATATCCCATTTTTGTAAGTACAATGAAAAAAAGGTAATGAGTAATGGAGATAGTGTGACCAAAAGGTGCTATTTAATATAAGTAGTTAGGAGAGAGGTATCTAGTAAAGTAACATGTGAGGAGATATCCCCAAGATGAAATTGTCATCTATGTGTATATATGATACAAGATTATTACAGGCAGCATGTTTAATAAATAGGATTACACTCAACCTGCTTTAAGAATGCAGGGGACATTGTAAGTGAGGTGGACCTATGACAGGTAAGATTAGATAAATGGTAGAAGGACCAGCCCATGTAGTTTGGCTTTGACTTTGAGTAAAGTGGGAAACCCTTGGAGGATTTTAAGTAGTCAAGTGACATGATCTGTGTGATGATTTAAAAACAAACAAACAAAAAAACATGACCTACCTGCTTTGTGGAAAAATTGAGTATAGGGAGACCAGAGTGGAAGCATGAGCACCAAATAGGGTGATGTTTTAGTAGTCTACACTAGAGATGAGGTTGGTGGGAACAGGATGTCAAATTGAAGGTGGTAAGAAGTAGTTGGATTCTGGTTATGTTATCAATTCCTAGTTTATTTTTTCTTGTGTCTGATTCCTTATTGCCAAAAATATTTAATATGAGTCTGTAAATAGCAAATTCTTACTCTCTTTATGTGTGATAACCCTTTTATTTCATTCTTACTCTAATACTTAAGATTTCTAGGTATAGATTTCTAGGTATAAAATTCTAGGTGGACAGTTTTCTTCTTCAGTTAGAAGATAATATTTCATTTCAGTTAGAAGATAATATTTCATTTCTTGTAACATTTGTTGCTGCTGATAGGTTGGCTGTTGATAAGTCTAATTTATAGATTATTTGTTCAAAGATGGATGTGGAGTGAAGAAAAGGAAGGAATTGAATCCAGAGGATTCAAATTTAAGCATTTGAAAAAGTAAGTTACTCTTTAATGAAATTGAGTAATTTGTAGAAGGAACATATGTGGGTATGGAAATTAAGAGCTTGGTTTGGATATGTGAAATTTGAGGAAACTACTAAATATCTAAGATGTTGAGTAAGAATTGAGCCTGGTGATATGATTTTGGGAGTTATCAGCATGAAGACAGTAATTGAGCACATAGCATTCGACAAGATCACCTAGGGAGTGATTGTGGATAGAAAAGAAAAGGTAGGGTTTCTGGTATTGTATAGAGCATGGGCAGATGGAGAGTGACCAGAAATGGGGAGTAAGAAAGAGTGGCTACTGAGGCAGAAGGAGAATTAAGAAGGAACCAGTGGACTCTTTGAAGCTGTGAAGAAAATGACATAAGAATTAGGGGACCAATCAACTCAGTGTTCAATTTTTCAGTTAGACTGAGTAAGAGGTAGAATGAGAATTGGAGTTAGTAACAGGAGGTCAGTGGTAACTTCCTTCTTCTATCTTGGATAATAAAATAGAGCACCATGGAACATCTGGATGTCTTAAATTATTTTGTCTAACTCATTTCACAGATAGGGATTTGGGAGGATGACTTCTTATGTGACAGTCTCTTGGTTTCAGAATATGCATGTATGATTGTAAAATAATGAGATTTTTTTTAAAAAAGGCATATCAGAATTGATAGGTTCACAGTATTCCAGTATTGCCACAAAGATCTGTATATTATTCTAGTGTCCTACTAAGCCACTTTGATGACTCCTACTTCAGAATTGTTTTCAGAACTACATTACAAGCCACACAGAAAAAAGACTGACATTTGTAATTGGTAGGTATAATTATACTTCAGATTTTGGTAGCTTCTCTATTAGAATAACAACCTTTTAAAAAAAATTAAGCCCATCCTCATAAAAAAACACTAATTACCCATCATTTATGTTGTTTAAAACCTATGCAAATATATAAAATTATGTGGGCTGTCTTTTTGGGCTGCTATAACATAATTATCATACACTGAGTGACTAAAACAACAAACATTTATTTTTTAAGGTTCTGGAAGCTGGGAAGTCCAAGATCAAAGTACTAACAAATTCCATGTCTGGTGAGGGCCTGCCTGCTTCCTTAGTTCAGAGATGGCTCTCTTGTCACTCTTATTTGCTGGAAGGAGTGAGCTCTCTGAGGTATCCTTTATAAGGGCACTAATCCCATCCATGACAACGTTACCGTTATGACCTAATCAACCTCCTGAATGCTGCACCTCCTAAGACCATTACATTGTGGGTTAGGATTTCAACATATGAATTTGAGGAGTGTGGGGAGTGGGGATGCACAAGCATTCAGTCCATTGCACAGGCTCAGAAAAAAGGTAAACACAGCAGTTCTCAACAGTATTACCAGTGGGATAAAGCTGTAGTCTTCCAAGAAGAAAAGGTAATCCTCATTTGTATAAGAAATTCTAGTGTTGTTATACACATTGTAGGTAAAAACAAAAGTAATTCTGTGTCCTCCATTTCTTTAAATACCATGGTTGTTCTTCAGTGGTTCTTGGGGAGAAATCTCATTGGGAAGATTAATTTTCATCCTATATCCTTCTTAAAGGGGCTAGCTTAACAGCAACAGGAACAACCTACACATATTCTGAGTTAGAAATATAAGATTTCTGAATGATTAACAGGTTTTTAAGATCAAATCAAGCATTCTGTGAAATACTTATTCTTTGTCCCAGGAGGAATATGGAATGAGGAGCTGTGCCCTTATTAGAGCTCTCAAGAAAATGGTGATAATTTAACTGCAAAAGAATGGCATCGTTGTTCACATGAGAGAGAAATTAAAGTGGATTCAAAAACTATTTATGGATTAGTAGATGGATTCATTTATTACATTCATTTTTTTAAAAACACCAGTGTGACACTACGTTAGTTAATTTTAATGAAAAAGTATTAAAAAGTAAACAAAAGTTTGTAATTCCATTGCCAGATGTTGGAAGTGGATAAACAAAAAATAATGTTTATAATACTAGACAACATATGGGGTGCCTGGGTGGTTTAGTGGGTTAAAGCTTCTGCCTTCAGCTCAGATCATGATCCCAGCGTCCTGGGATTGAGCTCTGCGTTGGGCTCTCTGCTCAGTGGAGAGCCTGCTTTCCCCCTCTCTCGCTGCCTGCCTCTCTGCCTACTTGTAATCTCTGTCAAATAAATAATTAAAAATCTTTAAAAAAAAAAGACTAGACAACATTAAACATAAAGTATCTATATACTTGATCAGAGGAGGTATAAAGTAAAGGCTTTTTTTCCTGTTACTCTATTGCATGGTTGAGGATTTTAATGTATGTTTTCACACATGAATACTATAAATGGGATCATAATATACACATTGCAGTATACCTTAAAATTTTTCACTAAATATTTCTTTGAGATATTTTATTATAAAGAAATATGTTTAAATATAAAACACTTTTAGTACTTACATCATTTGGTTATATTATCATTTATTAAATGATAGATATTTCAAGTTTTTTTCTGTTCTTTACTATCAGTTCTACAATCAATATCCTTGTAGCTATGTTTTGACATCCTTTGGAAAAAGTACAAGGCAAATTTCTATTCACAGAATGAAAGTGCTGTATAATATCAAATTGAAAACTAGTTTCATCAATTTATAATCGCAGCAATGGAATATGAAAATTCCTGTTTTCTCTTTACCTATACCAGAGTGGCTATTAGAAAACTTTTTAGTATTTTCCAACCTGATAAGGGAAAATTGTGTGTGCATGTGTATATGTGTGTGAATATATGTATGTGTGTGTATTAATATATATAATTGAGGTGAGATTCACATAATGTAAAATTCATTATTTTTTTTAATATAGATTTTTATTTGTTTATTTGACAGACAGGTCACAAGTAGACAGAGAGGCAGGCAGAGAGAGAGGGAGAAGCAGACTCCCTGCTGAGGAGAGAGCCCAATGTGGGGCTCGATCCCAGGACCCCGAGATCATGACCTGAGCCAAAGGCAGAGGCTTAACCCACTGAGCCACCCAGGTGCCCCAAATTCATTATTTTAAAGTGTATAATTTAGTGACGTTTAGTACATTCAGAATGCCATGCAATCATCAGCCATATCTATCACCTCCAACAGAGACCCTATGCTCACTCTGCATTTCCCTCTTCACCCTCACAGGCCCTGACAACCACTAATCTGCTTTCTGTCTTTATGCATTTAACTGTTTTAGATATTTCTTATAAGTAGAATTATACAATATTTATCCTTTTGTGTATAACTTCTTTGGCTTAGCATATTTTTGAGCTTTATCCACATTGTAGCATGTATCAAGACTTCATTCCTTTTTATGGCTGAGTAATATTCTATCACATGGATCGACCTCGTTTTGTTTACATCCATTGATACAATTACAATACATCCATTGATAGAAATTTGCATTTATTCCTTTTGGCTATTGTGAATAGTGCTACTATGAGCCTTTTGTATACAGGTGTTTGTGCACTATTTTGAATTCTTTTGAGTAAGTACTGAGGAGTAGAATTGCTGAGCTGAGTCTTATGATACAAACTGTTTTCTACAGCAACTGTATCATTTTGCATTCTCACTAGCAATGTACAAGGGTTGCAGTTTCTCCACATCCTCACCAACATTTATTTTTATTTTCTTAAAATGACAATATAACCATTTCAGTGAGTGTAAATGGTTTTTACTTGTATTTCCCAAATGGATAATGATGTTGAGTGCCTTTTCATGTGTTTTTGGCAAATAGAACTGTATATATCTTCTTTAGGGAAGTATCTATTCAAACTCAATTGATTTGTCTTTGCTATATATTATGGAGAGTAGACCCTTACCCTTACCAGATATATGACTTACAAATCTTTTCTCCCATTCTGTGGGTTATCTTTTTACTTTCTTGATAGTGTCCTTTGATATACAAAAGTTTTTAACTTTTATGAAGTCCAGTTTATTTTTTATTTTGTTGCTCATGCTTTTTGGTGTTATGTCTTAGAATCCATTGCCAAATCCAAAGTCATGAAGATTTTCCCACATGGTATCTTCTAAGAGTTTTATAGTTTTAGCTTTTACATTTGGATCTTTAATTCATTTTGAGTTGTTTTTAAAATATATATTGTGAGATGTTTCACTTTTATTCTTTCACATATAGATATCCAGTTGTCCCAGCACCATTTCTTGAAGAAACTATTCTTTCCCTATTGAGTGGTTTTGACACCCTTGTCAAAAGTCAGTTGACCATGCATATTTGGTTTATTTGGACTTTTCATTCTATTTCATTGTTCTATATGTCAATATTATTGGCTTTTTGATTCACATTTCTTTTTGTGGGTAATGAGGTTGTTCAGATTTCATGTTTCCTTGCTATTTGCATTTATTTTGCCCTGACCTGCTTATTCATATCCTTTCCTACTTGATTTTTTATTTGATTTTTTTGATATTTTACTTTTGTATACTCTGTGTATTGTAAAAATTAGCTTTTTGTCTGTCATATATGATTAAATGTTTTCTTAGTTTATACCTATTTGTTTTTGACTTTTTATAACATTTTTGATGCAGAAATAATTTTTTCAGTTTATCATGTTTATTATTTTTTTTGTTTATGATTTCTGGGTTTTATGCATTATCTTTCCTGATTAAAGAGTATAGGTGAACATACTCTATGTAGTCTTTCAGAACTTTGATGGTTTTCTTTTTTCTTCTCAAAAGTGTTATTACCATTTTGTTTTAAAAAATAACACATGCTTTAAAATACATTAAAAAAATCCAAAGATATGTATAAGTTGATTCTTCTCTCTTCTTATTCCATTCATTCTCATTCCTTCTGAAATAAACCAGATTTAATCCCCTGGTAGGTATTTCACATTTTGTTTCATGTAGACATATTTGTGTAATTTTTTTTAAACATTTGTGTGTATGGTTTTTGTTTGAGGAATGAGCGGACTTTTGTACCAGAAATGAGAAATATATTGAAAAATATAGTATAAGACAATTTTTATTAAATTTGATAAATTAATTTATTCTATTCTAAAAAGAGATTATTTTGAATAGTGAACCACTTTAAAATTTAATTCACAGTCTCTTCCTTCTATATAATGGCTTGACCTAATTTCTTAGTACCTTATCATTCCCTTTCCCTCTTCCCCATGGCACCCCACACACACAGCAGATTTACATCATTAGCTTATTTTGTAATTCAATGAGTCTGTCTTCAAAAGAGATTGTCATTTATGACCCACTGTTTTTTAAATTTTGTTTTGCTTGAGACACATTAGTACAAGATGATGTTTAAAAATATTTTTTTCCTATTTTCAACATTGTTCATGAAGAGCAAATTTGACAGTTAAAGTTTCAATGGTGACTTGACTGATTTGAAATTTAAATATTTTTTATACAGCTGCAACAAAATTTCACAAAAACATCCAGTGAAGTATAGAGCATTGGAAAGTTAAAGATGAATTTTAATTAAAAATCTAAATGGTTCAGTTGGTTTATTGTCAGTCTGAGTTGAGAAGTATGGCTAGGTTTTGGGTTGTAGCTATTCCCTACTTACAGACCACAGAGCAGAGTTCTGTAACCAAGAGTTCCAAATGGCAGAGACCATAACAAGACACTTGAGGAAAAAGATTTGTACTCCATGTTAACAGCATATATGAGACTTGATGTAGTTAAGTGTGGTTTAACTAACTTAACTAATTTCCTAACCGTCATATCAGGGTCTTTGGACCCCAAAACACTCAGCAGTCATTATCAGCTGGCTTCTCAGATTTGAACCATAAAAATTGCTATCTGTGAGCTGCAGCCCATGATGTTCACATTTCCCTTGTCTTATGAAGAGTGGTGTCAACATTGCATTACAAACATGACTGAAAGCTTTTCTTAAGATCTAAGAGTGTGTATATACATATTTTTAATAACTGTTTTATTTTTTATTCGGCCCTTCAGCATGTCTTCTTCATCTCAGTGTTCCTTGTTTTCTGTATCAACTTTGTTTTGTGCCAGTACCATGCTGTCTTGATGATGACAGCTTTGTAATAGACCTTCAAGTCTGGAATTGTGATGCCACCACCTTTGGCTTCCTTTTTCAATATCCCTTTGGCTATTTGAGGTCTTTTCTGGTTCCATATAAATTTTAGAATTATTTGTTTCATTTCTTTGAAAAAGATGGATGGTACTTTGATAGGAATTTCATTAAATGTGTAGATTGCTTTAGGTAGCATAGACATTTTCACAATATTTATTCTTCCAATTCAGGAGCATGGAACATTTTTCCATTTCTTTGTGTCTTCCTCAATTTCTTTCATGAGTACTTTATAGTTTTCTGAGTATAGATTCTTAGCCTCTTTGGTTAGGTTTATTCCTAGGTATCTTATGGTTTGGGGTGCAATTGTAAATGGGATTGACTCCTTAATTTCTCTTTCTTCTGTCTTGTTGTTGGTGTAGAGAAATGCAACTGATTTCTGTGCATTGATTTTATATCCTGACACTTTACCGAATTCCTGTACAGGTTCTAGCAGCTTTGGAGTGGTCTTTTGGGTTTTCCACATATAGTATCATATCATCTGCGAAGAGTGATAGTTTGACTTCTTCTTTGCCAATTTGGATGCCTTTAATTTCCTTTTGTTGTCTGATTGCTGAGGCTAGGACCTCTAGTATGTTGAATAGCAGTGGTGATAATGGACATCCCTGCCGTGTTCCTGACCTTAGCGGAAAAGCTTTCAGTTTTTCTCCATTGAGAAGGATATTTGCGGTGGGTTTTTCATAGATGGCTTTGATGATATTGAGGTATGTGCCCTCTATCCCTACACTCTGAAGAGTTTTGATCAGGAAGGGATGCTGTACTTTGTCAAATGCTTTTTCAGCATCTATTGAGAGTATCATATGGTTCTGGTTCTTTCTTTTATTGATGTGTTGTATCACATTGACTGATTTGCGGATGTTGAACCAACCTTGCAGCCCTGGAATAAATCCCACTTGGTGGTGGTGAATAATCCTTTTAATGTACTGTTGAATCCTATTGGCTAGTATTTTGGTGAGAATTTTCGCATCTGTGTTCATCAAGGATATTGGTCTATAGCTCTCTTTTTTGATGGGATCCTTGTCTGGTTTTGGGATCAAGGTGATGCTGGCCTCATAAAATGAGTTTGGAAGTTTTCCTTCCATTTCTATTTTTTAGAACAGTTTCAGGAGAATAGGAATATATATCTGAAAATAGCAGCCTTTCTTGAGAAAGGCTTGTACCGCTATATATTTTCCTCTCAGGACTGCGCTTTAAATGTTTGGTAGAATTCCCCCGGGAAGCCGTCTGGCCCTGGGCTTTTGTTTGTTTGGAGATTTTTAATGACTGTTTCAATCTCCTTACTGGTTATGGGTCTGTTCAGGATTTCTGTTTCTTCCTGGTTCAGTTGTGGTAGTTTTTATGTTTCTAGGAATGCATCCGTTTCTTCCAGATTGTCAAATTTGTTGGCGTAGAGTTGCTCATAGTATGTTCTTATAATAGTTTGTATTTCTTTGGTGTTAGTTGTGATCTCTCCTCTTTCATTCATGATTTTATTTATTTGGGTCCTTTCTCTTTTCTTTTTGATAAGACTGGCCAGGGGTTTATCAATCTTATTAATTCTTTCAAAGAACCAGCTCCTAGTTTTGTTGATTTGTTCTATTGTTTTTTTGGTTTCTATTTCATTGATTTCTGCTCTGATCGTTATGATTTCTCTTCTCCTGCTGGGCTTAGGGTTTCTTTCTTGTTCTTTCTCCAGCTCCTTTAGGTGTAGGGTTAGGTTGTGTACCTGAGACCTTTCTTGTTTCTTGAGAAAGGCTTGTACCGCTATATATTTTCCTCTCAGGACTGCCTTTGTTGTGTCCCACAGATTTTGAACCATGATTTTTTTCAATTCTTCTTTAATTTCCCATTGACCCGTTCATTCCTTAGAAGGATGCTGTTTAGTCTCCATGTATTTGGGTTCATTCCAAATTTCCTTTGTGGTTTAGTTCTAGCTTCAGAGCATTGTGGTCTGAAAATATGCAGGGAATGATCCCAATCTTTTGATACCGGTTGAGTCCTTATTTAGGACCGAGAATGTGATCTATTCTGGAGAATGTTCCCTGTGCACTAGAGAAGAATGTGTATTCTGTTGCTTTAGGATGAAATGTTCTGAATATATCTGTGATGTCCATCTGGTCCAGTGTGTCGTTTAAGGCCTTTATTTCTTACTGATCTTTTCCTTGGATGATCTGTCCATTTCAGTGAGGGGAGTGTTAAAGTCCCCTACTATTATTGTATTATTGTTGATGTGTTTCTTTGATTTTGTTATTAATTGGTTTATATATTTGGCTGCTCCCACGTTGGGGGCATAGATATTTAAAATTGTTAGATCTTCTTGTTGGACAGTCCCTTTGAGTAGGATATAGTGTCCTTTCTCATCTCTTATTATAGTGTTTGGCTTAAAATCTAATTGATCTGATAAAAGGATTGTCACTCCTGCTTTCTTCTGATGTCCATTAGCATGTTAAATTCTTTTCCACCCCCTCACTTTAAATCTGGAGGTGTCTTCAGGCTTAAAATGAGTTTCTTGGAGGCAACATATAGATGGGTTTTGTTTTTTTATCCATTCTGATAACCTGTGTCTTTTGCTTGGGGCATTTAGCCCATTAACATTCAGGGTAACTATTGAGAGATATGAATTTATTGCCATTGTATTGCCTGTAAGGTGACTGTTACTGTATATGGTCTCTGTTCTTTACTGATCTACCACTTGTAGGCTGTCTCTTTACTTAGAGAACCCTTTTCAATATTTCCTGTAGAGCTGGTTTGGTGTTTTCAAATTCTTTCAGGTTTTGTTTGTCCTGGAAGCTTTTAATCTCTCCTTCTATTTTCAATGATAGCCTAGCTGGATATAATATTCTTGGCTGCATGTTTTTCTTGTTTAGTGCCTGAAAATATCATGCCCGCTCTTTCTGGCCTGCCAGGTCTCAGTCAGCTGCCAATCTAATATTTTTACCATTGTATGTTATAGACTTCTTTTTCTGGGCTGCTTTCAGGATTTTCTCTTTTTCACTAAGACTTGTATCTTTTACTATTAGGTGATGTAATAGTAAAGAATAGGCCCATCGGGTGTGGGCCTATTCTTATTGATTTTGAGGGGCATTCTCTGAACCTCCTGAATTTTGATGCTCGTTCCCTTTGCCATATTGGGGAAATTCTCCCCAATAATTCTCTCGAGTATACCTTCTGCTCCCCTCTCTCTTTCTTCCTCTTCTGGAATCCCAATTATTCTAATGTTGTTTCGTCTTATGGTGTCACTTATCTCTCAAATTCTCCCCTCATGGTCCAGTAGCTATTTGTCCCTCTTTTGCTGAGCATCTTTATTCTCTGTCGTATGGTCTTCTATATCGCTAATTCTTTCTTCTGCCTCATTTATCCTTGCAGTTTGAGCCTCCATTTTTTATTGCACCTCATTAATAGCTTTTTTGATTTCAATTTGGTTAGATATTAGTTCTTTTATTTCTCCAGAAAGGGCTTTTATATCTCCCAAGAGGGTTTCTCTAATATCTTCCATGCCTTTTCGAGCCCAGCTAGAACCTTGAGAATTGTCATTCTGAACTCTAGGTCTGACATATTACCAATGTCTGTATTGATTAGGTCCCTAGCCTTTGGTACTGCCTCTTGTTCTTTTTTTTGTGGTGAATTTTTCTGCCTTGTCATTTTGTCCAGATAAGAGTATATGAAGGAGCAAGTAAAATACTAAAGGGGTGGCAATAACCCCAGGAAAATATGCTTTACCCAAATCAGAAGAGATCCCAAATCATGAGGAGAAAGGAGATAAAAAGAGGCTCAAAAAGAACGAAAGAAAGAAAAAAAAAGAATTAAAAAAAGAAAATGAATAAATAAAAATATAAAAAATAAAAAATATATATTAGATAAACTAGTTAAGAAACGTTAAAAAAGAAAAGGGTAAAAGTTAAAAAAAATTTTAGCAGAAGAGGAGGAAAAAAAATGAAAAAGAAAAAAATTAAATTAACTGCAAGATTAAAAAAAATCACAGGGAGAAAGCCATGAGTTTCATGCTTTGCTTTCTCCTCCTCTGGAATTCTGCTGCTCTCCTTGGTATTGAAACCGCACTCCTTGGTAGGTGAACTTGGCCTTGGCTGGATTTCTTCTTGATCTTTTGGGGGAGAGGCCTGGTGTAGTGATTCTCAAGTGTCTTTGCCCCAGGCTGAATTGCACCGCCCTTATCAGGGGCCGGGCTGAGTAATCCGCTTGGGTTTGCTTTCAGGAGCTTTTGTTCCCTGAGCGCTTTCCGTAGAGTTCGGAGGAGCCGAGAGCCCGGGGCCCCACTCCTCAGTGCGCCCTCAGAGTACAGCGCCCAGTTACTCCTGTCTGCCTGACCTCCAGCCCAGCTCCGAGCTCACCGAGCCTGCGTTTGGCTCAAGGTAACCCGAAGCTGTGAGCTTACTGTCGGCTCTGCCTCTGTACCTGGCTTCCCCGTTCTTAATACCCGCAAGCCCTGAGACACTCAGACACCCCGATCCTTCTGTGACCCTGCGGGACCTGAGCCCATGCTGACCCCTCGTGGGCTTCGCCCCGGTTTAGCCTCTGGAGCGATGACCCTTAGCAGAACAGACTTTTAAAAGTCCTGATTTTGTGCTCCGTTGCTCCGCCGCTTGCTGGGAGCTGGCCCCTCCCCCCGGGGTCTATCTTCCTGTCGCTTTGGATTCACTTCTCCGCCGGTCCTACCTTTCAGAAAAGGGTTGTTTTTCTGTTTCCAGAATTGCTGTTCTTCTTCTCTTCGATCTGCCGATGGATTTTCAGGTGTTTGCAATCTTTAGATAAGCTATCTAGCTGATCTCCTGCTAGGTGAAGTAGTCTCAAAAACTGCTACTTCTCTGCCATCTTTACTCCTCCCTCCTGTTTTTGTATTTTCTCTTAAAGATTTTATTTATTTATTTGACAGAGAGAGAGATCACAAGTTGGCAGAGAGGCAGGCAGAGAGAGAGGGAAGCAGACTCCTTGCTGACCAGAGAGCCCGATATGGGGCTCAGTCCCAGGACCCTGAGATCATGACTTGAGTTGAAGGCAGAGGCTTAACCCACTCAGCCACCCAGGCACCCCTTTTTTGTGCATTTTAAGGGAATATTCAGAATGATCAGCTCAAAAATATAATTGATGAAGTAGGAAAAAAAAATGCCAAGAGTTAGTTGGCAATTATCAATGGAGAGTGGTTGAGATATATAATACAAATAAGGTAACCTTACAAATAATAAGAAAATAACAACGCATCTTTTTGTTTATAATTTTACTATTTGTACTAGCTTCAGGAAGTAAAATTGGCTGATTAGAGTTTCTTTTCCTCCTCTACCTGTAATATGCTAATAATACCTAAATGGGAAAAAGAATGATCATCTGGAGAGAAACAAAGAAAAACAAGGAATCCTAAATATATTCAACACATTGGATCATCAGCCACCAAGTGACCCAAGAGTTGGCTGAATATATTTCCAAATTACACACATTTCTTTGTTGTTGCATTCCTAGGGATTGGAAATATTTGATCTTATATGTACATGAATTTTAATAATTTTATGAGATGGATGAATATTTCTGATACATTTACCTTATATGCTTCCATTTAATACTGCCAGAGTAATCTGAAACTTTTAAAAAAAGAATTATATTGACAACTGAAAGGGATCATACTAGTGTTCACAATTTGGATGGAAAGATTAATGGGGGACGAGTACCTGCACTGACTGGATCTTAATAAAACCTGTCACTGTTTGGATTTGTTTCCATGAAATATCATTCTCTCTTAAGCTCAAGAACCTTCCATATACTTGCTACATATCAGTATTACATTTTTACTTTTGCTTGGTTACCAATAATTGTTAACCATATTGTAAGACAAAGTATATAAGTGTGAAATCACTAAGAAGCTACTTCTATTTTTTTTCCCAGTAAAATTATTTTTTTCATCATGATAAGTGTTCTCTTTAATTCCCAATACTTATTTCATCCATCCCCTCCTCCCCTCTGGTAACCATCAGTTTGTTCTGTGTAGTTGAGTATGTTTCTTGGTTTTTGTTTTTGTTTTTTTCCTCTCTGTTCATTTGTTTTGTTTCTTAAATTCCACATATGAGTGAAACCATATTGTATTTGTCTTTCTCTGACTTACTTATTTCACTTAGCATTGTAGTCTCTGGCTCTATCCATATCATTCCAAATAGCAAGATTTCATTCTTTTTTTATGGCTGAATAATATTCCCAGAGGGAGAGAGAGAGAGAGCACACATCTTTATCCGTTCATCTGTCGATGAACATTGCGCTGCTTCCACAGTTTGGTTATTGTAACTAATGCTGTTATGAACATAGGGGTTCAGG